>NW_026706889.1:357500-957500 GCF_024137745.1 Phymastichus coffea
AACGGCGGGCAAAAGGCGAAAGAAGGAGGGCGCGTTGCGCAGGCTGCTGATCGGATGCCAAGCAAGGCGGTTTCAGGCTGATGGTGCACAACTAGAAAGGACGCCGCGAGGAAGTGCGCGAAAGGCCGGGAGAATACCGCAGCAAGTGGGCAGATAAGGGTTAGGCCAGGAGCGCCCCGTCCTCGATTGTCCGCGTCCACTTGGGCTCGATGGACATTGTCTGCCGCGCGCCAAGGTCAGTGGAGAGTGGGCCGGGCTTCGGGATCTGGCGTCGTCGGAAGTGAATCGATCGAATGACGCTCGGCCGCGGAAACTTGCTCGGGAAGATTGGCGCAGTAGGAGTCGGTGGCTGGCTGGCAGCCGGAGAGCCTAACGTGACAAATTGGATTATGATTCGGTGGCGCGAGGTGCGTGGATAACGGCGTTTCCAAAGCTCGCTCCCCGTGCCCCAAGCTGCGTTAGGCCTGCCGCGCCCTCGCTGCTGTTTGCTCAGCAATTCCGGATCCGTCGTCGCGCTGCCGCGCGCAACCGATGGATTTTACGATTTTGGCCAAACGACCCTGTCAATATTTGAGGCGACACAGAAGACAAGACAATCCGTATAGGGCTCATCGGGATATCCACTCCATGAAATGGGGCGGAGCCGACGAACGGAAGCGACGACTGTTCGCTACGTCGCTTCGATTCAGTCGCCCTCTGGGCCGGCGAGCGAGCCCGATGCGCGTCCTCTTCCTCCGCTCTTGTTCGCTCTCTCGGCTCTTCTCCGCTTTTTCTCCGCTTTTTCTCCGCTTTTTCTCCGCTTTTTCTTCGCTTTTTCTCCACTTTTTCTCCACTTTTTCTCCGAGCGCCAGTTGCCTCTTGGCTTCCTTAGATTTTGGAAAACAGTCGAGCGACTAGTCGGCCGCACGGCCGAGGGCCCCAAGCAGAACGCTTCCGAGACGGGATTAGCCTCTGGAAAACACGCGGCTGGAGCAGAGCGAAGCCGTCGATGCGCGTGGCCGGCTCGGCTCCTTTCTGTGCGCGAGGCGGCCCGAGTGAAGCAGCCAATTTGCCGCAGCTTATTCGTCGTCATTTTTCGTCAGTGGCACACGTCCTCCGGGCGGTTTAACGGACGATCGCAGGAGATTCGCTCTACAGATGTATGTACCTTGGGCGCTGTGTTTTTTGGCCGTGCGCACGGCGCGGAAGTGGCCGCCGCTGGCCGCGTACCATCACGGCGGAAATCATTACACTCGTCATTTGCGAGGCATTGTGAGCAGACTGGCGCTGCCGCTTTCGATTGCCGGAAGTATGATTATCGAAATTCCTTGGCTGGAAATAATGCTGCTGCTGGCGATGAAAATTGCCAGCTACGTTGAGCATCGCGCCAGGCAACGCAGGCCTCGCTAAACACGTCGGATTTGGTGTGCGCGTCGCTCGAACGCGACCTCGGACCGAGCCAGCCCGAGGACCAGATATCGAGCATGAACGTTGGTTTGCGAGAGCAAGCCAGTTGTGCGCAGCGATGCGCGCCGAGAAGAAGCCGAGCCGCAAGTGGCGCACTAGCGGCGGGGCAGAAGCAGAGACGAGACAGAGTCCCGTAGCGCCGAGCGAGGAAGAAGAGGCCGGCGGTGATCGAATGGCCAGCGCACAAGATAAGATATTCCAGTCACGGGCGGACTCGCTCCAATCGGCCAGTCGAGCGCAAACGTCGCGATTCCATGTTTATGTAAATAGATGCTTCTCGCTCGAAAATCACTGGCGTCAAAGCGCTCGGCCGGCCTCCCTAAGGGCGCGCGTCGCTTGCTCTGGCGGTGCGCCTGGCTAAAAATAGAACCGAGCAAATTGAGCCGAGTACCGCGCAACTGCCAACTGACTAATGCCTGCTTGCGCGCCCACCGAGCTTCGCCCACCCGAGAGATGCTAATAAATAAGGCGCAGAGCCCGAGCGGCCCGTCTTCTCGGCCTCTCTTGCAAGGCGACACTTATTGCGCCTCTTCGATAAGGCCGATACGAGCGCTGGTTACCGCAGCCGCTCTGCTTGGCCACATAAATCAACGGATTTCAGGCTCGACAGCAGGGGCCCGACACTGATTTTTCGATTGGTCAAGTCGGCCCGAGCCTCGACGATGCTTGCGCGCGAATGCAAGGCGAACGTCGCCGGCATCGATCGACCGGATGAGCCCTGGACATATCACCGGCGCCGATGCAGCATTTCAGTTGAGACAGCGTTCGCGCGCTCCTGATCGATGCCTCTCGGAAGCTTGTGATCCACGTCGCTGCGCGCACCGTGACGAATACTAGCGTCGCTTGCAGCTGGACGCTCGCTCGAGCGGACAGTGCCGAGATCGAGGGCAGCCACTGACGGCAAGACTCCCGCCATGGCCGTATGTTTACAAAGTTGGGCCGAGCGGCAGCCGATGGGTGTTTTCAAAAGTTGATTGATTTATTAGGCCGATTAGCTGCCCGCGGGTGACAGAGCAGAGCGAGGTTGACCAAGAGGCGCGCAGTGATCGATACGAGCCGGGCCAGAAAATCGTCCGACGGCCACCGGTATCGGCAGCCTTTTAGCAACCAATCAGCCGGCAGCTCCGAGAAAGGCACCACCAACAAGCTTCGGCAATTGATCGCTGCGGCCGCACGACGAGCACCACGCGCGCAATCGCCTAATGCCAACTTCTACGAAAAGCCAGCTCTCAGCTCTCCGCCTTGTAATTGCTCGCGGCGCGTCGCCTGCGTGCAGGTTTATCAGATCTCTCAACCCCTCCCTTCGACGACAAAAAATACAAAAAAATACAAAACAAATAGGAGCAAACACGTGCTGCCGGCTGACTGATCGCGGTCGCTGAACTCGGCGCGTCATACAGCGTCAAAGCGAAAGCTGTTTGATGCCTGATTATGATTACGCCAGTGGTGGTGCTGGTGGTAGGAGTGGTGGAGGTGGTGGTGGTGGTGGTGGTGGTGGTGGTGGTGGTGGTGGTGGTGGTGGTGGTGGTGGTGCTGCTGCTGCTGCTGCTACTGCTGCTGCTGCTGCTGCTGCTGCTGCTGTTGCGAGCGGGGGATGATGTTGCGGTCGAGGTCTATTTACATGATTAATTTCACGTTTGAAATTCGAGCATGATGATTTTATAAAGGCCTCTCCTGCTGCTTTTGATCTGTTATGCTGATGTGCGTCTCTTGGGGATCTCGTAGTGGTTGCTACTGCCACTGATATTTGATATGAAAATTGTGTCAGCGCCTTTTTTTCTGCGGGCGAGCCTTTATACTTGTCATTGTCATTCGATAATGTTCTCGTTTTATTCTAATTAAAATGCTGCCGACTCTCGAGGGATCTGCAGTTTGACACACGACTCCTTGTCTTTCATCTCGCCGGCGCTGCAGCTGTCGCGTGAGGCGCACTTACGTGGATCGCGGCGAACGCTCCACGGTCGATCGGCGGTTGGCCGCGCAAAAGCAAAAGTCGCGCAGTAAACGTTGAAAAGCTTGATCGCCGTGCCATCGCGAGTCGCGGCCGGTCGCTTTCTTCGGCACGCGGCAGCCGGCGGCAGAACTTGAAAAGCCATTACTCGGCGAACGATTGAATGGACGCGCGGCGCTCTCCTCTTTTCTGCGTAGGTGGATCGATTAATTGGCCGACTAGTGTCAGTCGTATAATTAGGCGTGGCGTGTTTGCCGGCAGCGACTGCTCGTTTCCTGCCCCTTGGCTCGCTTCGCATTTTTCGCCTACCGCGCAGCCCCGCGCGCACGACACACGTGCGCGGAAGTTGGGGCCGACTGCCGAGATGGCGTGACGCGTACGCGCGCACCTATCGATCGATCGATCGGTCGATAGATCGATTTAACGCTCGGTCAGTGGCGTGCGAAGCCATTGCCGGGATAGCGGGAGAACGCTTGCCGAACGAATACTGATAACCGAGTACCGAATGATAACCAGCCTTCGCTTCGTTCCTTTCTGGCTGCATAGAGGCTCGCTTGCTTGCAAACGGCACTGGGCACTAAACTCAAGAGCCGAGCGAGTCTTCGGAGATTCTTCACGGACGTGAACGCACATCAAATGCGAGTTGAGCGCTGGAGTGCTGGCGTAACGAACGGCAGAGAGAGAGAGAGAGAGAGAGAGAGAGAGAGAGAGAGAGAGAGAGAGAGAGAGAGAGAGAGAGAGAGAGAGAGAGAGAGAGCAAGTGGCCTTTTATTTTCTGGCTCGAAGCGGCTGGAAAAAAAGGATTGTGGCTTTGGAGCGCAGCCTCCCAAAAAACATCAAAGATAAGCAAGCGGAGGAGAGTCGGCGAGGCGCGCAGAGGCAGGAGGCAAAAAGCTGCGGACAAATGGTCGAAAACTTGCTCGGGCTTGTAGAATTATTAACGAGTTGTAGCCTCGCTCTCGCGCAGCTGACACGACAGGGCTAAATGCATAAATATGCATAAAGCCTGGGCGCGCAGTCGCATTAATTGGGCGCTCTCCGGGCGAAACTTCATTATCGCTTTTGGGTGGCGCGCGAGAAACTTGGGTGGCAGCGATTAAATGTCAAAGCTTAGATGGGCAGCGCTCGGTGGCTTTTTCCACTGGTTCCGCTGGATTCCCGCTGCGCGACACGCATTCTCACCCGAAGCGTCAAAGGCCATTTCTAATGCCGATTCGCTTGTTCTCTCGAGTAGAAGCCATTGCCGGACGTTCGTTAATCATCGGCCAGAAAGCGGGACAAACTGCATACAAGATCGTACGCTGCTGTCGCTGCTAAAATTGCAGCCCGCAATTAGCGCTCTCTTGGCGGCCTCTCTTCCGAATGATCCAATCGACCGGAAGCAGCGTTGCACGCCAAAGCTCGATCGGGCGTTTTGGCACTCGCAACGCCCGCTCATTCGCTCGTTCGCTCGTTCGCTCGTTCGCTCGTTCGCTCGTTCGCTTGTTTATCATCCAGGGTTTGCTCGTCTCCTCGGTGTTGCGGCAAAAAACTGGAACGAGTATAGCTAATCATCCGCCGGTCGGAGAGCGGAGGCCTTATTTTCATACGCCTCTTCTCGTCTGTCGATGCAGGCTTCTCGTTAACGGAAAATTCGATGAATTATTGATGAACCGAGCGACGACGAGGAGGAGGCAGGCATTGAAAACCTCGAGCGGAGACTACACGTGCGCGCGTTGCTTGACCGCTTTGTCTTTTAGCTTGCAAAGCAGACACGTGCGCAGGCCGCCTCGGCGGGGATACAGCACTGCTTTTCAAAGTCGCTCTCTTTTTCAACGACGAGTTTTTTTCTCGCCCGAGACTGGCACACGGACGCTTACATCAACTGGATTATCGTAGCACCAAGCTATCGTGCTCCGTTCATTTTTCAACGCCCCCGCTTTTGCGCTCATTCGTACATTAGGCGAATGCCAAGTTGTACTTTAATAAGTAATAATAAGTCCAAACGATCCAGCCCGTCAACACGGGAAGACCGCGTTTGCACACTGGAACTCTGTGCCGAAGAAAGCAAGATTTCATCTCCGAAGATTATCTTGACTGGCAACGCAATCAGTGCCAAGTCAATACAGAATGACAGTAAAATCTCCGATTTGAGAGCTTGGCAGCCAATAACCCTCTCTATGCAGAGTCGCACGACGACCTCGAGGACGATTGTCGCGGCAAAGTGAGCCATAAAGCAGAAGTTTTGGAATGATTGTCCATGTGGATGGATATATATAAATTAATGGGAAAACCGAGGGAGAGAGAGAGCGAAGTGCGTCGAACCGAAACAAAACCTGTTTCGCTCGGTCTCTCGCTTATCGACGCGCAAAAGCCAATTCGCGAATGCGTTCGCAACGATAATCACGCGTAGCGCCGACTCGGCGAAAATGGATTTATGGATGAAGGCTATTCCGACTACTGTTTGTTTGACAAATGCACATTTTGTGCGTCCGAGTAGTAGTTTGCAAATTTCTGATTACAATGGGCTGTGCCGGCTCTTCGGATGAAGCGCATTTGTTTGGCCAGAGCGAATATCGGATATTTTTTGTTGTTGTCGAGCAACACAATCGCGTATGTCGAAAATCAGAGTTATACGCCTCGTGGCCGCGGCCTGCTGCAAGCCGCGGCCTCGATTCATGCGCGCTCAGCTTTAACTCACGGAGATTCGTCGGCGTTTATTTGCCAAGTGCCTTTTCGCAAAAAAGAATCAAGCTGACGCTTTAAATTACGCGTAATAGTCCGCGGGATGTATTTATGTATAGGCGAAGCGGCGGCGACGCGTAAGTGCTTTTCTCAGAGAAACAGAGTGAAGCTCTTAAGGATGCTGCATTTTTGCACACGCCGAACTACTCCGGCAGCAGCTCGAAATTATATACGCGATCCTTCGTTTGGTCTCTTTGTCTGTGCATTATTTTTCCATGTACAGCGAGCATGGACTAATGGATGCACGCGCTCGTTTCTGTTACAGGCGAGACGTTTTACTTGGATTCGGGTTTTACGATACCTTTTTGCACAATGTCGGAGAGAATGACGAGATATAAATGGAGTATGCTACGCTACATGACCGATGGATGCTATTGGAAGAGACGCGCGGCAGCGATACGCGTAATGGCTCATTTACATCTCGTAAATTGTCGAATAAATGGCGAGTTTAAGGGGGAAATTGATTATGCTAATGGGCCACTGCTGGCGGCACGCGCGAAAGATTACAGCTTCGGACGCTTGGAATAAACGTTGCAACGGTTGGCAAAGTTACAAAGTTAGCGGTGCTGATTGTACGTATTGTCATTGGTCGCGAGACCCGGCGAGACCTGGCGAGACCCGGCGAGACCGGGTCGCGTCGCTCGGGGCGGCTGTTGCCCGAAAACCGGACAATCTTGGCCAACTATGGCCGGCGTTGACGGTCAGCTTACGTTCGAATCGACTGTCGGACGGAATGAATGCATCTCCGGACCGCGGCACCGCAGCGATCTCACTCGACGGCATTCCGTCGCCGCCGCCGCTGCAACACGTTTTTCTCTCTGACCGCGGGCGACGCCGTTTTGCATTTTCGAACGCCAGTGCGCTGCACTCTCGCTTTCCTGATGGAGGCAAGTGCTTGCTTACCGCGTGCGCGACCAGACTCCACTGACTGATTGGCTTGCGCCGCGACGAGCAGCCGCTAATGGCTCATTGCCGCTAATGCAAACACCGAGCAATTAGTAGAAAGCCGTCCTAGCCGTCGTCTCTCATTTTTTCTGCCTGTCCTCTCCTCCTGGCAGAGCTTACCTTGCTCCCGCGCGCAAACGGACAGCAAAGCCCTTTCGCTTGCTCTTGTTTTTATTTTTTCATCGGCGAATCGTGAGCGCTCGAGCAGCTTTAATGCAACGCGGCAAATAAGCAGTTAACCTCAATTAGGCTTGTGCCAGAGAGCTCGTAATGTCCGACGTCTAGACTCGCGAGAAGTCTGTTATTTTGCTGCCTTCTGCCCCGAGCTTTCTCTCTCTCTCTCTCTCTCTCTCCCTCTCTTATCGCTGCGCTGCGCTCCTCTCCTTTTCCCGCGCGGGCTGTTTTTCATTAATGCCAAGCCGCCGGCATTCCAAGGTCGTGCGCTTTCAGTGAACTTGAGTGACGCACAATTTTGGCACAGCTGACATTCCCGTTGATCGACTCGGACCACGCGTGCGCTCCGTCAGTCAGCCTAGGTAATGGTAACAGTTCACGACGCTAGCTGCTCGCGAGCATCGAGCAGGGCCCGCGCTTTCGCCGCTCTCGCGCAGAAACGAGCGACGTTGCTAAAAAATTACGTAAAGTAGCAGGTTGCACAAGATCAGGCTAGCACTGCTGGCCTCGCCTATTGAATAATGAATGGAAAAATGCTCGGGAGAATTAGCCTGGCGTTGGTCGGCGGCGAGCTAATTTACTAATTATCCCAGTGGCGTCGAGCGAGAGAGAGATGTTTAGGGCGGGCGGAGAATCTGACTTGCAAATCGCGAGAGGAGAGCGACGGCTGTAACGGTTAGTGCGCAAACGCTTCGATGCTCTGACGTGTGGAGGAGCGTTTTAAATGGCGGGCGCGCGAGCTCTGTCATTCGATCAAATGCACGCGCTTCCAAATGAATTGCACGGACCAGTTGGCCTGCGCCCAGTGCGCATCGCGGCGCTACTCGGAGCTCAGATCCTGCGTGCGCCACGCTGGCGGCGGACCTATTTCGCGCGATGATAATTGCTGGCTAATGCTCAAATGACGGCGGCTCGAGGAAAGACAGGTGACGGGGGGAGGGGCGGCCAGAGGCCAGAAATGTGCAGGAGAGGGGCCGTGTGCTGGGATATCGCTTGGTTTTATTACGTGCGTAACGAGCTCAGCTCGACGCTCCGGTCGCAGCGCCGATGCTCTGCCTGGCTTATTATCGGCCTTTACGCGCCTGTCTGCTTCTCCATTGTCAATCGCATTTTCCGAGTTGTCGATAAGCAAAACAAAAAGACGCAGATCGAACTCGGCTCCTTCCAACAAGAGCTCTCTGTTCTCGCCAGCTCTCCGGCAAATTTGAAGCTTTCCGCTGGTATTAATGCGAATCGCTTGTATATTTCGACTAAGCCTTGGGCCCTCGCCCTCGTCTCTTCGCTTTCGCTCCGTCTCCTCTCTCTCTCTCTCTCTCTCTCTCTCGAGAGAGAGAGAGAGAGAGCACTGACGAGGGTAATTGGATTTGGAGTTTTACGAGTATACAGGCTGCGCAAAAGGGATGTACTCTCTGTCTCTCGCGTGGGAATGTGATTTGATGTTTTGACGAGGATCATCGCAGCCATTATCCGCTGGATTAATTGTGTCGAAAATTTGCAGACGTATAGAGCTGCTTGTCGTTGTCGTCATCGTTGTTGTTGTTTTTGTTGTTGTTGTTGTTGTTGTTGTTGTTGTTGTTGTTGTTGCTGTTGTTGTTGCTGTTGTTGCTGTTGTTGCTGTTGTTGCTGTTGCTGCTGCTGCTGTTGCTGCATGAAAGAGAGTAGAGAAGGCGAGTCTAGCGTGCGGCCACGTGTGACGCAATGCAGGCATTTTGTAAAAGCGTTTTACTCGGGACGCCTGTGACGTGCATGGCTGCTTCACGCACTGTGCTGTCGCAATCGACGTGTATGTGCTCGTCTCTTTGGCTGCCTCGATGTCGCTCTCTCTCTCATACGCCGTGAGCACGTATACGCTCGTGGTTTCCAGATATCTCCCTCTCTCGCTCTCTCACTGCGCCCGTGTTTGCCTGTTATTGTCCGCCTTGGATTTGCGATCACAGAGATATCTCTCTCGCTATCGAGTGTATGTTTGACGCATCTTTTGTTCGATTGACACTCGATGGGCGTATCTGTGCGTTTTCGGATGCTCTCTGTTGGTTTTAGAAATGCGGCAAGGAAGCTCGAGAAGTACGAAGCGCAGTAGACGAGGCTATTGATGCTCAAACGCATTGACGTGTGAAGTTTGATAGATGTTGAGAGCGTTTCGCCGAAGGGAGAAGGATTTCTGAAATACGCGGCTTCGCACTGTCCGCAGCTCGCGAATACGTAGTTGTCGCATGACAAAATTGCATGCCTTATCGGCGTAGAAGCTCGGAGCGTAATTCGGCGTGGTCGACGAAAAAAGGCCACCGACAGTGGTTATCTACAGGCAGTCGTGTCAACAGCAGCAATCCAAGCCACCAAGCGCTAGCCCCCTGCCTAGTGTGACTCGTGGGGCTCGTGGGGCTCGTGGGGCTCGTGGGGCTCGTGGGGCTCGTGTGGGCAGCGCACGCACACCATCGACCGGCAATTTACATGCGACACGCTCGCGCATAAGGCTCAATAGGACGAGTAAGCGAAGCGACAAGCGTAGTGCGTCGCGACGTCTCGGCGCCGCCGACTACGCGGAAACGCAACGCGTGGGAAATCGGTTTTGCGCCGAGGCAAGCCAAGTGGCGCGATTTATCAAGGTGAAAGGCTGTGGATAATAGCCTGCTCGCTTCCTCTGGTGTTTTACACGCTTTCTAATCGCTCACCGCGGACTTTCACTGACTGCTGGCTTTGCAGACGTATTTACAGCTTCCGACTTGGCCACTTGTCGCTCGGCCGTTAGCACTGGAAGGTTGCGAGAACGGATCGTTGGACAAACACAGCGTGGCGAGCTGAAAGCTCCTCGGAGAAGCTCGGAGGAGCTCGGAGGAGCTCGGAGGAGCTCGGAGGAGCTCGGAGGAGCTCGGAGGAGCTGAGGCGGAAGCAAAACGAACAACGACATTACAAATCACGTAGAATTGATCGCGTGCTGGCTCGGCTGGCTCGCGCTCTTGTCTGTGGTTATACGAGCTGCGTTTTTGCGGTTAGTGCATTTTCGCCGGTGCGCCTGACGACTAAATAAAGTATACTGAGGTGGTGCAATGACTTGGGCTTATGGGCGAAAATGGCATGGCGCAATGAATTGGCCATTATCGGGCGGTCGCCTTAAAAAATATAGTAAGCGAAATCCCGGAATCCCGGAATACCGGCCAGTGCGTAGAGCGCGGAAAGCTGTATAGGAGACGGACGTGTTTAAGCGTGTTTGCTTAAACTATGCATACTCGCTGGCGCTGCGAACCCTCGTCTCTTTCGCTCTCTTTTTCCTTTCAGCGCAAAGTCAAACAGCCGACTAGCTCTCTCCCTCTCGCTCCAGTAATGGCATCAATCGCGTCTCGTCTGTTTTCCGATTCCCCTCGGCATCCATCACCGACATCCATTTTTCCCACTGCCGCTCTCAGCGTCACAGCACAAGAGTCTCCTTTGTTTAGAAGCTTTTTACGTCTTTTATTGCCGTCTGCGGCCAAAAAACTCGGCCGCAGAGCGACATCCTATTTTCCTCTCGTCGACCCGTGCAAAATGTCTGCCTCCGCTTTGTAATCGTCCTTTTTTACGAGCGCGCTTTTTTCCTGACCAACGTCAGATTTTTTGGCGTGCCGACCGCTACAAGCAGCCGCGCAAAGAGAGCCCGGCCCCTCGGCCGCCACGTATACGAGGATCAGCGATTCGTTTGAAATCACGAGGCGTCGTCGGCGTACACCTACACAAAAGCTCTGCTCTCGCAAGCTCTGCTCTCGCAAGCTCTGCTCTCGCAAGCTCTGCTCTCGCAAGCTCTCTCGGAGAGCCGGGCAAAAACGATCGAGTCCATAATTCAGGCGTCCGCGCGGCCAAGCTCAACCTCTCCTCTCTAGCGATATAGCCCCGGAGGCCTCTCTCTCTCTCTCTCTCTCTCTCTCTCTCTCTCTCTCTCTCTCTCTCTCTCTCTCTCTCTCTCTCTCTCTCTCCTCGTTTCCATCCATACCTTCTGCCGACGCTTTATTTATGGAATCACACAGCTGCGTATTTTCGATTCACTAGAAATCGGCCAGAGCCGGCGGAGGTGGAGAGCGAGAACAATGGCCAACGACGACGACTTTTTTTATGTGGCAGCAGACGAGCTGCCGCTGCCGCTGCCGTCTTGTTTTGATGGGGTCGATGCACTTTGCGAGCCGTTGCAGACGCCATTACTTTTTTGCGTCCTTCGCTGTTGTATTGATTTGTCTTTTTGGCGCGGCCCAGTCGAGCCGAGCAGACCAAGTGATAGCAAGAGCAAGAATATGAAGCGGTGATCGACGGATGCAAATAAAAGCTTCAATCCCCGCAACGACCAGTCGACCAAAAGTAAGCACAGATACGCACGAGCTTGCGGATTAATCCTTGAAACAAGTAATCGCGAGCAATCAAACTAATACGAAATCCTCCCTCAAATGGATTCTGTAATAGGGTCTACGCGCTGCAAGCTCTCTCTCTCTCTCTCTCGACATTGATTCCGCGTGGAACAATTCAGTTGACTCCGCTCTCTTTCTCGCGGCTGCCACGACGACGGGCTTTTAATGAAAAATTCAGGATAAAGCTCCGCGAGCGAACATCCCGAAATTTCGTTTGCTGCGCTTATCTTTGCGGCTGCGAGGAAGAACGCGGGGGAAGAAAGAAAGGGACCTCCCTCGCGGCTTATCTGCGTGGTCGTGTCGGCACACCGTTCACTATCGGCTGATTGATACAGAGTCGCTGTCTGTTGTCGTCGATCGAGACTCGTCGAGCTGGTGACTTAGTTGTCGGCCCGACATTTATTTAATTGTTTGTTGGTTGGTTGGTTGCTTTGTTTAGTTTCGTTTCGTTTTGTTTCGTTCTGTTTCGTTTCGTCTTGAAGCAAATTAAGCATGAGTGAAATGCCTGGTTGATCGAATAAAACCTTGATTCAGTTTGGCGCATCGATCGTCGGACGAGAAAAAGTGAGCATCATTAATTTCGGGCGCGAGATTTGTTCTCTTGAGCAAAAGTAGTAAATGACAAACGCACACGACAAACAGATAAGCTGCCGGAGAGGCTTATATATATCGAGCAAATGTCTTCGCTCAGTCAGGCGAAAACAATGCTTGTTGTTTTTTCTTCTGATATTTGCGTTGCGCATGAGATTTCCGAGAGGGAGAGCGATCGTTGAAGTGAATTATCGCGCGCCTCGGGGAGCGCAGGCACAAAAACAAATAGAAGCTTTGAGCTTTCTCGACTGATGGCCAAGTGATTTTTCTTTGACTCGCTCGCTCGAGCTCTCGTCTGGTTCTTACTTGGTCCAACTTTGTTCCTGCCGGAGCAAACTTTTAATCGATTGCTTGTACACTTGGATAATCACTCGGATGCGTAGAATCGGCTGATTCACCCGTCGCGGATGCGAAAAAACCGCAAGGCGCTAATTGAAGAGCTTGATGGGTCTGCTCTCTCAGGCCGTCGGGGAGAAAAGGCGCGTAGCAAAGATTGAGTCATGTCCGTGGAGCAAGCGCTAAGCCGTCGCGAATGAGCTTTGCGCATGGAGTCTTGCGACGTTTCATTATCCGCTATTAGTTTAGCAGAGAAGCCCAGCAATAGAAGTGCCCCCATCGTATTCACCAGAGGGTCGCGCTCGCTCATTTCTGTTTTCTTGTTTGTCTTTCTTATCGGCAGTCCGCCACGCACGGCACGCACGTTCGATCGTAAAGATTTGGCCTTTTTGCCATACAGATAATCGTTGATTTATGGCATGATAAGGCGTTCATTTTTTCCTTCGACCACTCTGGCCGTGTAATTATGCAGCTTGATAAGGGTCGAGGGATATAATGGAGGAGGGCCGCTTGGGGGGATACATGTATACGCGCGCGAAGCCCTGCGAAATATTGCTGAATTGGCTAATGAAATATTGGGACGGAATAATGGCGATTCCGGGGGCTTCTTGCGCCGTTTCTCCGCGCCGGAGAAGCGACGTTGGCCTTTTTTCCTCGTGGTAATTGCGTTTTATGAGCTCGGATGCTTGCTGCCTCGCATCGTCCTTTGTTGCGGCCGGAGAGCATTGAGAAGTTAATCTGGTGTGAGAGCGAAAGGGAGGCAATGAATTTCTGGAATAAAATCGATAGCCCGTGGCTATTATTCGAGCATTCCGCCGGCGCGCGCCTCTGCCAAGGCATCAAAAGCATTCTAAATCGCTCGGCCGAGGGCCAGATGGATACTTTCTTCGAGTTTGCCGGCGACAAAGGAAATTGAAAGGCCTAGTGCGACGGTTAGCAGCCGGTCCGCGAATGGATACTCGGCTAATTGCTTGTTCTGTTTTCACGAGCCTGCAAAATGTTGATTCGGAAATTAAGCGCGCAAACTTTTCAGCGAGAGATTAATATTTGCGTAACGATCGGCGAAAGAGAGGCAGCCGGAATAATTACTGTCTGTCACGTTCGCGCCAGCGGCTTTTTAATTACGGGATTTTATGACGGGAGGCGCGCGCGAGCGCGCGAGCGCGCGAGCGCAGCCCGATTTGCCCGCGAGAGAGGATAATTGATTGACGAAGGGCAATTTTTTGCCTCGCTCTGCCCCCATTAAACGCCGAATGGGGCTTTTTAATTTTGTTTTGATTAATGTTTGAGTAGGCCGCCTCGGCGAGGCGGCCGAGGAGGCAGAGGCGGCGCAGCCTTATCGGCTTTCGGTAGGTAATGTCAGCCTCGCCAAGCTTTTCTTGTAGATTAGAGCGCTCTTATTGTCGTGGCGGCTGGCTTATACACAGACCGAGGCTCCGTGCCCTTTGTTCGGATCGCTCGATACATCAGCCGAGGAGAAAAACGCCGCCGCCGCCGCCGCGCTTTGCCTCCTCGCGGATAATCCCGCCATTGTGATTGTTTGTTTTGATTGAATTTACCCGTACAAAGACACAGGCTAACGTCATACTCTCATATTGTGCGTTGCAGTCCGAGCAGTACGGCGCTGGGTTCGCTGGATCAGCTCAAGGAGTACCTTACGACCGCCGGTACCTGCAAGTGTGGCCTCGAGTGTCCCCTCAGGCCCGAGCAGGTCTTCAACTTCGACCCCAAGGTAAGTGCACGCGCGCGTCGAAAAGCAATTTGCAGACATTATGCAGGCCGGCCGAACCGGCGAGCCGCCTGATCGATTCGCAATTCAATTTTTCTCGCACCAGGTCGGCCGGAGAGGCGCGCGCGTAAGCATCAGTGGCCCTCTTTTCGCGGGTCGGCCGAAGCCAAGCGTGGATCAGCACTCGGTGCTCGGCCGGGCTATCTCTCGGAAGTCGCGGGTTCGACAGCTCCGCGACATCCGTTTTGCGACTTGCCGCCACCGAATGTAGCCAGCGCCGGCGTGCTAACGAGCCTCCTGCGGCGCTCAGCGGCGCTCAGCGGCGCCCAGCGGCGCCCAGCGGCGTCCATCCAATCCACGCCCTGTCCTTTGACTTTTCTCTGCCTGTTGCTCGACTCGTCGCCCGAGCAAGTGGCGAGCCGCTGCGGCAAACGTTCCAACATTGCACTTAAATTAGACGCCCCTCGTGCATCCTGCGCACTCGGCGCCGATTGCCGATTGCCGATTGCCGATTGGAAAGCCCACGCGGGCGATGTATCAATGGAGGGGCGTCTCTCATTAATTAAGGAAACGATCGTGTCGGGGAATGCCGATGAACGAGCGCGATAACAGGTGTGTGTGCGTACGCTAATGCCCGGCGCCATTACGAGACTCTCCGAGCTAAGCAACTCTTGGAACGACAGTCTTGTTTCGATTCAAACGGCAGAGTGCGAGCTGGAAAGTAGCCGCGTTTGGGCGTGCTTGGCAAGTAACGAACTGGCTGGTAGACGTTATCTCGCTCGAGGTCTGGCGCAACGAGGGCCGCGCGAAAGCCACGAGATCTGGATGCCAATTGTTTGCCACGCATGCGTCATCGCGGAAAAATGTTTTGCCTGGGCGCGTCTCTATCGGCGCGAATAGCGCGTAAGAAGCAGCGAGCAGCGTGAGATCGCTGCACTGGATAGTTACGCCGACTGATTAATGAGCCTGCCTCCCGCAATAAGCCGCCCCCAAACTCCAGCTACGTCTGCCTGCCAAGTGGCTTTTTAATGAGCTCCCACGTTTGCCGATCGTTCATCAAGATATCGAGCTGCTGTTGGTGATGCGTTTGCCCTGCATTTGGCGCTTCTGCTCGTCCACCTTTCGTCGACCTTTGCACGACGATCGCCTCGCGACGTGGTCTGTCGTTGAAAAAAGACGGCGGCAGCCTCGGAATTCGGGCTTTGCGAGGCGTGACTCCCAGGCGGTTAAACCGAGCGTCAAAAGCGCCGAGGGACATCTCTGCTGAACTGTAGGTACGCGCGCGCGAAAAAAGGCGTGGGCGCGCGCACGATTACCATAATAATCCTGTTCCTCGAGGGAAGATTCTCTCTTTTGTTGGCATTGTTTCGTCTCGCGCGGCGGCGGCGGCGGCGGCGGCGGCGGCGGCGGCGGCGGCGGCGGCCAAAAACGAACGACGAGGCCGTTTATTGATTCCGAGCGACTGATATACGAGGCTTACGTGCTGAATCGGACTAACAAACGCCCGCGGAGGGGCTTCTCTCTTCTTTCTTCCGTAGCAGCCTTGACATCTCCCTTGTCTGCAGCTCGGAGAGCGCTTGCCGATTATTCAATCATCCGGCGTGCTAATGCTTTGGCTTTTCGCGAGCTGACCCACCATTGATTAGCCGCCATTGGACAGTCGGCTTCGCGGCAGCTGCGAACGAGCTGAGAAAGTGGTCGGTAAAACAGAGAGCCGCGCGAAGGCAGGGCGCGATAACGGCGCGGCAGCTATGATGCCCAGCCAGACGGCTAGACGCATTGGAAGCGCGCGAGCTCGACGAGGTGGCTTTCGCTTTCGCTGCTTTCGCTTCCGCTTGCGCAGGCCAGCGTCTCGGCCGCTCCAAGGCTATCCTTCCAGTCGAGCAGCGAGGCGAGGGAAAAGACAAATAGACAAGCTCAAGATTGCGCATGACAATGGCTCGCTCGCCGGGCTTTTTGACTACGCCGGCAATATACCGCGCGCGCCCCTTTTGCGCCCCTCGGCGGGCGCGTTCTCTTTGAACTTTGAACCCGAAACTTCGGAGACTCGCCCGCGACTTGGCGTTCGAGAGAGCGGCAGTTTTGGCGCCGCTGGGCGCTGCAGCGCTCCTTGCATTCACGCATTTTAATGGAGGATTATTGAGCTGCTAGCCGGAGAGGGGATTCGTTGCACGTTTACGAGAGGCTAAGCGAGCAATAACGTGTGGCAATACCAAGCAGCTTCAAGTAGCTCGATCGTGTTGCTCTACACTGAATACCTATATCCGCCGTTTCGGTCTGTCGTCCGACAGAGCGCCAAATCATGCCTGTGTCATCGCGTGAAAATGTACTTTCCAGTTAATCGAGCGCAGTAGTGCAGCAACGCGCGCGAGCGCTTTCTTCTTGCCGGCTTTGGTTTTGGCGATGGGGCATTATTTGTCGAACGACGCACAATGCACGTTCTCTCTCTCTCTCTCTCTCTCTCTCTCTCTCTCTCTCTCTCTCTCTCTCTCTCTCTCTCTCTCTCTCTCTCTCTCTCTCTCTCTCTCTCTCTCTCTCTCTCTCTCTCTCTCTTTGTGTCTGCGAAACGAGAGTTGACTTTGAGGGTGCTCGCGTTTTTTTGCCCTCTCGGTAATATGGAATATGGCTTTGTTGGAAATTAAATTGTCGGAATGTGCTCGCGTTTCTGTTTTTACGCTGGCTACGTTACCTGCCCCAGCCGCGCTTTTTCGTTTGTTCGCTTTTTTAATTAAGTTGAGCTTTTTTTTTCCACCTCGTCGTTCGCATTCGCATTATTCTCTCTCTCTCTCTCTGTACAGAGAAATGTACTTGGTTGGTTGTCGTCGACGAGATAATCTTTCGAGTTGTGCGCAGCTTTAATCAGCGGCTCGGGCCAAGTTTGCTGTGCGGAAAGCAGCTCGAAGAAGCGTGCCTTGAGTGGATTTATTTGCCGGTGATTTTAATTGAATCCTAGTGGCTCTGGCCGAGTTGCTGGCAAGCTAATTATAAAGGGCAGCGAGAGAGCTGTTGGGCCGATGGTCGCGCTGAAAAGAGAAAAGCAGCGCCGCTGCAGAAGCCGGCGTGCGAGCGGAGAGGCGTTGTCGCATCAATTTCGCTGCGGGCAAATGGCGAAACAGACAGGCGCGCGAAGCTGCGCGTGTATCGCTTGTAGCCGGGTAGCGTTGGCGACTTGCGCAGAAGGAAGGACGGATTGTCTGTGGATGCACTGGGCTGCTGTTGCACGCCGGCAGCCGGCAAAGCGGAGGATCAATAACGCTTGTTGTATGCTCGCGCAACCTCTCCCCTACTCTTGTATACTTGATTAACTCGCTCTCCGCGTCTATCTCCTTCTCGACTCGTGCGTGCGCGAGCGTGTGTGGGTTCGCGGAGAGGCGCGGAGAGGCGCGGAGAGGGAGCTTGCGGAGCAGCGGCGGCGGCGGCGGCGGCGGCGGCGGCACGATTATGATAAGAGCCAAATTGCAGTGGGAGATTTATCGTTGGCCTTTTTCGCCCGGCTGATGTATGTTCGCCAGACTTGCTCGCGAATGCCGGAGCTTATTTCGCGCGAGATCGAGATTACGCCGGCGCTTTTAGCTCTATCTGCAGCGACATTGTCGCATAGCAGATTGCCATTATGAAAAATGCTTGGGCTTCTTTGCGCTCGCCAGCGTCATTCGCGAGATCAGCCGGCTGGCGCTTGGGCACAACTGCAGCAGTGCAGCGCGCGAAAATACATCTTGATTCGCAAACAGTGGCTGCGGCTGACGATCGATCTGCTTGCCGTGCTGCCCATTGAAACCCGCTGACGTCACTTCCGGCGCGTCCGAGCGCATAAAATCTGGCCGGCTGCTCGGCTATAAATAGACGCCAGATAAAGCCAGTTGTTGATGCAACGCTTCATTTACTCGATATCGTCCGGCTCTGGCTGGTGGATCGTTGACGGCCGACGAGCGTTCTTGCCAGTCTTAATTGTTGCTGGCGGATCGAATTAAAATTAGCATATTAATTCGGTCGCCGGCGGAAGCACGCCAAAATAGTGGAAAGGTCGGCCGGCGAGTCGTCAAGCGCAAAGCCTATAAATATAGTAGGTGCGCGCGCGTCGAAAGTGAAATAGACAAGCGGCGGACATAATACAAACTGGTTCATTAATTGGCGCGCGCTGCGCGAGCGGGGAGCCCCTAATAAATGACCAAGGCTATAAAGGGCAATTAGGCGGCGGCGAAAGACAGACGGGAACAAGGCGAGGCCAGGACAATCCTAGAATAACAATCAATAGCCGGGGGAGGAGACATTAACAAGTAAAATCACGCGGAAGGAGGAAAAAGCAGCGCGACCTGTCCAACGAAGAATGTGCATTTGAATATCGCGCTGCGCGGCTTGTTTCTCTCGATCGAGTTCCAGTAGCAGCTACCGCCTCATTTGCGCGCCCACAGCGATTCCCCATGAAATTGAAATCCGCTTAATCCAATAAACGCTTGCGCGCCAGTAGTCTACGGATAGCGCCGTAGCGTTTATGATAATCGCCTTTGTCTCTCTCGCACTTATTTTTATACTGTTTTCGGGATGAGCTAAGCCGAGGATTAGCATATACTGCTGCGACGACCACTTTTTTTCCTCTCCGAGAGCGCACATTTGCATAGAACCTCGCTAATGGATGCGAAACTTCTTGACGTGCAACCCTCGCCGCTGCTGTTCTTTTGCTGCCGGTCTATAGATTGAGTTGTGCGCAGAGTTGCCGCAGAGAGCGAGACGACCGAGACTCGGTTTGCATTTGATTTATTAATAGCAGCCTAGTCTTTTTCCACGCGGAGAAAACTTTGGGATTCATAGGGGAAAGCCAGCCGTATGAAAGTTTCGCTCTTTCTCCCGGAGGATAAATGGATTTTCGGCTGGGGCAAAAGCCGATGGACATTTGTCAGAGGCGAATTATCGGGAAGACGGCAAGAGCCAGAGTAGCAGTGAGCGAGATGCAAACAATGAAACGACATTTTCACGGAGTCCTCTCGCATTCGATGCAGTGGACAGTCTGGAACAATGAAAAAAACGAGGCTTTCAACTTTAAGGCAATAATTACTTGCGGGCACGAGCGAGCAAACAGCGACAAAATAAATCCTCGAGCAATTTAACGTCAAAATCACGTTATACACGGCCACTTTCTCTCCGGCAAGTTTTAATAATTTTGCAGCCACTTCTTTTTCCTCTCTGGCCGCGACTTTCTTATTAATTCGAGGTCGTCTTTTTTGCCTCTCTCCCTCAGTAGCAGCACCAGCACCAGCGCCAGCTCCAGCTCCAAAGGCTAATTTCCTTATTTATATTCCGAGCTCGAGCTATTTGCACTGTTTCTTTTACTTCTCCTCCGACTTTATTCTCCGAGTTTGCTCTCTAGCAAACTTGGTAATGAGCACTTGCTAAATCATTTTAATCATCGGTATAGGTATAAACACTCGCGCCTTCGCAGCGAAATTTCTGCTTTTCATTGGCGGAGTCTGCCCCGGCCGCATTATTTTCGTATGAGCGCAAGCACAAGCCAGCTCCGGTGCGCCGTTGCTTATTACGCGCGGTCAAATCAAGTGCCGACGAACGAAGGCAGCGCATAGACAAGCGACAAGCGGCGCGAGAGGCAAATCAAGCTCTCGACGCTGCTTTCTTTGCTTTGCTTGCCCTTCGATAATCAGCAGTTGCACTCGCCAACCAACAACGTAGCATGAGATATTCAGCTTGTACAAACACGAGAGACGCTCGTAAATTGTGCAGCGGAGTTATGACGTTTTAATCCCAAGCTTGGTTCGCGCCGCCCGCGCCGCACCGGTTTATTCCTAGAAACAGCGCAAAACTTTTTTTTACGAGCGCGCTCGCCTGCAATTTTCTTTTATTTTCGGCAGGCTAGCGAGACTGTAAAATAGTTTTTATAACGATTTCGACGACGTTGATTATGTTTACCTGACGATTAAAAACTCGTCGTAAAAGCGCACAAACGTAAATCAAATGTTCAAGCCGACCCTTCCTCCGTTGCTCCGACGCGAGCTCGACAAGCGGCCAGGGAGAGCGGGACTTGCGTTTGAACTGGATGCAATTAGCTGGCGCTGCGACTGATTCAAATCTTTTTTCGACGACGACGACGACGACGAGGATTACAGCCAAAGAAAGATGTTTGCAGCAGCCACGCCACTGATTAGAGAGCAATTTGTCGCCAGCGCCACTCGTTTTCTCATTGGACCAACACATTTTACGAAGGCAGATGATTTTTCCGAAAGAATGCGCTTTGCACACACACAACGGTCCATTCAAACAGAAACAGGCATTTGACTGCAGTCAAGTGTCAAAAACAAGCTTTGCCAATGTTTCTCCTTCATCAAACTCGAATCCCATTAGGTTTTACAAAGCGCACACATAATGGCCCATAACAAACTTGCCTTAAGCCCGAATGCTGTATTTTCCGCTTGCTCGAGTCAAAAAGTAGGCCCATACCAAAAGCATCCTTCGCTAACAGTGAATGCCGCGCGTAATCCTGTCTCTTTGTCGACGAGCTTTGCCGGCGAATCGACAACGGCAATCGCACAATGGAGATGCCCTCTTTTTTGTGCGCCAAAATCAGGCAAACAAATGTATTCGGAATTAACGAGGCCTCTCGCCCTCGGCCTCGCTCCCACCCCCCCACCCCCACCCCCGCCCTCGCCCTCGCCCTCGTCCTCTCTCGAACCTGACACCTAATCTAAAACCCGCGAAGGAAATCAATTACGTTCCATCAGGTCCCCTCTCTCTCTCTCTCTCTCTCTCTCGAAAACTCCCTCGTCACGCGCAACGAGAGAGACAGAGAGAGAGAGAGAGAGAGAGAGAGAGAGAGAGAGAGAGCGCGAGAGGCGACAAGCGAATCGCCGGTGCGAGAAACCGACCGCAAATTGAATAGACCATATCGTGCCGCGCACGGCATATAGGTATACGCGCACGGGCTGCCGAGTATGGGAGTCGAGCGAGCTGATTTATCGCGCGGCCGAAAAACCGGACGGCGCTCCCGCTGGCCGCGCCAGCCACGCCAGCCGCGCCAGCCGCGCCAGCCGCGTACGCGCGGCGCTAATGTCCGCGCGGGATTGTTTTTCCGGGCGAGCTGCTCCCCGCGCTCCCGACGGCTCGCCTCGTTCGCCCTCGACGATCGGCGACCTGAGCACGACTGGAGACGCGCAGACGGGCAGCGTCAGAAGCTCTCGACGAGGCCTCCAAGAGGCCTTTTCTCCGGCAGGGACTTTTGTTTTGACAGGCCGCAAACTCTCGGCCAGAAACCAGTTAACGACTCGTCTCTCGAGTGTTTTGCGCGCGAGCGGAGCGCCGAGTGCGAGTACAAGAAACGCTTTAATGGACGAGCGCTTTTGTGTGCTCGGCGCGCGGGCCACGCGACGCGCGCTGCGCTGCAAGCGGGAGCCGCACGTTCGATGTCTGAAAAGGAGCAATAAAAAGAGCAACAGAGGAGGAAGAGGAAGGGAAAACGAAGCGTAGGTGGCAGGTCTGACGAGCTGCACCTGGCGGCAAACATGAGAGAGCGCGGCCGAGCGTTTGGTGAAAGGGCCTAGAGTTTTAGTTGCGCTTGGGCCTCCCCAGCGAACGCATCGGCTTTTCCCGCCGGCTGCCGCGCGCTTTTCCTCGCAGCAGTACAGTGCACCCGGCGGGGCAGTTCCGGAGTTCCGGGCGCCGCCGCTGGACAACCAGGCAAGTGTCGACTCGGAAACAGCCCGTCCGCTGCAGCGAGCGAAGCGCCGCGCCGCTCGCTCGCGATGACTAGTCGCAATTTTCTCCTTTGTGCCGCGCGCCTGCGATCGATGAGCGGGAAAGCCGCTGCCGACGAGTTCCCCGCGCCGTGCGCCGCCTCTGTTCGGAGGTCGCCGAGGCGTGTATCAATTATGTTACAGCCCGGAGCGCGTGTCGAGCAAAGCCTCCCTCGAGAGCTCAGCCGAGGGCAGGCGCGTCTTGGGCGTCTTGGGCGCCGGCGAACCGGCCGACCTATTAGCGCGCGAGCAGCTATTGGAGGCTGCGACCAAGCGCAAAGCTGCTCCGCCGCGGCGGAGTCCAGTCGGATTTGCGGTGCGCGAGATCGCCAAATCCGGCCTCGAGGGCGGATTCCCGCGGCCTCGCGGTGCGGCTTTTCGGCTGTATTCGCGGCTGTATTCGTGGCTGTATTCGCGGCTGTATTCGCGGCTGTATTCGCGGCTCCTCGTCCGCCGGAGTCGAGTTACGGGGATCATCCGATTAGGCCGGCTCGACTGGAGCTCCGAGCAGCAGCACAGCGAGCCCGGGATGATTGATCCGCGAGCCGCGAGCCGCGAGCCGCGAGCCACCAGCGCCGGCGGAGAGCGAAGAGTCGGCCGTGGCCGCCTCGCGTACGCCAGCTCCGCGTTCCACCGACTTTCCATCGCGCACCAGCTAATTCTGTCGGACTGCCGATGCGCCGATGCCACACGTCGATAGCAGCGACACTTGGCAACACTTGGATCACGCTCACGGGCACTATTCATAGACGCGCGAGCGGACGGGCTGGCCCGCCGCTGCATAATCAGGTCGAGTTATTTGCGCGCGCGAGAAGCGAAAAGTTTGTGCGCGCGATCGAGCCAAAGTCCGTGGCAATGGAGCGCCTCCTCGGCACTGTTTTCCTTCGGCTCGAGTTGACGTGCCGAGCGGCGGCGTGTAACGCTCGCTCGCCAGAGCGGAATACAGTATTAAGGCCAGCTGCGGAGAGAGGCGAGAGGCGGCATATTGCACGAGGAATATTCATCGCGCGCTCGCGCACGCGCGCGAATATTGCGCCTATTATAGGGTGGTCCCTTTGTCTTTTATCCCAACTACGAGGATCTCGCTCTCGCTGGCTGCTGCCGCGTTATAATCGACTTCCGCCCTTTCTGCCATTCCGCGTGCCCTCTGCAGCTAGCGGAGCACACGTAGCGACGCGAGGGGTGAGACAGACACTCCCCCCCCTCTCTCTCTCTCCGGTGTCAAAGAGACAGATTCTTTTTTCCTCCCTTTTTTTCTCTGCCAGCCTTTTGTTCGCCTGATCGCCCTTCCCATCCTCTGCGTCGTCGTCGTCGTCGTCGCCGTCGTCTTCGTCCTCGTCCTCGTCGTCGTTGGGTTACACTTTGTGTCTTGTTTGCCTCACGTTATGTTCTATTAGGGGTTTGAGCTTGTTGTCTCCTTTTATCCACTCTCTCTCTCTCAGGGATCGCACGTGTAAATCAATTGCAATTGTACAATGGTCTGTGGTGACGATGCTGCTAAACGCGCTGCGCTCTCAAAGAAAAGACTTCTATAGGTTAAGTGTGCTCAACGAACAAAAACTCGACCTATTCCGAAATTAATGCACTCTCTCTCTCTCTCTCTCTCTCTCTCTCTCTCCTCTCTCTCTCTCTCTCTCTCTCCTCTCTCTCTCTCTCTCTCTCTCTCTCTCTCTCTCTCTGTCGAGGTACGACGGATAAAGAGAGAGGGGAGGGGGAATTCAATTCCGTAAAATTTCATCGTACAATTTTCCTGAAGCACATAACCGAGGGAGAAGCTCTCGAGCGCGTCTGCTGCTACTTCGTGATATGATCGCACCCATTGAAAACCTAATTCAATCCGAGCTCTATATATATCAGATATAGGCATCGTGCAATCGCTACGTATAGGATTTTTATCGACTGCGCATCAATATTGATTCTCGCTCTCGCGCGGTACTCATTAACAAGACACAGTGCGAGGGCTCGAGGGAGATTATAGAGTTTTATCGGTGGATAATCCCCCCTAAGAACATTCCTCAGAGGTAATCGCTAACGAAGGCAACTTCAATTAAAATTCAATCAAGCTGTTGAGAGGGGTTGCTGCTGCCGCTGTAACGAGAGAAAGTCTAAGTCCAAAAACTTATCCTCCTTCGTATCCAGCCGACCATAACACTTTCCTCCTTAAACGTAAACTTCTCTCTCACACCGCAGCGTCTTAACTGCAAAGGAGAGAGGGGCTGGGGTGGGGAGAGGTTAATTTGCCGAGGCGAGCGCAAGACACCTTTATACTTTTTTTACGCGCGCGGGGTAATTGAATTTTGCCCTGCTCGCGTAATTAAATGCGAGTTAATCTCAATACAAAGCCCCGTAGTGGCAGTGCGTCCGTGTCTGCGAGCCGAGTGTCTATTGTTCGAGCGACGGATGCCGTGTGTACACACTCTTTTTCGCTCTCTCTCTCACTCTCTCGCGGATGAATATGTAATTTTTAATTGTGCCGGTTATTCTTCCGAGCTGGCCCCAGGCGTCGGCAGCGCGAGGCATCCTCGCCGACTCACAGTTAATTGTGTTTGAATAAAGTATCGGCGCGATAATGGGATTACGCGAGGCTTCCTTTCTCGATCGTTTGGCCAAACTATCGGCGGCGAGGAATAAAGAAGGCGCTCGGCAAACACTCGGCCAATGCTCTCGGCAAACAAAAAGCCTGTCGACAATTAAACTACATGCAAAGAGCAACTGTAGCCAAACTCATCGCCGCTTGAAAACTAATCAACTCTGCGACATTGCCCGTCGTCGGATTAATTCTCGCTAACTTGTCCATTCTGCGCGCGACGTTCGACGTTTGCGGAATCCGCTCTAGGAGCAAGTTTTGATGCGAGTTGGCTGCGAGTTAACATGACTGGCGCTGTTGTGCTGCTGTGCTGTTGTGCAAATCGGGCAATCCAAGAGGCGAAGAATAATGGAGTTGCGCGAAAGTCGCCTATCAATTAGTCGGCGCGCACGCGTTAAACTTGGCCGACGTGTGCGTGATATGCAAGTGCGTTGCGAGGGGTCGGCCTAACGATTTTAGCATATACAGCGGGGGAGCGGAGCGACGCCGAGGCCAGAGAGGGGAAATGTGCTCGTCGTCTCGCTTTCCGATTGCGTGATGATTTTAACCGAAGGCCTATTGTCGGGCCGCGACTCTCTCTCTCTCTCTCTCCGCTCCACGTTTGCCCATCGCATTAGCTGGATTTACGCCGGAGCGATACGGGCCTGAGTAAGCGTATCCCGGAGAGGCCAAATTGGTCGGATTTCAGGACCACGTGCGCATGCCGTCGCAGCGCCCGACCGCTCCAAGGTCCGACGTGCTTTTCATTCGAGCCGCCTGCCCGCGAAACTTGATTGGAAAAGTTTGCCCGGAAAAAACTGCCATCCGTCTTCCTGCTGCGTATAATTTTCACATTAGGGCGTTGTTCGCAACAGCGAGTGCCGCGGCCGCGGCGAAAAACAGCCGTTAAAACTCACCCGCAAAGAGCAGTCGTGCGCGAAAAGCGCGTCTCGCGGGGAGGATGCATTGCTCGCGCGCACTGATCGATCGGCAGTCGACACCTCCGAGCTCCCAAACGGCGTGCCGGGCCGCTGTGCGTGCGGCTGCGTATCGATGGAAGGCCGCGAGCAGAGCTGCGCACGCTGCTCAAGGATTCCGACGGAGGTTGCTGACACGGATGTGCGCGGCAACTCCTCTCTCTCTCTCTCTCTCTCTCTCTCTCTCTCCACCTTGATACGTCTTTACGTCTTGCCTCTCCTTTCTTCTCCTCGCCACCTTATTTCGCGCGTAAATCAAACTGTGGGAGCGATATCGGCCCCAGACGCGCCGCTGTCCGTGGGGGAGAGGCTCGCGCGCGGGCATCGCCCGGCAGTCTTCGGCCAAACGGTCGTTCAGCAGAAGGCCTGGGCGAGTCCGTCCTTCCGTCGACTCGGCGACGCGGCGCGTCGATGACGAGGGCAGCGCGCGCGGCCGAGAAGTCGAGTTGAGCGCCACTTGGGAGCGGCATTCCAGCGCGCATGCACGTGTGTGCAACGGCCCGAGCGGAGAGCGAGATCGGCGCTGCGCTCGCGAGCAACTCGACGCTTTATATGCAACGCGTCGCGCGCGCTAAATAAAGTGGACCTTCGAGCTCGCGGCAGAGATTCGAACGAGAGGAGAGCCCTTACAGTTGCGCGCTCGCGACCCTCCATGTTTATGCCCCGTCCGCCGGGCGGCGTCGCTGCGTTTGGCTGCGAGGCTCCGAGCCAACCAGTCGGAGCGCTGTTATTGCGAGCTCGTAATCGAACGGTTTTAGCCGCTTGCGCGCGCTTCACAATGGAAATCCAGTTTGTCCGAGGGAGCCAAATAGCAAAGGCGTCCCAGCGTTCGTTCAGCTCAATCTCTCGTTTGCACGCGATGAGCGATGCCCGCAGCGATTCGGCTGATTTGCGGATGAGCATGTCATTGGGCGCAATTAGTGGCATCGACTGCACTCGGCGTGCAGCGATCCGTCCAATTTCGTTGAGCCGTTGAGCTGTTGAGCTGCTCGGTGAGAGGGACCGATGCAGACTGGCCTGTTGAGATGTTATCGTAGAGCGCGTTCGACACCTGAAAGAAAAAAGGGAAGATCGAACCGCAGAGATAGAAGCGCACGCAACAGCTGCTTTTCGAGCTACTTACAAATAAATCTCTATCCTAATGCTGACGTAACAGCGGCTTTCAACACTCTTTGCACACACGTCCCTGCGGATTGAGTTGTAAAACAGGCCTTGTCTTTTTATTTCAAGCCACTCAAGGTCCATTTCCCATTGCTCGCTCGACGTCCGACGTCCTCCTTATCAATTGTATGCGAGTGTGTTTGTCGCGCCAAAGTGCAGACACTCGACAAAAAACTGCTCCGCAGAGCAACAAAAGGGGAGAGAAAACTGGTATATCTTGGAAGGTGCGAATTTTTTGACTTGCGGTATTTTTCTCTCTCTCTCTCTCTCTCTCTCTCTCTCTCTCTCTCTCTCTCTCTCTCTCTCTGAAAGAAGAAGAAGAAGAAGGGAAGAAGAAGAAGAAGAAGAAGAAGAAGAAGAAGAAGAAGAAGAAGATGGAGACTGGATTTTTGCTCGTTAATTCCTTTTGCTCGAGCAACGAAGTAAAAGAAAAAAAAATGTTCTTTTTTTATTCCAAAGCGTGCTCGGTAGACGAGAATATCTTGACGCTTCTTCTTCTTTCTCTGCTGCTTCGGCTGTCTCATTGCTCCTTTTTATTTTATTTTTTTGTGTTTTGCTGCTGTTGCTGCGGCGGTAGAAAGGTAAAAGGAGAACGAACGATTCGCGGCAAAGTCGTTGTTGTCGAGTAAGACGGAGTGGAGCATCGGAAAAGGAAAAAGAAATAGATTAGCGATTGTTATTTTAGCGATGAGCCGAGTTCAGGATTTCTACGACAAGAAGTAATTTGGATTGTAATGATGATGAAGTTTACTAGGTTTTTTTGTTTCTTGCGCTCTTTGGAAAGCTTCGAATGTTAGAAATGACCGACTGAGTTGAACGGATCATAAGAACCAAATGATTTTCAGCAAGAAAAGATATTGGAAAATAAACTTGGTATGAGGTTGGAAATGTCAAGCTGTCGACAAACACTCGCTTTAACAGGACAGTGATAAAATGGAGACGCGTTTGGTTGTAACTGCGGCGGAAAGTCTCAAATCAATAGTTATCAAGTGCAGAAAAAGGAGAAATTGAGTACAAGTATAAATGAAAGATTGGAGTGAAGCGAAGACTCGGAGAACGGAGCTAATTGAAATATCGATAAACAGTGGCAAGAAAGCCATCTCGGCCAATTAACGTTCAACAAGACGAAGCAAGAAGAGAAATCAGGGCATTATGATGGCAAGGCTCTCGTCAATGGCTTCTCTCTGCTCGGCGTCGATTCGTAGAAGTGGCTTAATTAGCAGCGTCACCCTGCCAGTGGCGGATGTGTGCGCGCGCAGCTTCCGTAATTAGAAGCTTAGAAGCTTTCTCGAGTGCAACAAAGATGCGGGTCAATTAAAATGAAAGAACATAGCTGTGAGTTTGGGCGATAAGGTGCGCGCGACGAATGCAAATGGGGGCCGATAAGCGACAATTCGGTGCCGCGCGTGTATCAAAAGGAACGGACGGACGTTGCTCGTCGGCCGACTGCCTATATTAGAGGCCCGACTGCAGCTGCGAATCTTTCATTTGGCAGTGGGCAGCGAGGATAAATTAGCCGGGACGGGGAGGTGCAACTGGAGAAGATTGGTCCGTTTCCAGTGGCTTTCGGCGGTCTTGAACGTTTTCAACGTCGTCAGAATCGACGCGCAACGGCGCTAATGATGTCAAGCCAGAGTCGGGCTAGCTGCTGAATGGCGCGTCTAATGGCTCGTGTTTTATCGGGCGCGAAATTGAGCGCGCCGTTACGCGGACGATCCGCCCTCCAGTTAATCCCGGCCTGGAAACAATAATTTTTGGCCGCTGCCCGCAAATGAAGCTCGCAAAGCAGCTAAATGACAAGGCGCGAGAGATACGAGATACGAGCTGCCGTTCTCCCTTCGGGCGCAGCCTCGACCAAGACGGAATTGCCGGCGCAGAGCAATTCCCGAGACAAATATATCCTCGCTGCCTAATCTGTCGCCAGCGCGCAAAAGCCTCCTCTAATTAGACGACTTTGCAATGCTCCGTGCAGTGCTCTTCTTGCGCAAGATAACAAGCAATCGATAGCTCGTCCAACGATTAGCATTTCAAATGCTTTGGTTGGCTTTGGCCGTCGCAGCGAACTTGCAGATATCGCGCGTATAAATAAAAACGGGCCCGGGCACAAGTGGATCGGCAAACTTTGTATATGTAAATCATCAATTAAAAGAGCCGGTGGGCGCGTCGGTAGGGCAGCATTGTGTGTCGCCGCAGTATATTAACACGCGCGCGCCGCGTTATTTATTCGCACCGCCAAAGAGGCTTTCGCTGGAGGCTGCCCAGCTCGGTGGTTTTTTTCTTGTTGGCGCTCCGTCGCGAGGACGCGGCGCAGCGTGAGACCAACGCTGTTGAAACGCGCCGCTTCTTTGGCGACAGCCGGTTGGAATGCAGCTTCATAATTCACGCCGCTGTTGGCTCCCATTAATCGGTCGACGCCGAGCGATCGGCGCTCAAGCTCCGAGCTGCAAGCTCCGAACGGCCGTCTTCGGCGGGCCAGCGAGAAAATGCGCGAAAATGGACCGATCGGTGGTAGGTGGCTCGTCGCGCGTCGACCGGCGCATTCGAACGAGGCGGCGGCCTGGCTGTCTGGCTGCTCCGCACAAAGCCGTAAGCCGTCTGCTGTTTGCGAATACTCGGCGCGCGTCCCGGTAATTGCTGTGTTTGGAGGGCTGCGAAGTTGCGCGGGAATCGGCCGCGATGCCCTTTGTCGCCCGCTGGACAATGAGCTGGCGCTCTTTAACTGGATTTCAATGGGCGCGCCGATAAATATGCGGGGAAGGGCTTCGCCGCACAATTAGCCGTGGCCTGCGATTGACTGATCTGCTCGGCTTCTTATCTCGCCGGTTTTTTCATTCGCACGAGCGCAGCCATTAGTCAACGTCGGGCATAGCTATTGTCGCGGACAAAGTTTATCGCGCGCCGGCCAATAAATACGAGGAGACAAAGTGGAAAGGAATGCGTATCTGTGCCGTCCCTTGGAAGAGTATCAATTGATCAATGGGTGCGCAGCTCGGGGGGAGAAAAATGCGCTCCCATTGAAATTCGCGCGCGGACAATGAGAGTATCGGAAACAAAAAGGGATGCGCGGCGCGGCCAAGGCTCGCGCGAGCCAGGCGACCGCCAGAAGAAGCAGAGAGCGAGTTTAGGAAAGCTTTTCGGCGAATATAAAAACCCCCTCTCTGGCAGCACGTTGCGCTGCTCGCCACCCCCTCTCGGCTCTCTCAAAGGGAGAGAGCGAGAGAGAGAGAGAGAGAGAGAGAGAGAGAGAGAGAGAGAGAGAGAGAGAGAGAGAGAGAGAGAGAGAGAGAGAGAGAGAGAGAGAGAGTTGACAAAGCGGCTCATGCCGGCAGCGTTTAGTACGCATCCGCATCTACGCGCGCTTACTTCGCTCCATCTCCCGTCTGCGTCGTCCATCATTGCTAGGCTCGGCTTTCTACATGGAGTGCCACGATGAGTCTCTACTTCTCCATGGACTGGAGCCGACTCGCCGGCAGTCAACGCCTCACCGGCTTGACCCTGGTTAGCCCCTTTTTCCGCTGCTGCTCGTCCTCGTGGTCTGCTCGATGCGTGGCCGCCACGTGCTCGATGCACGCGCAGGTGGCGCCGTCGCGGCATAAATCAAGTCTTCGGCAAAAGTGGCCGCTGGTCTTTCGCCGACCGAGCGATGTGCGTGCGCCGCGCTGTCACGGCGACGTGATAAATCAAGTGATAGTTGTAGTGGTGCGCGAAACTATCGGCGAGACTAGACGCGCAGGCGGCGCGGCAGTGCGGATGTTTTGGTCGCCGGCGGCCGGTGTCAACTGGCCCCAGGCGGCGGCACGCACGGCGAATAATCGAGCGCGCCAGTCTGCGCGCGCTTCGCAGGGCTCGCCGTCCCTCCCGCCTCCCGACTGCCCGCCGCCGCCCGACCGAGCCTCGAGCTCGAGCAGCGCCGAACAATGGGCCGAGGTCCGTGCGCGAAAGCACGTGCTCGCGCGACACGAAGCGCGCGTGTTTTCGCTCTTCCTCCGGGCCCGTCTCCAGCGCCCGCCTCCGAAACCGGCCGCCACGAATAATCGTTTCTGCGTGCGTTCTTTGTTACAGGTTGCAACGCGACCTTGGAGCCCGACGCAAGGCAAGCCTATGACAAAGCTGTGCAACCACAAGAGAAAAATCTTGCCGCATCCGCAGCAGCAGCAGCAGCAGCAGATAGCGACGCTCGTGTCCACGGCCAACAACCAGGTCATCGCCTCGAGCTCGGGGACCATACCCATTGGCGCGGAATCGCCTATCGACAAATCCAAACCTGGTAAGTCATTTGTTGCTGCTTTCCTGTCGCGACACCGACGTTCCGACGAGCAAATTAGTTGTGATGCCAGTCGAAAAAGCTCCAAAATCAAACATTTACGCTGGACATCGATAGGCGCAATCTGCCGACGGCCAGCGTAGCCTCTTAATTAATGATTCCTCAATTACAGCTTAACCGAGCGCGGCTGCAAATCAAGCTTGACAAAGCCTCTCCGACTCTCGGTCAACAGGCGGAGAGAGCCTTCTCCCCTCTCGACCGCGTATCTCCGATTCGCCGCGTTCGAACGATGACAAAAAGAATCCTCGAAAGCGTCAAATAAGCGCCGTGCTATAATTAACTCGCGCTCTCAAATATTTGCCTCCTTTCTTCCGTCTCTTCTCTTCATTGGCAAAGAATCATTAGTGGACGGGATGAGTCAGGCGGTGTTATCGATTAGCGGGCTTGTTCCATCCAGCAGGGCCAGAGAGAGAGAGAGAGAGAGAGAGAGAGAGGCTCCAAGCTGATTGGATTTGATATCTACCCTCGCAAGTTTTTCGTGATTGCGCCAACGGAACGATCTGCGTCTGTTGCTCTATGACGTATGTAATGCATTTATCATGGGGCGTAAGCTGCCATGTGATGCACGCGCGCGGAGACGGCTGTAATCAAATTATCGGAAAGTGCTTTCGCCGAGCGAGGCAAACTGTCGTGCAAGCTGCAGGAATGCTTAAGAATAGCAAAGTTGATTCGGAATTCGGCGTGTATCCTCGATCATGACGCGTGATGGGGGCAATCAATTCCCTCGGCGCTTCGCCCCAAAGTCGTCTCAGATTCCGCTTCCAGCTGACTCGTTGAATTTTAAATCGCCAGGCAGAGCCTCGCTCCTCGGCGCGCACCGCGAGAAGGCGGAAGAAGCGCGCCTAATAAACGACGAGCACTGCGGCCGATAAATAATAAAAAATCCAGCGCTTCAGCATAAATATTTGCAAGCTATCTGTACAACTCTGCCGGGGCGAATCCTCTTTATTTTTCACGCAGACACGCCGGGAAATTGGCCCTCGACTGGAGATTCACCCTCGGCGGTCGGTCTTTCCTCCTGCAGATTCGCTGGAGATTGGGGCCAACCGAGGCAAAACCTATCGGTCACATCCGAGCGCCAAAGTATAACGAACGCGGAACGAGAGGATATTGGTGGCTGGCTGGCTGTCCGGCCTGGCCAACAGAACGGAGTATGAAACTTTGATCGCTTGGTAACGTTATTACGCCCGCAAGAGAGGAAGACGGTTCGCGCAGCCTCGGCCGCTCTCTCGGGCAAGCAGTGCAAAAAGTGGCAGCCGATCGGTCGAGGGGCTGCTCGAGGAGGCTATCCGCGCGGCGGTAACAACGTTGTTCAGCGCTGCGCCGCGGCCTGGCGCGCCGCTCTTTTGTCAAATTGATACATTAATCCAGCGCCAGCCGCAAACAGCCGCAAACAGCCGCAAACAGCCGCAAAGAAACAAAGGCTCGCTCGCAGTGGAATTCCCGGGGCTCGAGAGAGTTAAAGAGAAGTCGGGGAAAGAGAAGCGGTTGCATGCAGCGGCTTTTCGCGATCAATCACTTAGCGGGGTGGTAGAAACACTCAGTGCGCAAGACCGTTTAAAGCCGCTTCGCCCGGGTCGCTCGGTCTCGCTGCACTTGCGCCGGCTGCGCATGTGTGCAGGCGACGCCATCCCACCTCCCTGACGCTCCGCTTCGCCCTCTTTATTTCCACTGGTCGAACGGCCCGAAAGAAAGTTTGGATTGTGCTGTCCTGTCTGGTGCCGTCTCGTGCCGTCTCGTGCTCAATGACGCCTGGCGCTCGACTCTCTCCGGGGAGCGTTATTTACGACACTCGTTCCACAGCCGCCCGCCGAGCTTCTGCTTGTCCGCGAAAGCCAAATAAGCCAAAACTCATTGTCGGCGCGATGTGTCGTCTTGGCTGCAGTCCATTCCCCCGGCCATTATGTGCCCTCGCGTGCCCGAGGACCAGAAGAAAGTGGAGAGAAGCCCTTGATCGGCGGACGGCCTGACAAAGGGCGCAAAAAAGTAAAGCTCGACTTGCGCGCCCGACGCGCGTCGCTTTCACTCGCGCACCGTAACCCTCTGCGGCCGTGTGCCGGAAAAAATGCCTACTCGTGTTCTCCGCCTGGATTTCATTTCGAGAAGAGAGACCTTTTGTGCATGCGGGCGACTTTCTTTCTTTGATTGTGCGGGTGCAAGCGAGCGCGATGCCTTTTAATAACGCGCGCTAAAGAAATGTATATATTGATAAGGGACCTCGCTCACTTGTCGAGAGCTGTGCTTTTATGCTTGTATATCAATTAGGGGCGGCGAGAGCGGCCTGCCGCCGGGGCCTCCAAGGGTGCGCCTTCTCTTTCTCCTTTTCCTTCTCTTTCTCTTTCTCTTTCTCTTTCTCTTTCTTCTTTCTTTTCTTTGTCCCGGCCTGTGCCGTCGCTGCAGCGCCCGCCATCCAAACTTAATTACCGACCATTCAGACTTTGACGGGCCGCGCGCCAATTAAGTGCGTTTCGCGCAACATTCCACCAGCGCCATTCTTTCTTTGCGCAAATGCTCCAAAGCGCCAGCTATTGTTCCGCCAAAGCCAATCAATTGCACGAGCCCTCGGACGTAAAAAGCCTCGGCCCCTCGATTATTAAAAGTACGATCGTTTTGGAAGCCGATAACTCGCGCATTAAAAGCAGCTCGCTCGAGCGCGTTGCCGCGTCAAGAGGGCGGATTCCGATAAAGCTCTGCTGCAAATCGACGTGGCTACGGTTATTTATGAGCTCGCCGAGAGAGAGAGAGAGAGAGAGAGAGAGACATTTACGGCTTAGTGCGGCGCGTACAAACTGTTTACTTGACTTTTACTGATTTTTACGCGCATCCTCGACGGATAAACAAAGATTCGGATCTTCTCTGGGCTGGATGGCCAGTTAAAAGTGAGCGGCTACGGCGGCAATGGCGAGATCATATTGGCAAGAGGCGAGAGAGAGAGAGAGAGAGAGAGAGAGAGAGAGAGAGAGAGAGAGAGAGAGAGCGAGCGATGCTGGCGGCGGCCGCCCACAGCCCGCGGCGGAGCAGAGAAGAGCTTGCGTCGGTCGGAGCCTCCCCTCAATTGGCATGCTCGTGTCTTCTTATCGCAGCACCGCGATCAATAAGCGCACAACTCGTCGTCGTCGTCGACGACGCTCGAGGTAGGAGAAAAAGAATCCTGCCGCGCACTCCCTTCTCTCTCCGGCCAAGTAGCTGCTGCTCCGGCGCTTGATTTTCGCAGAGAGGGCAGCACGCACACGCGCGCCTTCAGCGAACATTCTCTTGGATGAAAAATTCAAGGCGCGGTGGAGGTGGGGGGGGGGGGGGGCTGGCCGGCGCGCAAGCGCGTGGCTTTCAAGCTACATTATCGCCACCCCTCACTTAGCCTCTCTGCCGTGGCTTTAAGCGTCTGTGTCGACTCTCCGTGTGTGCCGCTATGCTCTCTGCGCGCGTTACTCGATATCCCGCCAGCAGCACCCCCCGAAGAGAGCGCGAGTGAGGCGACGCTTGTTTAGTCGACGAGAGGATTGCCGACTGACAGATTGATTCGGCCTTTACTTCTGCTGTCGTTTTTCGGGGGACTAGCGCGCCGGTGGATAGCACTTCCACGATTATCGCCCCCTCGCTGCTCTTCCGTTTATGAGTTATGCTGGGCACTAGATTTTTAGAGGAACGCAATCGAAATCGGAGAGAACGCGAAGGGGAAAATGAGCGATCTGCCGAGGAAAGAAAGGAAAAAGAGAAACAAGTAATCCAGCGCTGAGAAAACAATTTGGTCCCCGAGGACTGGCAGCAGGTTTCGGTCGTCGGATGAGGATAAAAAGGGATAAAAAAGCCCTCGGATATACAGACATTTGGCGCTTCTGATAAAAGAAGTGTCAAGTTATTACACGTCCGGCAAACATCAGGCTTCCCCTAATCTTCCTCGGGAACATTTGCCATTTGGTAGCACTAATAAATATCAGGTCCGATCACGTACACACACGTCCAGATAAATTCAATAAAAAGCTGACTTGCCCCCGTGCTACCGTGCTACCGTGCTACAGGCCAATATTCCCCCGGTGCGCATCTGTTACAGGCAACTTTGCAGGCCGCAAATCGTTCTCGCTCGCTCCCTCCCTCTCTCTCTCGCTCTCTCGATTACATTCTCTCTTGTTTTGCCACCACCTCTCGAGACTTGCTCGGCATCAATTTCGGACGGGCGCTTCATCAGCTCTAATTAATCTGCTTTTACCAACGCGCGTTGCTCGCGTCTTTTTACGAGCTCCTGCTGCAGGTGGGATTCAATTAACGCTCCTGGCTCTGCCGCAGCGGTTTGCCCGCGCACACTAATTAATGTAATGACGCGCGTAGCTTTTTGGCCAGCAGCATTTTTCGTGCAAAGCCTTGCTATTTGAATAAGCGCGAAGCTCGCGCGATAATAAATGGAGCGCGGGTCCAATCTAAAAAACAAGCTCCGAGAGGGATTAATTCGCAGGCGCTTAATCCTGCGCTGCGATCGAATCCGCTCTCGGTCTCTCTCGCTGCAGAATCAACAGTCCTTAATCACCGAGCCGCGGAAAGACACGGAAGACGGCTGGAGCAAGAAAAAAGAGGGAAAAGAAGGAAAAAGGCAGAGGGGCGGAGGGCGTGAAAACGCGACTGGCCATTGTTCGTTAACGTGGAAAAAGCTTTCGACCTGGCTGTATTTCGGCGTGTGTGCGAGCGAGGGTCGAGGCTTTTTGCACTTTGCCAAGGGTAGATTCATTACCGTCCTCGAGTTATCTGGCCTTAGTCGACGCCGACGACGACGAGCGCTCTGCGCCCGGAGTAATTATCTGCTGTTGGATTACAGATAAAAGAGCCCTGGTGGATTGCTATTAAAAGGCGCCTCGCGCCAAGCTTTGTTTCTCTCTGTGCGTGGCAATGGCAGTGGCCAAGCGTTATAAAAGTATAATGGCAGAGCAGCGCTTCAATGCCTTGTGTTTCCCTTTTATCGAATTGGCGCGCTTTGTTTAATCGAGCGCGCAAAAGTAAATAATCATTGACAGTATCGAATAGCGATGCTGCTAAGCAGCTGCGGCAGAACACGCGGCCGCGAGTTGCATATTGATGACGCGCATAACGGCCGAAGAGATTACGCGCGAGAGCTGGCGAATATGAAAAATGTAATGCGTACACTCGCAGACGGCGTCCGAGTCAAGTGCTGTAATTATTTGACGAGAGACAGCCAAGACCAGCCCTTCCGTTTATTATTTCATTAAAAAGTCGACATTCTAATTTGCGCGAGGCGCGGAATAATTGATGTCCGGGCCGCAGTGAGTTTGCACAGGAGCTTGCGCTTGTGGCTTTCCAGGGGATTAACGGCCTCTGCCGACATTACTCAGCGAATAGCCGGAAAATATTGTCGTACGAGGCTTCACTTTGACTGTGGGCAAGGCCTCGTTTTTGCCAGGCAATCCCTTATTGCGCGGTCGCCGCGTTGCAAAGGGCCCCGAAGCGCCGGACGATGTTCTAATCTGGCGCTTAAGCTTGCGCTCGGAGCTGCTCCTAATTCATTCGTAATGCGCCGCAGTCTCTCTCGCGAAAGAACATCGATCACACGCTGGATTCGCTAAATCGTCAGCCTTTAATCAAACCCTCGGCGAATTAGGCGTCTACCGAATCGCCTTGCCCGGTCCTGCAGATTTCACCCGGCTGCAATCTCTGTTTCTACTGTCGCAGACGGCCTCAAGAGGAAGAAGCGAAAGCTGAGCAACAACGTGTACTCGGGGGTGTCGGTGTCGCAGCTGCTGGCGCAGCGCGAGCGCGCCATTGCGGCCGCGGTAGCGGCCAACCCTGCGGCGGCGGCAGCAGCAGCCGTTGCAGCGGCAGCGGCAACCACTGCCTCCTCGCTCTCTAATGGATCGCAGGTAAATAATTGAGCGGCTCAGCCGCTCGCAGCATCCCCGACAAACCCGAGCGGGCGACACTCCGCGCTAGCAAAGTTCCGGGCGCTTTGAGTGCTGCTTCGTTCGCTGCTTCGTTCGCGACATCGATTTCTAATTCGACGCCCCCTCCAGCTTTCGCTTGAATGACGCTGCTGCTCGGAGGCTCCCCCCCCCGCTTCCCGCTCCCCGCTCCCCGCTCCCCGCTCCCCGCTCTCCGGCCAACGCGCTTGGCGGCTTTGACGCTCGATCGTTTTCCATTTCAATCGTATTCGCACTGCTCTCGGATGTTCATTAAAGACACACTCGACGAGCGAGCAGCGAGTCATCCGAGAGGACAAATCGTCAAGGCCAACATCCGATCGAGCCTGTGCAATCAATGCGTCTTTAAGTATGCACGGCAAATTGAATTCTTCCCTGGCTCGGTCGCCCGTCTCTCGGTTCTCTCGGCCCAAGCAGAAAAAGCGCCAAGTCTCGTATTCGCCACTCGCCGGTTACAATTAACGGCGTCCGCTCGCCTCGTCCTCTCCTCCCTCCATTCGACATTTTACGGACGAAAATACGATACACCGGGAGACTCGCAAAGCCGCGCTGGGCTTCTTCATCGCAATAACTTTATAATCATAATGCGAGCGACGGAAAGAAACAGGCGAGAGCGGATCGTTTGAATTTGAGTAATGGGCTTCTCCTATCAATCGGCTTTCACACCGCTTCGCGCCCACTTTCCCCGCTCGCAGCGACTTTATCGTCTCCACGGATGACGGCCCATGAATACGATAAATAATTACTTAATTTATTTTTCCACGCGTGCCTCCCTCACTGGCCAAACTGTACATACGCAATAATCATTAGACTCATTGAATTTCAAATGCATGCTAATTTTTCATTGGCCTCGGCTATCGTCGGTTGCAATCTCGCGTGTGCTATCTGCGAGCAGGCCTTGTTCTCGCGAGCGCTTGCCTTCTTATCGTCGATCGACGTTTAACAAAGCTTCAAGAAGCTTTACGCGAACGATTTTTACACGTCTCTGCGCTTTGCAGGTGTGGCCCGTAGCGGTCTCCAATCTGCCGACGAATGTGAATGTGCTGCAGAGCCAGCCACAGCAACAGTTGCAGCTGCAGCATCAGCAAACTATCAGCCCGCAGCAGATACAACGGCTGAGCAATCCTCACGCGATGAGCGCCACGGCGGGCGGCATGCTGATGGGCAATCAGCTGATCATGAATCAGCAGCCAACCAACTTTGGCAACCTTGCACAGCCACAGCAGCAACATCAGCCTGTCCAGCAAATGCAGCAGGATCAGGCGCAGGAGCAGCTCATGTTCCAGCAGTTGTTGTTGCAACAGGATCAGCAGCAACAGCAGCACAATCAGCTGTTGGCTAGTCAGATGCAACAGATTCAGCCGCAACAGGCAAATTTCCAGTTGAATCAAATGAACCAGCAGCCACTGCAGATGATGCAAGCGCAGCAGCAGCAGCAGCAGCAGCAGCAGCAGCAGCAACAGCAGCAGCAGCAACAGCAACCGCTCAACCAGCCGCAATTTCAGCTGCAAGCGATGCACAAGCAGCAACAGTTGCAGCAGCAAAATATTCTTGGGGACTTGGACTCGCAACAACAGCAACAGTTGCTTGCTAGCTTTGGTCAGCAGCAGCAACAGCAGCAGGACAATTTCTTGAATCAGTTGCAGGTCGCCCAAAACCCACAGCAACAGATTCATCAGACGCAACTGCAACAACTGCAGCAGCAACAACTTCAACAGCAACAGGTTTGTATTTGCCATAAATTCTGAAGGATTAGAAAACACCACGCTTACGGTCTGCGTAGGCAAATAAAATCAAGTATAAGTCTTTTACTCCAGGATCGGATCATTCAACGAGTAAAGTCCTCTTTCTTATTAGTCTTATTATTTGTATCATTTACACAAAACATGTCGGACGTCAATTCTGTTTTGTAATTTGATTTATAGGCTAGGACTTTTTTTATTGCAATGACGTAACCTGAATTGTATGTGATGCGCAACACCATCGCTTCATATTTGAAACCATACAATATTCGTGTCATTCCCTTTGTGAACCAAATTGTATCTTCAATGGCACAGCTAGGTGAAGGTATAACTTCTACACTCGACAGAACGAATATTATATATAAAGTTTAATACAGAGACTGCGTCATCGTATATATCGGAGGAAACCAAACATGCATTGAAAACTCGAATAGCAAAAGCAATGAAAAAGAGAATGCAGTGATAAATGTACATATGACATGATACTTCCAAACGTTTCACTGGAACAGTGCGAAAATCCTAGACTTCGAATCACATTGAAATCAACGATTGGTTTCCTAAATTTTTTATATCAAACGTACAAACAATAGCAATAATAAAAAAGAGAGTATCAGTCACTCAAGTAAGGTAATCCGATTATCCAATGTGGAGTCAAAAAGGATTATGACAGAAGATGCGTATTTAAGTGGGAGGTCACAAGAACGTATTGAATTGCGTATTGAAAATTGTCTAAGTAAAACGCATAGACAGTCGACAACTCGAATTCCTCTCAATCACGCGAGCTTTCGCGCTGTCATGATTTGTAAATAACTGTCTAGCAACTCACGTGTACTGAGTATATATGTATATTAATGTTTATAAATTTATCTAAAAAAGCTTTTTAAAAAGGTTGACCGATCTGCCGACGAAACGTTAAGGTTGAAAAAATAAGTCAATAAAATCTGACTCGTAGTTCATTTTATTTTCTTACCCTGATCAATAAGATAATATTATATTCAACCAGAATAGGCATAAACTAAAAATTGAATGGAACATAAAAAACTTTGCTTTGACATTTTCAGATGAATCAGCAACTGATGCAACAGCAAGCCGAGTTCCAATTGCAATTGCAGCAGCAACAGCAGCAACAACAGCAGCAGCAACAATTGTTGCAATCGTGTAGCCAAGCACAGTTCCAAACGCAAATGTTGAATCAACCTGTTGATACGATGCAGCAAAATGGTCTGACCGTTATGAACGGCATAAATGACCTACAAATGCGTCAGCAACAGCAAAGAGCCGCCGAGGAATTGGCTGTTAAACAGCAACAGCAGCATCAACATCAGCAACAGCAGCAACAGCAGCAACAGCAGCAGCAGCAGCAGCAGCAGCAGCAGCAGTTGATCCTGCAAAATCAAAATGTACAAAGGCTACAGGCCAACAATCAGTTTCCACAAAATCAAATTTCGTATCAAATGAGGAGCTTCGATCCGACGAAGCCGACGTCTATGCAGCAGTATCAAACGACCCAATCGTTGCAGCAAAATCAAAACATTCAGTTCGCGCAGCAAAACACACGTTCGTCTTGTTGGCAGCAGCAACAGCAACAGCAGCAGCAACAGCAGCAGCAACAACAGCAGAACAACAGCAATAGAACTATAAGTGTAAATCAAGTGCAGACTGTAAACTGTAATACGTTCGATCGTGTGCCTCCTCTACATCAGCATATGCCTCAGGATAATGTCTGGTCGGAAGAAGTGGCCAGGAAAAAGGCCAAGACTATTAAGAACCCCTATAAAAAGCAAAGGCAGCATAACTCGATCGAGATTAGGAGTAACGTGAATAATAATCTCGATCTCGGTTTGTCTGGGGATGAGTTCTCTGACAAAACGAATTCGCAGGGTAAGATACGAAAAACTTTATAACTTATGCGCACAATCAAGCATGAACATCAAAGTGGAGTTATTAAAATTTTAATCACTCCGTTCATCTCTATAAAAAATTGCAATAAAACGAAATTACATGTAAAGTGTTGGAAAAGTAATAAAATGCTAATGAACATTTGTCAACAGGTCCATCGTTCCTGGAGGATCCAAGCGGCTACCTCGCGCAGCAGACGGCTCTGCTGAATAGTACGATATCGAGGCAAACGGGCGTAACACAGCCTCCGTATCTTCCGCAACCAAAGCCTTCCTCGCTCGCTAGTCCCACGTCGATGTACAGCAGCAAGAACAATCCCACATCGCCGGTGTTCGTGCACAGCTCGATGACGCCTAATTCGGCTGGCAGCGCCACCGATTCCGAAGGTGGTAGCCCAATGTCTTGTCAGAGGTGCGTCACAAGTGCAGACACGCAGTCCTTATCTTCCTCCACCTCTACACATGATTCCTATAAACAACGAACTGAGGTAAATACAAAATATTCTACAAATTTCACATGTTCTATCGGACGAACCAGTTAAACCATTGGCTTTTCTTTTTGCCAACAGGTGCATAGGCATCAGTACTCCCTCCATTCAGACTTGTCTGACGACCCAATATCTTCCACGTGCATGCAGCAGCAAAACTCATGCCAATCCCATCAAGTCCAGCAACAGCTGGATACAAGACCGATTCAGGGTGGCACAGTCAGTACCTCGCATGGCTCACCAATCGGCACGAATAGTCCGGCTAATTCGGACACCCCAACCTCGACCAATATCTCACAGCCAGCTACACCACAGAGTCTCATATCCTCGCAACCGTCGACACCACATGCCTATTCACAACCCGCTACTCCGCATATGGCTGTGCAGCAATCGAATCTCAATGAGCAAAGATCAGGAACGCCTTCGGTTACTACTTCGGGTACGCAAAATGATCCTTTATCCGTTGAGAGTCAAACAACATCAGCTAGCCAGAAAAAAATGGATGGGTACGTGTTTGTCTTTATAATATTTTGCCTGCAAATTGGCTGGAACTTGAAAAGTTATTATAATATTTTCTTACAGATTTCAAAATCATCCGCACGGACCTAATCCAACGAGGAGTTTAATCACCACCATGGCAAGTGGCCACACGGTTAGCAGTAATACCATTACATCCGTCTTGGCAGGACGAGCAAATACCGCGACAGTTTCAATTAACCCAGCTGGTGGCCAAAATAAACAACAACAAAATCAACAACTCCAACAGACCATGATTAATCAAGTTCCTCCTTCGTCTATGCCTATTGTTGCTGCGGCGTCGTCAGCTTCAATGCCTATTATTAATATTCAACAGCAGCAGCAGCAGCAACAACAACAACACCAAAACGTGTTAGCAATGGCTCAGCAGCAACAGCAACAGCAACAGCAACAGCAGCAGCAGCAGCAGCAGCAGATAACGAATGTAAACGTGGCAAAGTCACCGCTAGAGATGGTGCAGAGTGTCGTGAGCAGTATTCAAGTGCCTCAAGTTAGCAACACCTCCAATAATCAGCAACAGCAGCATCACCAGCAACAACAAGCACAACAAGCTAACGTTCAAGTGCACAATGTTCTAACATCGAGCGGTGTTTTGAAGCAAGCTGCGACAGGACAAGGATTACCGCCTGGTCACATTTTAGTTTCGAGCAATGGTCAGTTGATCATGGCTAGCACTGGTGGTGTAATGGCTCCACCACCGCCAAAGATTAACTCAATGCCACCTCTATCAGTTTCGCCAATGGTTACTAATGTGACTGGCACAGTTAGTCAAGTGATTCCTGCGGTGGCACAACAAGTAATCGGTCAGCCTACAGTGCTTGTTAACACTATACAAACGCCTGTGATAATACAACCAGGAATGGTGATGGATAGCCTTGGTCAGAACGTACAGATACCACACTTGACTGTCGCTGGTAATGTTATTCAGAATGCTCAGAGTATTATCGATGCCTCGAATAACCATCATCAACAAGAGGTCGCGAGAAACGTTGCTGCAGCTGTTGCTAATCAAAATTTGGTACGTTGCTTTTCGAATAAATCAATTTTATTTATTAAGTGCAATATGCGTGACTGACATGAATTCTATTTTACTAGGTTGGTCGACAAACACTGGCTCCGGAACCGACAGCCGCCAAGAAAAAGGTCTATAAGAAACGAAAGAGTAGCACGCAAACAGTCGCATCCATGCTACACATAGCTGCCGCCTCGTCCAATCAAAATGCCGGTGTTCTGATGCAGAGTCATCAATCGAACTTTGCTCAGCAAAACTTCCAAGCTCAAAGCTTAGGTGGGCCAATGCTTCAAGCACTAACGATTGTTCCCGGGAAAAACGGTGGTCCCGCACAACTGGTTATGAATGGCCAACCCCATCAAACGACATCGCATTTCAACACACAACAGATAATCACCAATGCGCAGCCCGCGCAACAGATCAATTTGTTACAGCCAGTTAACCTGTTGAATGGAGCCACCGGTATGGTCCAAAACTTCCCTACCATTCAGCAATTTATCGTCCCCGGCCTTGGCAGCATGGTTATGTCGGCTGATGGTACAGCGACGTTGCTTCAAGATACCGGTAAACTTTCGCTTTTACATGCGCAAATTAATGAAAATTGAAAATAAACGTAAAATCCTTTATTTTATTTAGGAAATTTGGGTATGCAGTTGCAACTGCAAAACGTCAATGGCCAAAACGTTCTGACGCCAGTTCAAAATCAAGCGAATATTTTTGGACCGGCTCAGAATATTTTGGCAGCGGGACCAGCCGGTATGGTGATACGGGCGCCTCAGGCGACCGGTGGTAAAATAATTCAGGCCCAAACTCACAATCCGGGTACTCAATTTATTTCGCCAAACAGTGGACAGTTCCTCGTAAACGGCACGACGTCTTTCGGCAATCAATTGAATCCAATTGTCGCGAACGTCAGTCCGAATCAGCAAGTGACCTTCAATACGACACAGGTACGTTTTTAATCGTTCGAGTTCGAGAGACAATTAGACAGTAAGACTTGATAAAAAGGAACTAAATTTCTTTATTTAGGTGCGGCCACCTAATATTCAAGGTCAACAAGAATTCATTCAGATGAATGGCCAAACGTTAATGGTGCCGTGCGGTACGACACAGAATCTCGCGACTGCGGTGTCTTCAGCGCAGAATCAACAAAATACAACTTACGTTCAGCAGAATACGACGATAGTCCAACAACAGACGACTATGGTGTCGAATAATCAGATCCCAGGACTTCAAACGACGGGAACTAATGCGTTGCCCGGCATCGAACACTCAAGCCCGGTGAACGTTGATCAGCCTCTCGCCATATTGAGTGCTAACATGGTGGCGGTACTACAATTTTTCATGATTACATTTGAATCGTTAAATTTCCTATGCGATTTCTTTACTTGCAAATTAGACAAAAAAATAATACTTAACTTACTATTTAGGAAAAGAACCCCGAAACACCTAAGAGCAACAATCATTCCGCACTTACTGAGCAAACTGTTGATCAACAACAACAACTGCAACAGCAACTACAGCAACAGCAGCAATTGCAACAGTTACAACAGCAGCAGCAGCAACAACAACATCAAGTTCAACATAACCAGCAGGTGTCACAACAGTTGATCTTGGCTAACGGCACTACGATAGTTGAACAGATGCCACAGGATCAAGCGGCTGCAGCTGCTGCAGCTGAGCTGATGGCAAGGCATTCAGTGTCAACACAGACTGCTGCGAATCAAAACGCCGCACAATCAGTGCTCATGAGGCAAGGTTCACCACCGGACACGACGACGCACAGTCCTGGGAATAGCCAAAGGTCGAACAGCCCCGCCGTGGATACAACCACGCACGGAGCTGCTTCTCCACCGCCTCCAGCCAACACGCGGCAGCAGTCGTCTTCAACGGTAACGATTACGTGTTGCTGATTCATTATGTGCCTTTTTATAAATGTGCTAACCGTGGTGCGACGATACATCGGGTGAGCAATAAAAAAGTACTGACCGATGATTTTTAACAATTCTGTGCAGCCGATGGTCCATTGTGTATCGAGCAGTGAGCCAGACTCAGGCGGCGACACGCAGCTAAACTCGGAGGAGTGGCGAGGGGGCGTGCAGGCGGTAGCTAGTAGCGGCTCACAAGTCAAAGAGGCTCCACTGGGGCAAGCTCCTACGAGCGGTGGTCAGCCACAGACGCAAATGGTGAGCCCACAGCCACAGACGCAGCCAGTGGCGCTAGGGCAGCAACAGCAGCCACAGACGCAGCCGACGAAACCGACGTTCGTCGAGTCGTCGACGGTGTCAAGCGGCATGCAGGTTGGTAGCCTCGTAGAGCAGCTCGCTGCTACTGGTGGCACCCGGCAACTAACCCTTACAGACACCACCACCCACCAACAATATCATCGTCATGAGTTGGCCGATACGACACACCTAGATAACACTCACCTAGAGCCCATGGACACGAGCACAACATCACCTAACCATTCAATTCATTCAGACACGATCGTTATTGCGGAGCGCATTAGCGAGGAGCTGACGAGCGGCGACGATTATGTCATTAACAAAACTGTCGTTAGGGAACAGCAGCATTCCCTCGAGCCATCCTTTCATATCCATCAGCAACAACAATCCATGCTTATCGATAATATTGCTGATATTGACACTAGCGTGTCCAATATTTTTGATCCGCAACAGCAAGTTGCCGCCGCTGCTGCTGCTGCAAGTGGTGCTGGTACCACGATCGTGCAACATGACAAGTTTTTCAGTGTCGGCATAGCCCCAGGCTTGTATCCGCATTTGTACAATTTCAAAGCCGATCAAAGCGAGCAGCAGCAGCAGCAGCAACAGCAGTCGCAGCTTGCTGTGGCCGTCAATATTCAGGAAAAGCTGCAGTTGCAACAACAAACCTATTTCAGTCCATTCGTTTATGATAATTCCGGACTTACTAACTATGTCGATGGCGTCGTTGAGCTCGAAGAGGAGAGCGCTGATTCCTCGGACGATGATGATGAGGAACTCTGAGATCTGGAGCAAACGTTGCTCGAGGATTTAATAGCTTGCGAAGTCTAGCACTCGAGTCACTTTCCTTTTCTAATAGCTTTAAAAGCTTACTCACTGATGACTATATATATATATATATATATATATATATATATATATAATTCGAAGATCTCTTTGTGATTCTAAATACGTAATAAACGAACACATCACTGTAAAGTATTTACGTATTCAAGTAATGCTATGCATATATAGATATCGATGAAAAGCTGATAAGAGTTCTATGATTGAATCTTGGCGTATTTTCGTTTTTAATTAGTATATACGAGAGAATGCTCATTTTAACTGTAGAGAATCGCGACAATTTAGCACTAAGTGTTCAATTGAATATTCGATCCAGGGTATAAAAGCGCTTTTGTTCTCTTCGAGGCTCAACGTTCAAGAGACTTCAGAGAGTTCTATTGATTCCAGTGATTATTAGAACGCTTAGCGGTTAAACTGTTATTTTACTATTTAACGTAGTTTGTAAGAGAACACATCACTCACTAATTGGCCGCTCTGAAGAGCTGTCTTTTCAATTGTACATTTTCGTAACAATGAATTGTATAAACAAAAAAATATACATATAAATGCTTTGCTAACCGAAAATATGTTTGCCGTACTTGACCTTACGTAGCTTTTTTTGCCGGCTAGAAACTCACCGAAGTCTCTACCACAGTGATTAATTTTGTAATTAGCTTGTATTTATGGTAATGATTAATCTCACGATGATATTTGCGATAACCGATTAGTATTATTATTGTTTAATCGTAACAAGCATAATCTTATTCGATAACTATTGGCTTACAATTGGCAATAATGTAACTTGTAAATGTAATGATTAAATTCGAAAGCGTGTCTCGAATGCACCAGTTATATAAAGAAGCAAAAGAAAAGACCCAATAAAAATAATCACTCAGATATTAAAAACAAAAACGAAAGTCCTTTTGACTTTTTCAAAATTCATTTGACAAACAAACTCTGTTGGTCTCCTAATTCTATAGAGCATGCTTGATAAATTTCCAATCTTGTATCAGAGTTGAATCTATCTTTCTTTGTAAGACTGTATAGTTGAATTGCATGAATCTGTCGAAGAGAACGTACGATTTGAAAGAAAATCACGAAGGTTGAACGTACGTCTCTGTCCGAGTGCTATATTGATAGTGACGGGTTGGAAAGGAGAAAATGAAATGCAATTGAAATGACAAAATTCGATTGATAAACGCATGGAAGAGTGTGACTTAGCTTAGTGCTTTTAAGTTTGACCGAGTTCCGTAATTTGACAGATGTTAGCGAAGCAGGCCGACGGTGCTATGAGCACAGTGCAGTGCGAGGGCAGGGGAATCAAGCGTAAGCTGGACTCCATCCACGCAATGCATTCCACTCTGCATGAAGACCAGGATGGTCAGTATTAGCATCGAACCAAAAACAAAAACATTGAGATTGAAAAACAAGCGTTTCCATTGCTCATCTCTTAATCTTTCCTCTCAAAATCCGTTTCATTCAGCAACAACGTCATTTTCTTTTCTCACGACGCGCGTAAATTTGTTGATCTTCCTCCACGATCTGGCTGGATGAAATTTATGTTTGGTAAACGAGCACTTTTGATTTTGGAGGAAACGGTCGCTCTTGCTACCATTATTGCACTTGGCTTGAACAGCTTCGACAAACAATTAACAGTAATAATAATCTCATTGCTCTTTTGTTGCTTGCTCATTTAGTCTCAGTCGTCAGATCTCATAACTACACTTTCCACTACTAACATCTTTCTTCTTTCTCATACTAACTGTCAGCTTTCAAATGGTAGTGAGTCATGTGCATGTCAACTTTCTTTTTATTCACGATAACAAACCTGATTTTCATTTTTTTACATAAAATAAAACTTACTGAACTAGATGGTATATTATATGTGTTATAAATAGAGTAAGCTATGTCACGAGAATAATTGACGTTGATTAAGGCTAAAGAGAATAAACTGTAATTTTTGTTCCTATTGATATGCGAGAGAAATGAAAATGCACGCATTTTCATTTCTAAAGGTAGGTACATTGGCTTTCATTAAATAAATGCCTTTGCAAAATGAAACTAATTGGCTGTCAGGTTTGTTAATAAATCCGTCACCGTAATCACAATGCAGCACATCGTCCTTTATCTTCATTAAATGTCAATCGTCTAATTTACGAACGAGACGAACACTCGTGTCAGCTACAATTACTTGATCGCATTCATAAAAGTACATTGAGATGAGCTAATCGTCTGATTACGACTGACTTTATACGCGCAGGAAATTTTGAAAAAGTATCCTTTTCGTTGAATTGTTGATGAATATACATATAGAAATACTGACATTGTGCTAATTGTAAATGCAAAAGAATGAGTTTTCCTCTGCGTATGGAAAACGTTGGAAAGCATTGTAAAAAATCATTCACCATCGTTTGGTCTTTCTCCAAACGATCATCATATTTATGGCTCGCACATTGTAAATATCATCAATTAATGTGTATCACTCATCCATCTGGCAAACAAATCATGCATTGCGTGGTTAATAAGAACACCAAAAGAGCAGTGAACCGACTGCGTCTTTCGTTAGCTTTGGAAAGGGTTGCTTTACCTTGTCATCAATCGCCCGCGTTAATTGTGGAGGATTCAGTCACAATTCACACTTGAGTGAGCACTGAAGACAATCGATCAGTTTTCAATTGACGTTCACACGAGATGTGTTCGCTGCCAGTTCTTACTCAAACATTGCAGCTTTTTAGCGCTGGCAATCGAACATCGTCAGCGCTAAGAAGCAACAATGAATCGCGCAATTAATGATTGAGCAGAGCAATCACTTGAAAAATCGAACGCCAAGCAATAAAAAGAAACAACAGCAAGTAGTACATTATTGTCGATTTTTCAAAAAGACGCTCGTAGCCCCGCGCTAATCACCCCCAGCAAAACCATCACCACCATCACCACCATCATAACCAAAGCAATTAAAAAAATAAGAAATGAAAAATAAAAAAGCACCGTACCACAAAAAATCATCATCCCTAACATGTGTAACCCATACTGAATCGCTGAAAACCCGCCGCAAGCAGAATCAGCAGCACCATCACAACCGCAACGACAACGACAACAACAACCACAACCTCAACCTCAACCTCAGCCACAGCCACAACCACAGCCACAGCCACAGCCACAACCACAACAACAACGTGGTGCAGAGTCTGCGGATGATTCGACCGGCGCGAAAGAGACGAGGCTGTTTACGGTCGGCGAAGTCGTTTGGGGCTGCGCCCGAGGAAGCGCCGCCTGGCCCGGTAAGGTCGAGGCGCTTGGCCCTCCAACGTCAGCACTCGCTCAGCCCGCCTCCAATGAGCACGATCAGCCAACAACCGTGTGGATCCGCTGGTATGGCGCACAGCGCGCGACCGGCCTCAGCCAGGTCGCAGTCAAGAGCCTTAAGTCCTTGTCAGAAGGCCTCGAGGCGCACCATCGCTCACGAAAGAAGTTCCGGAAGTGAGTGTTGTGCTTTTCTCTACCGCCCTCGCGCACCGAATCGCACCCCCTCTCTGCGCAGAGAAAATACCTCATCGATTCGATCACGTATTTTCTCTCTGTCGAGACGAGCGCGACCACCGAGGCCCGCTCGTTGCCCTTGCGCGCTGCTTTCTTTTCTTCTTCTGTCACCAAGCCTTTTCATTGACAAACAGCTCGCAGGCTTCAATCTTATTACGGTATTGCTATCGAGTGCCTTGTTCTGTTCGTGGACCCTTGCACAACCCGTACCACCGTCCAAAATGCACTTGCCAATTTCAAATTACTTTTATTTCGTTTTTTCTTTTTTCTCAAATCCTCCTTTGTTTTCAATGCTTACTTTTACTAGAATGTAAGACTATATAGGTATTGAACATGTCGCCAGCGAAGGAATGTACTTTTCAAGTGAAATTAGCAAACCAACAGCCAATTACTAACAAAAACATTCTCAAAGTTTTTCGGACTCGGAACTGTCTAGCCATTGTTTATCTTGAGTAACATCCACATTCAACTATCTCGATGTCTGCATGTGCCTAGCTGTAGAACTTTTGCGATTGAGTATCTTTTCGTCTACTTTCTAATGTGTTAGTTCAACTTTTTTGCAACTTTTCAAGTGAAAGAGCGAATTAACGATATCAACGAATACTTCATTTTCATAGATTGAGAAGCAATCCTCAGCGAAACTTATTTTTTCATTCATTCATTCATTTATTTATTTTTTCACTTTGCGAACAAATGTTTGTTTTGCAAATAAATAAGAGAGAAACCTGAGCATTCCTTCAAGCCGAACGTAAATTAATCTTCTGATTTACTGTTTTTTTACTTTCAAACGACCCGCTGCACCGCCCCTAGCGCACCAACTAGCGATAAAGCGAATAACGGCTTAACCATCTGTAAAACCTGTTGCTCTCCTCTTTCTAGAAGTCGTAAATTGAACACACAGCTGGAGAATGCAATCCAAGAAGCAATGGCTGAATTGGACTCGAAACCGAGTTCATCGTCAAGAGCAACGACAGCCACGGCAGCGGCGGCACCGGTGACTCCGGCGACTCCGGCGGCTCCGGCGGCTCCGGCGGCTCCGGCGGCACCAGCAACGTCCTCGGCAAAGCCCGACGCAGTTTCGATGAGGAGTCGACATGTAAAACCAATCGCTCCAGCGCCGCATCCAAAGCCACAGCAGCCGCCGATAACTACTCGTACGATCGGTTTGAGGAAAACGCCAGGGCGCAAGGTGCCCCAGGTCACTCTCGTCGCCGTGGCCGCGCCCAGAGGCAACACCTAGGACTCGTTGTCGCTCTCCTCGTGGCTGAGGAGGCACAATCACCTCACGATATTCCGATAGACTTCGTCTTCTTTTCGTTCGGTTCTTCTGTCGAGCGTTCTATAGCCACTAATAATGTATATCTTTCTGCCCTCGCTTTTTCATCATCGACTTTATTTTTGTACATAATTTAGGCCTAATTGTTAGTTTCTTAAGAACAGATGTGCTCGTTCTTTTCTTTCCGCGTGTCTTCAATGGCAGTTAAAGATCTGAGCACTGTCACGATGAAATTGTACATAATATACATTATTGCGGATGAGAGCAAGATGATTTTTTTAATCTTCGTTCTTTTCATGCCGAGAGTTAATTATTGGACAAACTGTCGAAGCTTTTTTTATGCGGACTTTTTTCTCTGTCAAAGTCTATTATATATATATATACTAATGTGTGATTAACATTAGTTGTTTTTGCCTGTTTACGATTAATACAATATTATTGTGTTTGAACATTTATATTATTTAAGTCGTTTATTTATTGCATCGGAGCATAAAAAAAGTCTATGACTTATTTTACCAATAGTTTACGGCTTCAACGGTACGCCTTACTTTAATTTTCGGTGACCGAACGACCAACATTTATAAAGTATATATTGGATCAACAAGACTGTAATGCTTGCATCAAACAATTCAATCAAAGGAATTTTTTCGCTTATTTGCCGATATCGGTATAACTATCAAAGATACAATCAAAAAACAATATTCCATTGAAATTTTATAAATTTGTTGCACTTTCGTCATCGAAATTTTAAGCATCATTCCAAAAAACAAAAAAACAAAAAAGTAAAAGAAAAGAAACACTATATGCTACGTGAGTTTTGGTAGCTCGTCGCAATAGGAATTAGAGAATCAATTGTTTGGTGCTGTAATCGCTTCTTCATAAGAAGCTAAAGAGAAAAAAAATTAAAATACGATTAACTTGTAAAGAGAGATGTTGTATAAAGAAAAAAAAGTTTTAGAAAAATTTTATCGAATCGGCTGAGTTGAGTCGCGACTGAAAAACGAAAACTTTTGTAAAGAAATATAGTTGTCTTTGCATCTTTTGAAATATTAATAATAATGATAAATAATAATAACGTAAATGAATAGCGAAATGTTTCACTGATAGAAAAAATGTATCACATTTATTCAAAACGTAAAAAAGTCTATATAAACCAGTGTAGCTTTTGATGGCTAGATAAAACGACCTAAAGCAAACCAGTGATATTTTTTGCCATCAGCATTTTTAATTTGCTCTTCAAAGTGATCTGTTCTACTTTGCTTGACTTAATCAACGTACAATAGACAATAAAGAAAAAACATGGAAACGAGCATAAAAAAAATGATTAAAGCTTATTGATAAATTATATGAGTGTCTGTAAACCGAGAAAGTAAATTGAAGGTGTAAAGTTTTTGCTTACGACTCCGCAAAGCTTCGTGTACAAATGGCTTCTTGGCGATATTTGCGTATCGAGCAAAACAGATTAATAAAAAAATTACGCAACTTAACAGTAAACGGGTTTTCAAGATGTCTTAGTATTACGTCTTACATGAGAATAAAAGAAGATAAAAGAAAAAAGGATCTGTACATAAGTCGTAGATCTTAGTTCGCGAGCGATGTTATATTATTACCATTTATTATATTACTATCTCCATCTTTATAATTGTACCAGTAGAACGAGAATTCTTATCAAAGTAAATCAAAAGTTAAAGAAATCCAGTGAAATTTTAATGCTAGACTACGACGATTTTTCTTACTACGTCATCGTCTGAGTATCGACTATGTCGATTTAGTTTTTAATCATTGATTCCTATTTCGTTTCTCAGATAGCCTAAATCAATAGAAACTTGTACTTTAATTTTACAAAGCACTCTAATTACTGTTCACGTACATACGAATACGTGAAAAAACACTTTTGAGATAGTTTAATTTTATTAAGTTTTACGCTTAAAACGTATCACATATCATCGATGGTGATAGTCGACTCAGAAAAGTTTAAATTTGTTATAAATCGACGTTTTTTAAATCAACAATCAAATTATCGATTTTAAGCTATCAATTTTTAAAGCAGCAGACCCAGTAGACGCATATGTTTATTTACGTTTTTAAAAATCAATTGTAATGATTAAAAACCGGGGGACTGAATCAAACTTTGTAAACTTTCCTTAGCTTAGGGAAACCAACTAAAAGTAACTAATTTTTTAAAAAGACAAAAATTCGTACGTATGTGTACCTTAGCAGAAGAATTAAAAAAAATAAAAATAGAACAATAAGAATCAAGTGTCTATGTATATTTTTTCCCATGTCGTATGCACGAACAGAACCGCATTGATACATTTTTATCGTTGATTTTTACACATGTATGGGCGAATTGTATCGTAATCATAAATAAAATGGTTCTACAAACGTAGACGAGATATTTTACAGAGTATGTATTTCCATGACAGCAGTTTTTTAAAGGTATACAAAGCATATACAAGGTAATCAATCCAAGCGTCAGCTTTTTCAAGCCAATGATATGCGTCGAGCATGAACATCCCAAATGCGGTTCTGTCGTTGTACCTTTTAAATAAGCATTTTTAAAATGGGAACACGCTTTTCAAAATAAACAAGAGGAAACAAAATAACAAAAGTATAAGGAGATACACAAAATGAGGGCTTTCATCGATGCGTTTTCGCGTTACTAACGAAATGTTCAAGCAGAGACTTTGTTTATAAAAGTGAGAAATCTTTTTAAGGGGGCATGTAAAGAAAATAATTAAGCGAAGGCGCATCATCAGAGCCTGAACGACGGTTAAAGAGCAGGGCTTTACATGAGAATCCTATAGTAGCGTTTAATACACGAAAAAATAGGTTTAAGAGATGGTATACAGTTGCAAAAGTTCATAAAAAATATATTAAACTTGAAGATCCAATTAACGGTGAATGACGCGAGGCTTTAGTGAACTTTTAAATGTTCATAATCTAGAAACGCAGTGTACATAGAATCATAACGTCTTTATTCCTAAAACGAAAATGCGCATCATACCATCCATTAATCGTACTAAACATTACACGAATGTTTTTAATCGCGTGATGTGTGTGTGTGTGTGTGTGTGTGTGTGTGTGTGTGTGTGTGTGTGTGTGTGTGTGTGTGTGTGTGTGCGCGCGCGTGAGAGAGCTGATAGTAAGGCGTAGAATTAGATTTGTAGATGCAAATGCCAGCTTCATAATCGATTTTCGGACTATGTCATTATTAAATATTTTTTTCTGGGTTTGGGAACAAAAAGGATATCATTAAAAAATAAAGATTTTAAAGATAGCGTATCAACGAGTTCACGTTTCGTTCCTAAAAACATGTACGGAGGAGTCATTAGCAAAAGACATTTAGGCAGTCGTTGAAAACTTTATTCTGCGTCTGTTTAAATAAATAAAAAACATTTAATAAGAGAAAAGTTATAGAGATATACATCGAAAGGAAAAAAGATGACGTGTTTAAGATATTTCAAAAGTTTTACAAATGCTATTTGAAGAAACGGCAACATTTTTACAGATGGAATGGGTTTAATGTTTCACTCGATACAGCCGGAAAAGGATCCCTTATTATAGTTTGATTGCAAAATAGACAAAGCATTGGTGATGGATGATTACTAACAGAAGATAACTTTTCTATTTACAAATGAAGTATCAAAAAGTTTGAATTAAAAAACCGAGCATAATGAATGATCACGATGTGTGAAACGTGAGAATGTATTTTAGATTTAAAAATGGTGTGCTAGAAATTGAAATTGAAGCGGATTATTATTACGAAAAAAGGACACAAGCATAGTCCCCCATCTCCAGGCCCCTCACGATTAGGTGACAAATTAATAAAGCTATACATATATACATACATTATTTAATATTTGGCGTAATATTTATATATAAAGATATATATATATATATAAAGATATATATATATATATATATATATATATATATATATATATATATATATATATATATATATATATATATACATATGATATATATATATACATATGAATTATTAAAGAGATAAATGATAAAGCAAGGAGAAAGTAGTCAAAAAATGTACGGGCGGAACAAAAAAAAGTAGAGTATGTGTAAGCGTGAAATGAGAGAATTAAGAAAAAACCATTTTGAAACTGTGTAGTGAGAGAATGTGCGAGGCTGACTGGCGGTCGAAGAAAAAGTTTGAAGCTATGTGATCTATTAAAAAAACTAGTAGCTTTTAGCTGTAAAGACTTATACTTTATTTTGTAAATTTTGTTTATACAATGTTTGATCGTCGCATAATACTATTGTATGTGAATACATAAGTTAATAAATGATTAACATGTGAAGTTAAAATAATATCTATGACTTATTACTTGCATAGTATTGCTAATGTTTTTTTGCACTTATTCTACGAGTTTTGATTTTGCTGTCTGTATATTTGTCTTCATATTAGGCTCTCTAAAGATATGCCTTTACGTTAAAAACAAAAGCAAACATTTTTTTATGTTTCATCAACTTCTTGGCTATCTCATAATGCATTTTCTTGCATTTCTATAATATTTTCACTTTGTAGTCCTCTACAAATAAAGTCTAATAATATGAACGTGAAATGAAAATGATCGGTAAAAACGTTTCGTTGCCTCTTTTCAAACTTGAATTGCAGCTGAGCTGAATATCATATAGGGATTGGATTCTAAAATTGATCTACAATTGGTTACTTTGCTGCAAAATCATGGCTTGGCTCAAGCTGAGTTCCGCTCGGATCTGCGGGTCAGCTCGCGCTGTCGAGTTTTCTTCAGCTTTTCGAGCTCCTAAGTCAGTTCGAGTTTTCAAGTTTCAAAGCTATTTGCAACAAGTTTTCATTACTTTTTATGAGTCTTCAATCCTACCTGATTGTTCAAGTATATTCAAATGGAACAAACCATTTAGAATTTTAAGATTAAAAATCAACGATGATTTTTTATTAAAAATTAAGCTTAGAAAGTTTGGAAGGGTGCAGCTTTAGCTTGAAGCTTTTGCAGAAGCCTAATGGAAGCGTAAGCAAGTAACGCGTTTCTACGAACATTGCCAACAAAATTATTAAAACGATGAGGTACTTGAATAAACAGACGATACAAAAATTGTGATTTTTTTCTGTATTTTATTCGGTTCTATTGTAAGATTTCCGATTTAAATAGATTTCCATTTTAATACGAGCATTAACGAGGAATATGATTGAAATTTCTTCTCGCAGACTTTTCATATTTATTGCATCGTTTATTGCATATATTAAACTCATTGGTACTAATATCCATCCGGTCAAGCCTTCCTTTTGTGAAAATATATTGCCAAGATTTTTCAATAATGTAATACAATAGACCAACATATAATTATGATGTACGTGCGTTACTCACTTAAACATATTCGTTTGCATGCTCGTTCATTTCCTGAAGAATGAATGAATTGGACTTGCGATTATAAGACTTGAATGCAATAGGAAATAATGATGTTTAACTGGATTACCTCCATCCTGTTTGGTCAACAATAATATGCATGATAGAATAATAAATATGAAAATAAAATTACGATAAGTCATTTTGGAATAATCTGATGAATAAGCTTTGGAAGATGCGTACAGAATAAACGTAAAGCGCAGGTATCAGACTACACGCTTGTTTCACGATTGTCAACTGCGTTTTTACTCGACAGTATTATTCGGGTCAGTAGAACAAAACGCCACCTCAAATTAAACTTGAAAAAATAAATGCAGATAGATCCGGCGAGCGCGAAGAGAAAACTAATTGCGAACGAAATAAATATTGTCGTGAAAGCTAATACGGCTAAAAAGAAGTGGAGTAATAAAACGAATGCACTTGGAGTTAGCGTAATGTATCATAAGTAGGACACGATCGGCGAATGTATGCTCAGTCTGGCCTTTCAGCCAACCGATGCGACCCGTTTCTGTCGTGGCTGCAGGCGTGAATCCAATAAAATGTTAGGCAAGGCAAATTGTCCAAGGGGAGAAAGGGGAGAAAGGGGAGAAAGGGGAGAAAGGCGAGGGCGAGGCATTAGAAGAAACAAGAGACAGCACAAGGTTGCGACGGTGACGTGCCGAATGTTTGTCTCACTCGGTCAACTAACTTGCGCGTTCGTTTGCTTTAGCTTCGACTATTGTCGATTAACGTAGGAACGTAAGGGCCCGTCCAAGTCGCGATGCGTTACGCGAACGGCCGCTTTAATTTTGCCTCGTCTGCACCTGAACGACTTGGATAGCGCGACGGACAAGGTAAGGTTAGCAAAGCGGTTTACTGAAAACAAGCGAAGCTCGAGGCGCAGATTTGATCGGGCCGACTCCGAGCGTCTGCCGGCTTGAATGGTCCACGACTGGCTTCCAGCTGGCTGGCTAGTTGTCCGTCACGGTCAGAGGATGAGATGGCCTGGAGAGCCCAAGCCCACTCTGAGATACGGTGGCTTCCAAGTCCGCGAGGTAAAGTTCGCAAGGCGCGGTGGTGACGTGGCGGTGTCCTGGTGGACGCGACAACGAATAACGGCGAGATTTTGGAATGCTCGAAGGACGACTGTTCGTACGTGTGGAACGTGAGCGCGAAGGAGAGGTGCAGGTGGGTTAAGGAAACGGCGGACTGCCAGCTCGGCTCCTTCGTGCCCTATCCCACTCTGCTTTTCTGCGCTTTCGGCACGGAAAGCTCCTACCTGTTCGCCGGCGGACTCGCGCTCTTGCTTCTTTGTCTGTTCTACTGGTTCCTCGTGCTCGGGACTACCGCCGACAACTTGTAATTGCACCGGTCCCGTGCGAGTCCACAGCCAGCTCGGGCTCTGCAATCTCGCCGCTTCGCACGCCAACAGCTTCTGCCCGTCTCTGGCGACGATCGCGTCGGCGCTGCGCCTCTCCGAGAACGTCGCCGGCGTGACGATTCTGGCGTTCGGCAACGGCTCGCCCGACATCTTCACGTCGATAGTGTCGAGCGAAGACGAGCGACTGATAATGTTCACGGAGCTGATCGGCGCGGGCGTTTTCGTGACCGCGGTCATCGCTGCTTCCGTCGCAGCTGCCTCGCCGTTTCGCCCGCAGCCCAAATACTTCCTACGCGACGTCGCCTTCTACGTGTCGTCCGCCTGCTGGATCTGCTACATCGTGCAAGATAACCTGGTGCATCTGTGGGAGGCTGTCGGTAAGTGGTGCTCGCCTTGGTCAGTGAGTTGGCAGTTCAGTGTGGAAGCCTAAGGACCGGAGTTGCAGGCTGCATCGCGATATACGCGCTGTTCATTCTGGCAGTGGTGCTGACGCAACGCCTGGAAGCGAGTCGCGATCGCCGCAACAGTTGAGTAGTCCAGCACGTTTCGAACGCGCGCCGCGAAAGCTCATCGAGGCCCGTGCCGCTTCTGCTGCCCTAGAGCGCGTGCCAATGTTGCGGGACGAGCTGGCGCTGCGTGCATTCGTGGCCAACAGAGGTAGGGATTCGTTGCCCGTGCCGCAGCTGCCGAGACGCACTCGCGCCTACGACGTCCAAGCGAAACTCGGTGAGCGGAACAACAAGCTCTCTTGGCTGTCGGCTGCGGTTCCGTGCGATTCTCTCTCTCTCTCTCTCTCTCTCTCTCTCTCTCTCTCTCTCTCTCTCTCTCTCTCTCTCTCTCTCTCTCTCTCTCTCTCTCTCTCTCTCTCTCTCTCTCTTTCAAGCCTCTTCTTTCTCAGACGTTGCGATCAGCCGAGAAGTCGAACGAGAGCGTAGGCTGAGTGGGCGATCGGCTGTCGGAGAAAGGACGTCGGGGCCGCGGTCGCACAGACCTCAAGGCCTGTTTCGCGAATTCTTCTACGACGTCAATCCCATCAACGCGGACGAGTGGCGCTCTTCGAAGCGCATACTCAAGCTGATACTGGTGTTGCGCGCCCCGTTCATGCTGATGCTGCAATTGCTTGTGCCGGTGGTCAACGAGACAGCCGAGAAACGAGGCTGGTCCAAACTTCTCAACTGCGTACAGCTCGCGGTGACGCCGATCGCCGCGCTCTGCATTCTTGAAAGTTAGTTCTCTCAGAAGATTTGCTCTCGTTAAGCATTCGACGTAACAAGCAAAGCGATTCAGCAATTTCGTCTACATTCAAATTTTTGGCTCTGCTAGTGTGGGACAGGAAAGTCGGAGCGTTGCCCCTCTTGGCCGTTTGCTTCGGCTGCACTTCGTTGCTCGCCTTCGTAATTTTCTTGCTCACCTCCGCCGACAGAATCCCCGAATATCACAACGTAAGACGAAAACATGTATTTTCCGCTGGGAAACCGAACGCGATATTTCCATAGATTTGGAATTGGCGAGAAATTTCCGGGTCCAACTGCAGCAAAAAATAAAATGTGGAGTAGAGGAAATAGCCGGAAATCCAATAATACTGGAGAGGGAGCAATAATTGAACGTCTTGGTTGTGTTAATGAACGAGCGTGTGTAGGCACTGGCGTTCGTGGGATTCCTGGCGGCAATGTTGGTCGTTTACGCGGTTGCCCAGGAGGTGATGGCGGTACTGGAGACCGTGGGCTTCGCTAGCGGTATCTCCGATGCTATGCTCGGCCTCACCCTACTCGCCTGGGGCAACAGCATCGGTGGTAAATATTCGTCTCTCCCTGCCTCCTCCTCTGTTTCGTTTTCGGCCCTGCGCTGACATTGGCAGATGTCGCGAGAGCATTGGTTGCTTGCATCAACTCCCAAGCACGCCTTTATTTAACACTGCTTTGCGTCGCGTTGCATTTCACGTGACTATTTTCCGTTATCATTCGTCCACAGATCTCATCTCAAACGTAACGATCGCACGCAAAGGATATCCTCGGATGGGTTTTTCGGCATGTTTCGGTGGTCCGATGTTCAACACTCTGCTTGGTTTGGGTCTAACCTTTGGCATCTCGGCTGCTCGAAGCGACGGTCTCCAAATACCAATTCGCACGAGCGATATGGCACCTGGTTGCCTTGCCTTTTTACTGTGCTCGCTTCTCAGCAGCCTCATTTACCTCGCCGTTACTGGCTTCATTGCGAGGAGGTCTTATAGCTACCTCTTGCTTAGTGTTTATGCGGTGTTCATGCTCATCAATGTACTCAGCGAATGGCACGTTATACATCCCTTGGGTACCGATCATAGACCTGACAATGTTCTGTAAGACCTTCTTTGAAAACGACTAATAAAGCTTCCTGAACCGTTGGTCTTTCAATATTTTCCATTTCATCAACCACAAAAAAAAAGACGCTCAACAAAAAGCAAGAAAAGGTGAGCTCCTTTCGAGCGCCGAGAAAGAAACGAAAGAGAGAGAGAGAGAGAGAGAGAGAGAGAGAGAGAGAGAGAGAGAGAGAGAGAGAGAGAGAGAGAGAGAGAGAGAGAAAGAGAAAGAGAAAGAGAAAGAGAAAGAGAGAGAGCCCTTTGAAAATAAAACTGGCAGCGCGGTAAAACAAAAAGAGATCTTCCCCGCTAGCAGAAAAAAGTGGCAGAAGAAGGAAAAACGAAGAAGATGCGCGCGGGCATAGTAATATAGGAGAGAGCCAGAGAGAGAGAGAGAGAGAGAGACAGAGAAAGAGAAAGAGAACGTGAACGTGGTCGACGCTTGGCAACGCGAATTAATTCAAAAGCGAGCGCAAGTCCGGATTAAATTAAACAGAAGAAAATACGCGCCAAGCTGACGCGCTTGATATTATATCAGAATTATTTCCAGGCCGTGGTAAAGGGTTGAACTGAAAACTTGCCTCTGTGTTTTTACGTCGTCGCGTGTAAACGGTGAATTCGCTTTATCTCTCGGTTTTTAGCTGACTTGAAATAACTCGAAGCGCAGGATAGGCTTTTTCTTCTCTTGCTTAATCTGCTGGAAAAAATGTTTGACAAGCTGCCTGCCGAGAGCTCGGCACAAGAATAGTTGATTTTAGTCAATCGCGAATCACGTCGATGTTTTTGACGCTTCAAGTTTTCCATTGAGAAATTGCGACGGCCTCCTCTGAACTACTCCAAAGTCATTCGGTCATAAAGCTAGGGAAAGCGCAACGAACGGGCATCGAATAAGCCTCGAGAAATTCCGGTAATTGGACGACATCGTGACGAGAAGCAACAAACGTAGAATCGCACTTGTGCAATAGCCGACTTTATACCAGTCGGCGTCCTTATATTACTTGGCAGAGGGAGCGAGCGAGCAGCGCTCTCGCTGTCGCCGTCGCCGTCGCCGTCGCCGTCGCCGTCGCTCCTCTTTATCTTTTCGACACGAAACTTTCATTTGGTTTTCATTGCCTTCACTTTGGCCGGCTGTCATCCGTCGGCACTGAAAAATCTTCATAAAGCCGGGAATTCGCGCCGGGCAGACGAGCCAACTTCTGGCCCTGGCCTTCGCCTATCGCCCGCGATACCGTCTGGATTTAACTTTTCATGCGGCCGGGACAATCGAGTCTTTCCATTCGTTTGCCTTCGCCACTTTGCTTCGGTTTTTCTCCTCTCCTATAGCTCCTATTTTGCCCGGAATTCACTGTTCATTCCGTGACTATAATCAAACAAATAGCTTTTCGATCTACTCTGTTTTCGGCTACTTGATTCTTCAATAGCATCGTTCAAGTGGAAAATGAGAAAGACGCGAGGCAAGGTATCTTAAGGAGAGTCGGCGCGCCTGTCATCTTAATAAAAATACATCGTGTTTTTCCGTATGATCTTTATTTATCATAGGTCGTAAGCTTTCCTGTTCCAAGCATTTTCCCCTGAAATTCCCTGAGATCGTAAAAAATCCTACGTGACAGCGAGAAGATACTTGTAAAGATGCGAGTTTTTCTCTGGCAAAAGGCACGGAGAAGGAGGGACGAGAGAGTGGAGTCCGATGAAAAACTTGGATGCGAACAATGCGCTCGCGCGTGCTTGCGAGATACGGCGCTTAAAAAATGCGCACCAAGAAAATGCACTTTACTCTTGCGTTGGAGTATCCTTGCGCGCCAACTTCTGGCATACTTTCGAATAGCGTAGCTCTGGCAGCGCTGCAATGGAACAAACAAAATTACGCGTCGCATTTGTTTAAGCCTGATGGAACAAATCACTCGAATTCTCAGTCAGAGGGCATACCCATTGCATTTTCAATTCCGCGTATACTTTGACACTCTCCTCCCTTCTATCCGACGAGATTGTTTTGCAGCTCACATCGCAACGAATAATTGATTAGCCCGGCTGTCTAGTTCGAACTCTGCTCACTTTTCCTAATAATAATATTCTGCAGGGATATCAACGATTACATTTCTCGATTGTACAGTCAAGCTCGAATATTTCAAGCTAGTTTCGATCATTTTATTAGAATAATTGATGGTCCGTAGAGCTGGTTCGTAAGAGCAGCAGATGCAACCGGTGGCTGACAACGCAAAAAGATTATAAATTTCAGATCCAATGAACGATCCGACAGCTGTTAAAAGGCCTCGAAAAGAAGAATGACCAAGATGCGCTTTGCTCAGTCTCGCTATAATTCCCCGTCGCATTGCCAACGGGCATTGTTGCATTAAAACGTCGGATTAGACTAACAGGAAAGTTGGACAAATTGCGGTGCTCGAAAAGTTACGTGCAGGCCGCGGGTTTGCGAAGCGCAAGCGAGAACCCGACGACGCGCAGTTTGTTTAACGCCTAAGTGACGAGGCGAGTGCTTTGCAAGTTCTGGCACAACTTTTGCTATGCCCCATACAGCTGCATCGATTCCAAACACGCCGACCTGCTTGCATATCTTCTTTGTCTCTTGTCTGCTTTGCCTATTGACCTATTGGTGGATCGATAAGGTAATATTAACGTTGAGATTGAAAGTGTACAGCAACTCAGTCTCGAGGATCTCGAGGATTAAATACTTGTACCGAATACACGTGCCCTCTCATTTCTCTGGCTTGATCGTCTAAGTATTGTAAGGATTGCAGTCTCATATGCTTGTGCAAAAAGAGCTTTTCAGACGTCGCTTCAATAAATATTAGTTAGAAGCTAACAGCATAATATAGTGACCTTGCTTGATAAATTCTAATTCGAATCGATAATGATCGGCCAAAAGAACCGAGCTATGCCTGGCAATAGAGCACAATCTTCTCTAAAGTTTGGAACGGGCACTTGAATCATTGGAAATACCGCCTTCGGAAAACAACACGGGCACTTGTGTCCTGACACTTTTATCGTTTAGGCATGTCTAGCTCGTTTCACATGCACAGTTCCTTCGTGCACAGTTGTTTGTTCCAAGTGAACGCGATGGATATACGCTCGGTTCTCTAAGAACAGAAACGTAGCAAAATACGACCAGTTGTCTGGCCAAGTGCAAGATTGCCATCGCAAACAAACGCGTCAATTGAATTTCAAATATGAATGAGAGCACTTTCGACGAGTTGAAAATGGAATAGTCGTTGATGGGAAAACGTGGCTTACAAACTAAAACTCGCAAGTATCGTCGGATCGCTGAAACGCAGCGAGTGCCGGTTATAAATAAAGTCCATGAAATCGGTAGTCGGCAGGTCGGACTGATGAAACACTTGTGGCGATGCCTCAATTTCGACGAACTATGTTAATGGATGGATAGCCGGAATGAGCAGCCCAGCGAACTAATGAGCTGACTTGGAATCGCATATACGCGGCGATAACAAATGCGAAGCTCGCCCGGGCGTAACAGTCGAATAAATCCGACGTAATTAGGCAGGGCCAGGCGCAAGTATGACGCTCATTGGTGCGTAACAGATGCGAACTCGCCGCGGCGGCGACGATTAAGGATAGATCGAGGTCAATCGCGAAAACTAATCTGATGCAAACTCGAGCGTTGGGTCTGCTCGCTGCACGCGCGCCACCGAGAGCGAGAGAGCTCGCGTTATTTGCAGCTGCCACTAGAGCCAGAGCACTCCTCTTGGATTACCGAGCAAGTCTCGCGCAAGAAGGAGGCTCGTTCGATCGGGCTTGATTGGATTCGTCGCACGAGGCGGCCTTGGGGAAGCTCGCAACAGCCGTGCCTTCCACCGCGAGGCCAAATACCTTTTCGACACTTTGCATTGCTGCTGTCACTGCTAACGGAAGCCTGGCGATGCTCGGAGGCAAAAACGCGGGCTCGAGCGAATCCCCGATGGCAGCTTCGCGACGCCGGCGAAGCCGCTAATTAATGTGCCGACTGGCAAAGCGGCTCTCCTCTGTCTCCGGAGGATATATATCAGTTGTGCCAAGTTTCGGCGAAAGTTCGCCCTCGAGAGCGCGCGCCGACGACGAAAGCGAGAGTGGAGCTTGCTGCTGTTTGCTTTCTCGCTATTATTCATGGGCTCTCGGCGCCAGAGCGACTTTGCACTTGCGATCGCTGCTTCATTCACCAGCTGATGTGTTCGTTTTGCATTTGCACTACAGCCTCTCTTTCAGCGGTCCCGCCGGCTTAACGATTGCATTGTTTTATTTCCGCTCGGTCGTCTATTCTACTAGTGCCAAGTCATCCGAGCAAACGCGCCGAATAATCAGTAGGTGTTAGCTGCTCATTGTACAAATCAACTATTTGTCAACTGCTTTCCACGGCGGCTTATAATTCAAAGCAAATCCTTATGCTTTTCCAACACGATTAGCTTTCTTTTATCAAATTGTTGCTCTCATTGAAAATCAAAGGGGAATTTCAAATTCAAATTAAGTGTATTTTAAATTCCGCGCTACAACGCGCGCACTTTTCATCTCAGCCAATTGAAGCGCTTCCCGCGATTTCGCCGTTTCTCGTGACAGACCGTGCATGGTCGTTCAAGTGCTACTCGTGTTATTGTTTGCTTTCGAGTTGTGTTTTTCTTTGTGCGGTATGCTTGAAAAATTTTTTCCATACACGAACCAGACAAACTGAATTATTTTCTAAAACGGAGTTGTATCGTTCATCGTGGTAGATTGATCGATAAGTAACTATTGTCAATTTAACCTGCGAATTCAAACGCCGACATATGTAAGAATCACTATTTTTCAATCATTCATTTTCATTACACAACAATCATTATTTCGTCATTTTGATAGTTTACTAGATCCACAATTTATATATTCTGCTATAACATTCTAAACTGACAAGTTTGTACAGTAATTAAAAATTTATTTATTTTATTCATATACTTATTTTTCTAGTTTTATATTTTATTTTGTTATTTCTCGACAATATCATTTCATCTATGACATGCATAAGACTGTTTAAAGTCTTATATTCCTTGTCTTTAATTTTGAATAAGGGCTCGATGACAACAGATAGCCATTAACTGATTGTGATTAATATATTCTAGTAACAGTCAAAATGCCACCAGCAATAAATCAGTCAGCCAGAATCTTTGCTGAGATTACAGCAACATGCGATGCTCTTGGGTACAACGATGGCAAAACTTTTCGTTTGGACAAAAACAGTCTTGGTAAAAATTTAATATATATTAAATGTCTCTTAGTCACTGCAATGTTTTATTAAAAATTAATTACAAATAAAAATTTTTACAGAGGCATTAAAAGATTTGATTAGATATCTAAGAAGAGATGATGACACTCATTCTATTCGTCGTTATTTGGGTCAGACAAGAATAGTACAAAAAGATTTAATAAAAATCTTTGTTGATCATGCAGAGAAGACTGAAATTTGGAATGTTCTTCTGAGGTACCTAAGAGGCTGTTTCCATGGTTAATGAAATTTTGAGAGTTAAATAATAAATGCATTTTTCTTTAGATTACTTATTAATCTGACAAGTCCAGCATTAATGGTTTACAATGAAGAACTTCCATCAGAAAAAGTTACAAGAGGTTACTACTTGCAAATTCTGTCACATTTACAAGAGTACAAAGCTCAAATGACCAATGATGCTTTTTGGGTAGTAGTAAATGAGAAACTGAAGCAGTTATTGATAATTGTAAGTTGATTTAGAATCTCTTTATTTAAGAAACTAAAGCAGTATTACCATCAATTCTTGTTTATATTTTAGGATAGTAATGAACGTGGAGAAGACAATGAGATGTTACTAGATCGAATCCTTACCTTAATACGTAATGTACTCAGAATTCCAGGAAGTGATTATGATACTAGAACAGACAATGATACAAGTGTGCACGATCAGGTGGGAAGTTACTTTTGAATCTGCAAATTTTATAAGCATGAAATTTATATAAATAATTTTCTTATTTCCAGGTTTTGTTTACTCTGCATACATCTGGAGTATCTGATATGTTGATCTACATTTCAAGTTCTAGTAAAGAGCAGCAGTATCATATGCAAATATTAGAAGTAAGTTTAATTTTTGAAAAATCCAATATTATTTAACACTGTATTATTTACGTATAACTTTTTCAGATCATAGCTTTCATGCTACAAGGACAAAATCCCAGTAAACTTGCTCAAGTCGAAATGCTACGAAGTGCAGAGGAAAAGGAGGAGGATGAAGCTAAATTGATGATTGCCAGGCAAAAAGAGAAAATTAACAAAATGGCTAAAATAAAAAAATATGCCGAATCAAGGTAAACTCGAAAGCTACGAGAAAAATATTATTTTGATCTGTTTCAAGTCAAATATTTTTATTAGAAATAAAAGAAGTAATCGTATATTTCCATACGAGCAGAGCGCGTGTTACGCGACTACACTAAATTATTCCTGTATAAAGGATGAAACCTCAAAAAGAGATGCTCACGAAAGCTCGTTAAAAGTAGCGTCGAGTCTCGCGCGCTTTAAATCTTTTGCTCGTGCTCGGCAAGTTGAATTGTGGCTGTATAACGCAGGCACAGAGAGGGTGGGAAGAAAAAAAAAAAGAGAAAAGAGACATGGCGTTGACAATTTGTGTTTCGACTACGAGTAGCGATGCCAAGTAATTTTCGCCTTGAAACACGCATTCGTGTGGCATAGGTGTAATGAATATGACCTAGATCTTGTTGGTGTAGCATGAAAAACGTCTGGTGACACTCGCCTCAGTGGATGCTTTTATCCACTCGCCTGTGTTTGAAGAAGTCGGTCGTATACTTTTCTTTCTCCTTCACAAGAGTTATCTTTTCTGGTTTATTCTTTCTTGTTGTTACAGATGATGATACAACCTATTGTGCTTATCTCGTCCGCGTGAATTTTAACTGCTTCAGATGGATTTACACTTCGTTTCTTTTTTTCTTTTTGCCTCGTAAGCGCGTTGCTTAAAAAGGGAGGCTTTTGTTTTCCTATTGCCAGCGCTATTGTCTTTATTATTGCAGGGCGTTGCGTTTTGTATTGTATTTTCACATTGCTTATTTCGGGTAATTATATTTGTGTTGGAATGTTAAACTAAAATGCATTGTAAAACGTTGAATTTAATTTCACTTTAAAATTTTTAAAGTGGTTTCTGCAACTGTCAAAATGAAATCCCGACATTTTATGAATAAAAAAGCTTTTCTCTTTTTTTCCTGTCGGTTACTGTTCTGGCAGCTCCATTGTACGCGCAAAGTGATAAAAGCCCAATATATTAATTGTTTCAACTGTAATGTTAGTCTTACTCATATTTCTAATATTTAAAATGAAAAGTAAATGCTTTTATGTATTTTTCTCAGGCATTCTAGATTTGGTGGCACCTATGTGGTAAAAAACATGAAAGCTATAGGAGAAAACGAAATGATCTGTCATAAACCTTATAAGAAGATCGAAGATTTAGATTTCAGTGTGACAAAGGTATATAACTGTATTAACTTTTGTTCTGAAGCCTCAAGCTGTTGTTATTTTTCAATTTCTAACGCCATTCATACGTCTCAGTTTTAATTTGGTGCTTTAATTAAACTTCTGGCATGTGTCATATTTATGCAAATGAAAGTGGTGCAGTTTAATTAAAAGATACTTGAAAATATAAAAACTGGCCAAGCACGCTTGCGTGAATTTATGAATTAAGTGTCATTGGTTGAGATGAGAAAAAAAAATGCGCGCCGCTCGAAAGGTCAAATTTTTCAAATACTCGCATCTGCTTACTTTTCTTTGAAAAAGCTGCATTAATGCACGAGACAGGTAAATACATAGACAAATGGCATGCATTTAAAAAAGAATTTTGTTGAAGCCTTTTGAGAGGTACGCGTTGCAGTTGGTTTGGAATAATTTCTTTTTATAGAATGGTTAACGTAAACCTTGTAGAAAATATTTCTACCGAGCTTCGAAGCGAATCGCGAATGGAGACGAGGAGCGAGTAAAATAGGTAATTGCAAGGTAATGCGTAAAGCTGGCATTCTCCGAAGAAAGCCGTCGAAAAGTTGGGCGAAAGCAGCTTGAACGAAACTGCTTAAAAAGTCGTGATCGAGACTCGCAGCTGTTTCAGGAGAAAAATTCAATTAGCCAGCCACGAATATACGCCTGTTAATTGGGGCTATCCCGGCGTAATTAGCGCTCGTTGAGCTGCGCACCTTAACTAGGTCAAACACACTTCTCTCTCTTCAACCTCCCAGTTGGATATAAACGTTTCCTTCCCGAACGGTAGGCTCGTCAATTGGGCGAGATTGAAATCGAATCTTTATACTCGCGTCACACCTGACGATAATGGATATGCATCTTTTCTTTTTCCGACTCCGGGCGTTTGCGAGTATTGCGCTCGAATGCTCTTCTTTTGCTCGCGCGCAGATTGGATTTTTACGGCTATGAGCGCTAAATTAGTTTGCATATCAAGCCCCTTTTCTACCTCCTTTTTCTTTTTTCGGTGCAGTTTTTTCAAGCTTCATTTTCTAAATCAAGTTTCTTTTGAGCTAGTCGAAGATAAGAAGAGAGGCGAGGCGACAAGTCGCTTTCAAATTTGTTCGCAACCTGTTCAAGTAATATTCAGTTTTAAACATGCAAGCGTGAAAAATGATCAGATTTCACTCGATTATTGATGAATAAATAACATTATTTGAATGGATTTCTTTATCGTGGCAACCTATCAAATTAAAGTGAAAGCAATCTCGCCAACCAATCGACAATCGTCAAAAGGTTTACAATATTCGAATTAAAACATAAATCTTTCAGAGAGCACTCAATCAGCAAAGGTGATGATGTCCATCGAATAAAAATAAGATCTATCGTTCGGATGACTGGCAACCGTCATTCGTCACAAAATACATCTTTGCGAAAACTATGAATGAGCTAATGTGCGGATCGTTCATCAGTCGCCGAGACTCGAAATATTTATATGAAAGTGAATCTATGCGCGAGCCATTGATTAGGTAAATACGAAAAAAAGTGAAGAAGCCTTTCTTTTTTTCATTAGACCGGCGTTTAATTTAAAAGCCATTCCGAAAAGCCGACCAATTACTCTTCAAACTCTGCGAGTATTCCCTGGCAGAACATTCTAGTGCGCAGCCCTATAAAATGCGGGAGAAAAAGCGATTGCCCTAAATAAAAGATGGCAGCAATAAAAAAGCCATTTCTCTGGTCGTTTTGCAGCGAAAGACGAAGAAACACAAAGCACGAGGCTCGGAAGGAGCGAGCAGCAGCGGCAAGCAAGAGGAGCGACTGTCAGCGTTGAGCGTGCGTCTGTTTCTCAAGGAATTCTGCGTAGAATTTCTGGCAGCTGCCTACAATCCAGTGATGAGATACGCGCGCAGCTGTATCAACGGCAACCAAGCCGACGCGAGCCACTACCTCTGGGCTCTGCGCTTCTTCATGAACTTCAACCGGCACTACAAGTTTCGCGTGAAATACGTCAGGTGAGCGAGAGCTCGTTTTCCGCGTCGCTGCCTTTTATTGGCTCTCCTGGGCAAGAGAGAGGGGCTTTTATTGTGCCAGCTGAATTAATGCTCTTGCTTTTTCCCTTTTTTTTTCCAAAGAGGAATGAGTTTTTAAGTGAGCTTTCGTGATTATTGCTGACTTTGTCCGCGAGCTTTCGGTTTTCGCTGTAGCTCCGCTTAATTGTTCTTCCATGTACAGGCTGCGTTTGCATTTGACTGAGTAGATTTTTGCGCCGTCGAATCGTGACGAACAGAGAAAGCAACGTTCCGATGGGCTTTGTACGGGCAGTTGCCGGTCGAACGTTCAATTATTATCATTTATTGTGTTTTTCAGTGAAACCATATCCTCTGACGTATTTTACACTGTGCAGAGGCAGATCGAGCATCATTACGATATGATTTGTTCGGACAAGAAGAAAGCCACGTATTGGGCTATCAGGCTTCACTTGGCCGTCAATGCCTATCAGGTACTAGCCTCGCGGCATTTCTTTGGCACAGTCTTTCCATGCTATTGGATAGCAGAGGAATTTAAATTTTTAGGAATTGCTGTATACGCTCATCGAGATGGACAAGTGCGCCGATCAAGGAGTGAGAAGCTCAAGCCGTGTAATAATGAGCAACATTTTCTACGTACCCGAGTATCGCGAGACAATATTCCAGCAGCTTCTCAATTACAACGAGCTCACCATGTCAAAGTGAGGATCCACACCCTTTTGCTTTTGCTCAATTGTTCGGCACTCCGATCCACAGAATATCCGACGATTAAGGGCTCTCGTGTGTACGGAAGCGTTATTCTGATTGAAGCCGACTCAACGAGTTGTCGCGAACGAGGGAAAATACTCTGTTTCTCGCGAGACAGTGTTTGCCCAAAGTTTTATCTACCGCAAACACATTGGAGAGGCTCAATCGCGCTTATTTTGCCCGCTCGCTTTCTCCTTCGTTTCGGCTTTTTTCCCAGTCGTCGTCGTCGTCGTCGTTACCGGAATAAACAACTCCTCTCCTACCTCGAGTTTCCGCCCGACATTGGAAAACACGCGAGAGAGAACTTTCCTCGTTGCTCTTTATTTTGCCCTCTTTTTTTCCGTTTCGGTTTGGATCTCTCTTCTATTTCAGATTTCTCTTTTTTTTATTTTTTTTGTTCGTGGAAAGGGATTGAATGGGCGTAGAGAAGTCTAATAAAGAAATAGATTTATCTATGACAGATTTGGTGCTTGGTGGGTTTCCGCCACCGCGTGGTTTATCTTTTACTGCATGCTTCTTGCTTTATGAAGTTTATGAAACTTTGTCTTGTACGGATTGCAGAGACTACTTGGTCGATTTGGTCACGACGGTGCACATTTTTTTGAAGATGCTCAAGAACTTTTGCGATAAGCAACGTCACCTTGTCGTGGCGAAACCCAAGCGGAACAAATCAAAGAAAAGTTAGTATTTTTCTACCTCTTGTTTTTATTACGTTGTGCGATATCGTTAACACTTTATCTTGCGTGACGTCAGTCTTGAAATTCGTTTTGAATTTCTACATAAAATTATCAAATGTAAGCGAAAAATAGTTATTATTTGCAAAGGGAAGTGTGTATGAGCACGAGTATCTTTTTAATGAAGAACAATGGAAAAGGATAGAATTCACTTTATTGAAATATTTGACCAAATATCAAGCAATATTTGTACATTCGAATAAAAGCTCGACAACAAATTGTTGTAAACTGTAAAATTGCGTAGCGCAAAAATCAGCCTTAGAAAAAAGCGAAATCGATCGTAGAAAATAAAGCCGGTGGCAAGCGAAAGCAAGCAAGGCAAGAATTTACAAGGCTTTAGACAAATAAAATAAACGTTAACAATTCCGTTCACGTCCCACAGAGACAAAGCCGGCGGCAAGTAAGAGTGGAGGTCCACAGCAGCAGGCAGTTGGTCCAGCGCGAAGCTTGGAAGATCGATGGGACGAGGTGGGACCGGAACTGTCGGCCGTTATGCAGCAGAACAACGAGATACCGATAGTGATGCCTTTTGACGCAACGATCGACATACCCGTAGATGAGCAAAAGTGAGTGTGGGGCTATCCTCCAGCTCCCTATCTTTTTCTATTTTCTTCGTGTTCCACTCTACATTGTGTCGACAGACTGGGAATATTATTGGAAAATTACATTGATACTTGTTTCCAATTTTTTATATTTTTTCAGTTCATGCACATAAAAGACTACAATAATTATATATTTTAATAATACACATACGAATCTTTGGTAATGGCGTTGATGTCATAGAATGTAGTAGACATAACGTTCAGAAATTAACTTTCGTGTACAGCAGATACTTTTTTCGTAATGAACATGATATTTTCCGTATATTCAACATGAAACGAGAGATACTAGCGACTCATGATACGACGGGTTAGCTTTCAAGATATTACGTTTTAAAAATACATCTCTAGTATATATAAAAAATATCACTAACATTTTGAATGCAATATAAAAAAAAATTTCGTACTAAACTCCATCGTACTTTTCCTTCGAAGCGTCGTGAAAAAAGGAGGAAGAAACCATTCATCAAATTAGGTTTTTTCGTAAGCCTCATTTTTCACTAGATGTTCATACATGTACGCCTATTCAAAGAAAAATTTTATCTCCAGCTATAAGTTCTCGCGATGTATATATCTTCTCGAAAAAGTATATATAGCGATAGAGGGGGGGGGGGGAGTCAGAGAGGTTTGGGGAAGTGTTTACTCTGGATAATTGCTCGGATTCGTCCATGCTTTCCAAGCAATTTCAACGGCTGCCAAAGGCTCTTGTAACTCTCTTTGAAGTTGCTGCTCTGCCTCGCTCACCCAAGCACGGATACAAATATAACGTGGCAAGTTGCGTCGTTATTTATAGGCTCAAGCTTATCGATCGTTAATTACCGTGCTATGTCCGTTCTTGCAAAAAACTGATGCTTCAACCTATATATTTTTATAACGCAGTAAGCTTACATTTTCATAGGATTTAAAGTATTTTTTCGAATAAATGAATAATAAATTTTTTTGCTTAGCCTACTTTGTAAAAGTCTATATAAATTTGCGTGCCGTTACAAAATGTAATCTAAATTTAAACGATTCAGCTGGAAGGCAAAATGTCGAACAACTCTTTTCTTTTCAAATATTTCGTCTGTGAAAAATAAATATGAAAAAGCAGCTTGATAAAAGAGAGAGATTTGTTAATTGATTAATTGTAACTTTTTATTTATCGATGACAAACAAATAACAATATTTATATAATATAAAGAATCACAAGGTCGGTTAATTTATTAATTTTTTTTGTTTATAAAGGGTTGATGCGATGAAGAGGATTCAGAAACTACTACGTTCCAAGGAATACGAACAGACGGTCGGTCTTCTGCGTGCTGCCAGGTAATACTTTTTTCTCTTAACTTTAACTAGGTAAATTATATAAAAAAGGGAAAACGGCATGATTTTATGAATTGTTTTGTTGATTTTTGAATGGTGCTTTTAAAAAGTTGAGAATGAGTTTTTGTTTCCGATTTGTTCAGTTTCGTGGCTCGAATAGAATAAGTCGAATGATAGCCAAACAGAAATCGTGAATCTCGAGCCTATTGCGATAAATTGAACTGATTGATGAAATGTTGAAAATGAGGATTGAGACTAGCTGTTAACGCAATCCACAAAAAGACATTAACTCTCTCTCTCTCTCTCTCTCTCTCTCTCTCTCTGTGATATGACAACATCATAAAATATCCGTCACTTGTTTGAATCTAGCGCGCTCGGTTAAATCCAGGAGACGTATGTGTGAGAATAACGGAGATTAAATCATAATGAATGCGCTGGCGAGCAATGTGCGTGCGCAGAGGCAAAGCAAGTAGGATGTATTCCCGGATCTTCGCTCAACTCAGCGGTGCTGCAAAATTTTCACGAATATAACGTTTTGACTTTGAGCTCGCATCGAAAATCTCGTTAAGCAATGTCCAGCTAGTGGTGTAAAATTAGAAATTCGCGCGAGGGCTCGTTTGAGGTCCAATTCGCATCTTTCCTACACATACTGCGTTAGTTGATTGTCGGTTTGCGACCGGGCTTCAAGTGTACTTTTGCTTGTGTGTGCGTCTGTGTGTTTGAACCCGACGCGATAATTGCTCGCGGCCGCGACCATACTCTGGCTCTTTTCTCCTTCTATATGCTCACACCTTTTAATTAATATTGCACTTGTGAGATGTTTTTATCTTTATTACATAATTATCCTCATTACTACGTGTATGTGTGGCTGCGCGAAAAACAACTTTACTGTTTTTCAAGTCTTTCTTCAGATTGAAATTCAGAGAACGAATTTTATAGGCAAAGTATAATAAACAAATGTACACGGTGCATTTTTTTCAGACTTAATAATTAAAATTGTGCGTATGTTTTCCTCAGCGCGTTGGTTATGCACGCGAGTTTCATCATTAAATAAAAGTATTTTTTTCGCTCTAAATATTAAAAATTGCGGTGACATAAATTTCGACTTGATTAGTACTCACTTGCAGTAACTGCCACAATTCATTCTGGATAAACGAAGGAAAGAAACATGGTTTTACTCATAAGTCATTGTCTCACATGTAAATTTTCAAATCCAATAAATGCCGTACAAGCCAATGAAGGACACAAGAGTCACATGCGCACCCTCGGCAAAGAATTCGCCATTGAGGCTAACAAAAAGAGGATGAAAACTACGAGAGAGCGAGAGAGAGAGAGAGAGAGAGGAGAGAGAGAGAGAGAGAGAGAGAGAGAGAGAGAGAGAGAGAGAGAGAGAGAGAGAGAGAGAGAGAGAGAGAGAGAGAGAGAGAGAGAAGGCAAAAGTCTAGTAAAGCCTGTGTGGTTGCTCTCTCTTTCTCTCTTTCTCTCGTTCTCTCGTGCACCACACAATGCGGCGCGACGTGAAAATTCCTCGAGTAACTCCCAACTCATTTCTACGTGTAGGCCCCCGTTTCTGCTTGCCATTGTCTCGCGCGAAAACAAAAGCATCCAAAGTAACTTGGTTAATTCTATATAGTGTATGGATATGTTCGTGGGCGTGCTACCTTTTTCTTTTTTTTTTGTGTGTACGTTCGATTTTTCGTCTGGCGTAGATGATTAAACGCGCGCTGTGTCGCTTTGATTTTGTTTGTGTATGACGGATGTGCACGAGATAGTTTGATCTCCGCGACTGGACGACCAGTGGCTTTGGTTTGACTGCGTTAGGGAATGGGATGGCTCGATTGATTTGATTCGGCTATGGCAGCTATTCTATCCTTGCTCTTTGTCGCGTGGATTTGAAAATTGTTTTTTTCTTTCTCTGTGTCGGTCGTGTCTATGGCATTTATTTTGTGGGATTAAAAGGAGCATACAAATGAAAAACCTTTTTTTTTTGTATTTCCTTGATTACGGTATACGCACGTGTTTACGAATTTGTAAACTATTCGCGTTGTTTGTTTATGCAAACGTAATAAAATGAAAATGTTCACTATAAAGAAAGAGCTGTTGTGTAATGATCGCAAAGGATAGTGACTTGAAGCAAAGAAAGAAAGTGTGTAAATACGACTCTGTAAAAGTCAGTTAAAGCGTATCGTTTATAAAATAAGTAAGAAATAGTTAATTATAAGGAAAACGAAAAAAAGTTACGTGAATAACGCATTTGACGTGTGCAGCGAAGCTGCATTGGCATAAATGATTCATCGACACAATGAATAGCAGAGAATTGTAAATAATAGCTGAAAAGCCAGAAAGCAGTTACATGAAATGGAAACTGTCATCGACAGGAATGCCCTGAGTCCTGTGGAAAGAAACGTTCCCTTTTCTGTGCGCATTAGCTGTGGCGCTATGTAGCGTGAATAAAGCGCCAAGATTTTAATGAAGTTATTTGTTTTGATAACTATGGAAGCGAGATAATGCACAAATAGCTCGAGGAATTTGTAAATGCAGGCGTCGACGCGAAAGTAGAGTTTATTTGAATAAAACGCGACTGCGAATGGACGCGCACGGCCAGGCTTCTTTTATTTATCGGCCCAGCACAACGGGGGATTTAACTTTTCGACGAGTGACTCGCATTTTGAATATTCACGCTCAGGCTCTTCAATGTTTTCTCCGCTTCTTTTTTTCCACTCGAGCGTGTGTTGCGAGTTGGGATAAGTTTGCATTGCAATTAATTTGCTTGGCCGCTATGGAGCTGCAAAATAAGGTTAACGGTGCTTGAGAATTGATGTTTCGAATTTGAATTGCAAGCTGCGAAAAACTTTGAATATGCAACGCTCGAGCCTCGCTGCTTTTTCCCTTTTGTTCATTTGTAATTTCGCAGTTATTCCTTCGAGTCCCCTCTTTCCTTTCTTAATCATTCCAAATGTAGTGCATTCAGAACGAAAAAGCACGCCAAGATTATCGCTCGGGAATAAAAAGCTAAAGATGTGTCGGTTGCTGAGAAAGCAAAGCGTACGTCGCCCAGCCAATGGAAATGTTATATAGTGGAGTGGCGTCAATGACGCGGCACTCGACTCGTCGCTCTTTTCCACGTCGCTTCTGTCCGTGCGCTTAACGCCCCGGTAAACGGATATTGTTCGATCGGCTGCGCTTTGCTCGTCATTCCTTTGCTCGTTGCTAGGCACAAGCGTCTCAAAGCCAGGTCGACCTGCGTGCTTTTGCGAGCGCACTAACGAGCCTGAATAATGCGAATCCTCGGCATACTTGCGGCTTTCTCTTCGTTTGATTGATTTCTATCTAGATGCATGTCCACTGGAATGCATTTGCTCGCACGCCAAAATAATAATTGAATGTTGTAATGTTGATTGAAAGCCAACGTCAGATGATGGGAAATTCAATCTATAGGTGCTATCAACTTTTCAAACATTTTTTCTTTCATTCACGCTGTTCCAAGCGCGAGCCATTGTTGTTGTTATTCAGCGTGTAAACACTTTTCTCACCAAAGACGAAAAAAATACCCCGAGCCAACGCGCTGCCACAGTCTCATTCTTAGCGCTGAGAAAGCTTGCTAAAAAGAGACTAATAATGGTGGCAAGTAGGATCCTTGCAGCAGCCAGAAAAAAATTAAAAGTCCGTGTAGAGAATGTAGTAGTGAGGGCGGCGGGAAGCCGATATGAGCTGGCGCGGCGGTCGGCGTCTGGCGTGGAAAGTCACCGGATCCCACATCCCACATCCCGGATCCCGTGGATCCCGTGGATTTTAATGAACACTCCGGGCCTGCTTTCACTTGCACGCTAGTTAGTAAGCCCTTTGCGTTTGCGTACGTTTGCTCGGCGCTCCCCCCCCCCCCCTCTCTCTCTCTCTACGTCCAATTAGCTCCGCGGCAAAAAAGCAGTCGCGCTACGTTTACCTTGCATTAATCGTCTGCAAGTCGCACTTTGCAGCTTATGCACGTGCATTCTAAGACGTACCTCATCGTTTGATTTAGCTATAGACAGCTGGTTTGTAAAGCGCAGTGCCGTGGGCTGGCCCAACTTCGGCAATATCAGCCCGGAAGGCTCATATTTGTCCATGTAGCCGCGCTATTACCAATAATCAATCAACGATATCGATGTTTAATGACATTTCAGTTGTCGCGATTATCAATGCCAGATGCGTCCGTCGATTATTAATTTGCTAATTAGCTTGCTGTGGATACGATTGTCCAGCCCGTTCCGTTGATCGGATTGGCGTAGAAATAACAAAAGCCATCCGATTCCGCGACGACAGAAAAGTGTCGAGAACAGCGTTAAAAATCAAATGATCCCTTTGTCGCATCCTTGGCGTTTTTCTATTTGGCACCTTTCGTAATGTCATCGGCAAAGCTTGCTCGCCAATGGACAAAAAGACGCTGCCGATTCTCTTGTTTCATCGGCGCAGAGAAAAGAGCGACTGTCGCGTGCGGACGACGCAGAAGCGAAGAAAGAGGATCGTTATTTCCGCTTGATTCTGTCGATGATCAACAGAGCTGCGCCTTTTTAACGAGGTTGCCTTATTCTCTTCCATTGTCAGCCCAACGGATTTTCCTGCGCATAATTAGAACGCCTTTCTTACTGTACTTTCCTTACCGATTCCCGATAGAGAAGAGATTTAACGGCTGAAAGTGAATGCTTTTATTAGTAATCCAAATTCACTAGACATCAATCACGCTGTACGACTGTACTAGTCGCATTTTCGAACAGAGGCAAAGCCAATTATCTCCTGTTTCCTCCATTTTCAAATGAGTGGCTTGGAAAAAGGTCGGAAACTTGAAAAGGCTCTTTTTATCTACTCCGTGTGTGTATGGTTGGTTCGTGTCCGTTGACTCGCGTGCCAAAGAAAAGGCCAGACGGAGAGCCAGCTAGACTAAGCTTTTCAATGGCAAGCTTCGCAGTCCAAAGTGCGGGCGTGCATTATTTAAAGGAGCTAACGTGGCTTTAGATGAGTTTTCGCTTTCGTTTGATTCTTTTTCTCAGGTGTTTACCTTTGAGATACCTTTCGCTCGGCGAGTAAACATTTGCAAGGAGGGGTGATCATTCGAAAAAGAGCTCTGTTCAATTTTGTTTGCTAGGAATAACGTTTGTTTTTTCCTTGAAATTTGAAATTTATTCAAATTCTCTCTGACTAAATATATTAACAGAACAATCATTAATTTCAATGTCACACTCCAAATGAGTTTTCGCATTTTTCTAATTCAGCGCGGGTGCCATAGAATTTGATGGCATGGATCTTGAAAGCCTATTTGTGAAAAAACGAAGCAGCTTGAAGTAAAGCACTCAAGAGAGAGAGAGAGAGAGAGAGAGAGAGAGAGAGAGAGAGACGCCAAAGAGTCTGCTCGCGCAGGGAGAGAGAGCAGAATACCTTTGTAATAAGCAACAGATTTAAGCTGATCATCATGCCTCCGCGAGTGAAAGATTAAAGCAGCCAGTTTTCAAGTATCCTGCTGTTTGCCTACTGCATTGTGTCGAGGGGAATAAAAGACCCTTTCCTGGAAATTTTTGTTTACATAGCAATTGATTGAAGCCAGAGTTGTACGCACCGGAGCCTATATCGCATAGCCCTTGGACCGCCTTGATTAGCTTCTGGGCAGAATTCATATAATGGTATTATTGGATATTTCGAATGAAAGAAATCAGATCAGGCACAGTCGAATGAGCAAAAGATCCGCACGGAAAAGTCTCTGAGATTATTAATGAGGCATTCATACTAAAGGATGATAAGAAGCAATGAAAATTTTTTCTTTGGACTCGTCTCTCTAAGAGCTAGGATTAGAGCTGTGTGCAGCGATCTAATTAGCCGCAAGCTAATCAAGGCGGAGGTTAATTTCGGTGCGAATTCTCGACCCAATTGCGCAATACCGCTGATGTGCGGATGATGCAAGCTTTTTCGAAGGACGACGCGCGTGCATCAGTGCACTTTGAGCCTATATGTTATTCTCGAGCAGGATCTGACCCAGAGAGAGGCTCTCGTTGCCACTGGAAATGCTTTTCCTACTAATGTTTTTTAATTTCTGTTTTTTCGCGCTGTTACGTTGTTGCGCTTGAAAAAGTTTAGCGGAAGAATATGAGCAAATCGCTCTTTAGGCGCTTATGCCCAAATCTTGAATAGCGCACTCGTGCAACGTTGAAAAGCTGTAAATGAAACGCTGTCAATTAGCTTTTGACGAGAGAAATTCCTATTTCAAAGCCAATTTCAAAAGTCGCAAAATGTCAACTCGATATGTGGTGCATGAACCAGATATTTCGAGGCAGCTTACGCGCTCTCTTGGCAAAACACTCGAAAGTCACGGTAGAGCTGTCGAAGATCAGCAGCAGCAGTAGTTGCCTGCTCAATTCCGCAGCTCTCGTCCCACCATTTTTCATCCCTCCTCGACGGCTGTACGAAGCTTGCTCAAATAATATCCGTGGGGTGCGTGAGTGCGCGCCGAGGAAATGAAAAAGGCCAAGCGAGCAAACAGGAAGGAGCCGGTCTGCCTGCTGCTGCTGAACGCGCGTCCAAGATCAATAAGGAAATGGGAAGTATCGATACATTTCCGCGCGAGTAAACGCACCATTTTTTTTGCTTGTGACTTTACAATTTGGCTGCTTGTTCGCCTGTAAACTCATTTTCAAGAGTGGATTGCTGTCTTTTTAAACACTGCATCTACCTTTACCTTGCCGATGACAACTGACTATATTTTTTTTTTGATCGGCAGTGTTTAAAGGCTTAAAAAGTTCTGAATTTACTGTAAAGTCAGGCTATTCGTAAACGACTGATACTTGAAATGTTCCTTGAAGAACGAGAGTGAGAGTGATGGACATTTACAAGGATGCCAAACATTATTAGATATCAAAGCAAAATAAAAATTGTATACAAGTCACTGTAGACTACTCGATCAACTTGAAATCTGTTGGTTTATCGACAAATAAGGATGGTTCACTGGGCAAAAGAACAAAGATGCGGCGAAACTCCAGAGCCAACAGCAGAATATCTCAACATCAATCGGTTACCTCCATAGATGAGCACGGGGCTCCCAGTTCGTGCAGAGGTCGTTGGATGAGTGAGTTTAGTTTTCCAATGAGAGAAACCTTTTGATACGAGCGACCGCTGTCTTGGTCAGGAAAGTGGCGAGTCAAGGCTGCATGAGTGCTGCTGCGCGAAGTAGAGAATAAATTGATCTAGCTACGTTCTGACATTAGCGCTTCTCCAACATTCCAATTTTTTGGTTTCATTTGCTTGTCTCCTTTTCTTGTATTTACAAACATACGTATACAATAGAAATACCATGACAACTGGATATGTTAGGATAATTATCGAAACATGGATTGAAATCGAGCGCATGTCAAGTGAAGGACTCAAAGTTCGAAAGAAAGTTTCACGTTCACTACTACTACTACTACAGATTAAGAAAAAATCTGTATTTAAACCTACTTTTTTCGCGCTTCGCCTCGAACCAAATTCGGGCTAGTGATCGATTTTATTTTAAGCCACAACAATTATTAACTTTGAAACAATAAAAATAAATTTGATTAACATTTTGTAATAGGCGTTCGATGGCTTCGTGGAAACGTCGTAAACATATCAACATTCCAATTAGCCGCATTTAAATTTTAATCGAATTCAATTGTAATAATTGAATTCATGATAAAAGCTCATTTCATGCAGGATTGTATTGCGAAGCGCAAATATTTACGCGCACGAAATGTTACGAATATTCGACTGAGCTCCCTTTTATCTGGCTATTCGACTTTCGTAAATATTTCACTTAATCGAATTTGGACGGTTTCGTCGAAAAATTGTTAGTGGCTCCAGTCTCGAAAATTTCGTCTCCTCTACCACGATCAATTGTATACGTTTGGCTGGAGGGACGTATGTACTGAGAGGCACACCACAAGTTTAATAACTCCTTATAACTCCAACAAATAAACAAAGAAGGTATTAGGAAAACAAGTCATATACCCAAAGCTATAGCGGCGCTGGTGCGCCATTAGCGAGCGTCGCGTGTGTAATTGAGGATAACTGCGAGGAAAATTCGCGAAACAGTCGGTGAGAGAGAGAGAGAGAGAGGGAGAGAGAGCACCCTCGAGGCCGATTTCAATTAAAATTTCGCCCAAGTCCTCGACAATGGAAGCTGCCTCTTTCTCCCTCGCGCACGCGAGAGAACGAATAAAGTCTCTCTCGCGTGCGGCAATCAGGCTGGATTTTCGCTGAATTCGCTTCGTGCCATTGTCGGTGAGAGAGAGAGAGAGAGAGAGAGAGAGAGAGATCGAAGAATAATGGCGCTGGATTTCCATTCAAACGCCGCCGCGAGTATGGAAATATCGCGCTGAAGGAATTTTCCAAGCGACCAGACATTTCAGATTGCATACATGCGCGCGTGTGATGATGGAGGACTCTTGTGAATTCGTTTTTTCATCTTTTCCCTTGCCGCGTTTTCATACGATCGCGTCTGTGTTCTTTGCGAAATTTTTTCATTTAGAAATTGAACCTGCATATTGCTCGCTTCATTATTATCCTTTCTTCTCACACGGAAGATCACATTTCTGAAGAAGTAGCAAGATATACTCTCGTGGATCATGATAAATAGCTTATAAGTTTAGCGGCTAAGTTTTATGTGAAATTCCTTTGATAAAAACTTGCCAACTCTGCCGATGTTCGATGAATCTTGTTAACTTTCATTCGAGTAAAATCTGTCAAAAGTACATAGGTCAACAGTCCAAAATAGAAAAGTAAGCTTTATTGTAAGAGAACTTTCACGTCTGACTATAATTGACTTCTACTACTTAAATTCTCAGCGAAGCAGAACGCAAAAGTTCGCCAACTCCCGTGTAATTTGGCAAGAACAAAATACAAGCGTGTGCATACTCGAAAACTCGGCAGGCTTTGAAAGTTCAACACTGCAAAATGCAGTGTAACGAAGCCTGCCGAATTTCATTTTCGTCAAATGCAAAAAGGTCGGCTCATTCAGTTGGCAAGCCTTTGAAGTGTGTTCAGTCTGGCCGTTCAATCAGCGTCTCGGCTATTCAGTTGTCTCTCTTTCTATTAATTAGGTTTTTCCTCTGCGTTTTGTGAGCAAGTTTGTCGGGGTGCGAGTGATGGGTTTGCATTTGAGCAAAGCCAGCTCCAATGCTTCCTTTGATCTGCGAATTTCTTGTAATACAGTTTTTTCATTAAGAGGGCATTGATTGATTAGCAGTGTTGGGAGACAGTCGCATCCATTGAGGAGGCCTTGCTATACGTTAACGCGATAACAACTAGGCAGTATCCAATCAACATCAGTTGAACACGTGTGAGACATAACGTAATATTTGTAGTTTCTTCAACCGTGTGACGTACGAATAAATGGTAGGCAGTCAAAATCGCGCAAGGCAGAAAAGTAGAAAAGACCAGTTATTCATAGGAACGCCCAGGCACGGAAGACACTCGAAACTTGTTACGCTAGACTTAGATACGTGTTCTCTCTCTCTCTCTCTCTCTCTCTCTCTCTCTCTCTCTCTCTCTCTCTCTCTCTCTCTCTCTCTCTCTCTCTCTCTCTCTCTCTCTCTCTCTCTCTCTCTCTCTCTCTCTCATGGTTCCGGTCTGTTCTCATCCTTCAAATTGAGGGCCTTATACTCGTGCGAGTCCATATCTTGTATTTGTTTACCGCTAGTCTCCGCGGGAAATGAAATGTGCAGTCCAGATCGTGTATGCGTGCATTTGGTGTAGTACGCCGTCGCCGCTTTACTTCAGCATCAGCAACTTTTTCCATTTAGTTTTTCTAACTGGCGCTTTTTTTTGCCTCGCGCAAGTTCTTTTGCTTCGTGACAATGTTCATCATTGTTATTCATAATGTAGCAACGAACGCAGTAAATGTTGTCGTGATATGAAAATGTGCGCGCGGCAAAAACTTGCTCGGGGAATCGCACGAATAATTTGGCAAGCGTAACCAACAAGCTGCTGTGTTAATTACGATTTCATTTGCTTCTTTTGCGAATCAAGCGAGAGTTATTAAAATATGGCAGGGAATCAAAAACAGTTTAAAAATAGAATTTATTAAATCATCAGTAAGCGTCACGAAATCTAAGGCGCGCGATTGAAATTTACGTTCGATAACATTACAATGTGATCACTCAAAATATGCGCACGGTGTTGAAAATCAACACCAAAACCATAGAGCGTTTAATCCCTGTTACTCGCGGTTTTCCGCGGCGAATATGCCTGTCCATAAAATTAATGAACAGCGCGTAAAAGTTGAACGGCCTGGCGGTTACAAAAATTGAGAGCTCGTAAAAAGTGGTGGAGAGATAGGCAATAAAAAAAGAAAGAGAGGAAAATCGTCCGTCTTTCCGTGTGGACTGTTGAGGGGCAGGCGCCACAAGCATAGAGTTGCACGTAGCACTAATTCGGCTTTAACTGGTCGTTTTCAGGGACGTCTGGCCGGAGAACGAGAGTTTCGGCAAAGCCAACATACCAGTCGACGAGGAATTCCTCGTACTGCGAGAAATCTTTCTGGCCGATCTCGGTGGTAAGTATCCATTGTCCGAAGAATTGCACGCGTTGCTGTGTAAAAACTCATTGCCTGCGTATTGATGAAGTTTATATGGTTGGCGAACTTGTGGAAAATGAGGGTCAGGTAGGTATTCCGCGAAATGAGCTTGCAGCACTATCTCAATTGATGCAGCAGTGACAAGGCTGCTCTGAATCATTAGCAGAGCGAATAGCCAAGAGAAGCTTCCTCTGTCGCGTGCATTGCAAATGTCGTCGTGGCAGCTGCTGCGGCAGTGCCATGCAAATCCACTTAAAAGGACTCGCTGCGGCGAGGGCAAGGCAGTCATTAGAGCAATTTTGCTTAGCGGCTGAGGCGCGAGCGGTCTATCGGTTTCACATTGCTTTAATCGGCAACCGTTCGTTATAGCCATGCCACATGTCAATTGGAAGCTTGTCATTGTCGTAGTCTGGCGCTTGCTTTTTCAAGCTATTTTGCCCAAGAGGCATTTCCATTTGGAGCTTCATCCTGCGAAATTGTCGGCCTTAGCTTGGCGGTGCGACAGCGGCAAAAGGGGCTTCGGAGATTCTTCGCTCAGCAGACTTGTCTCCTTTTCTCCTTTTTTTTTCGGCCGGCTATCTCCGGGCGCTCACTTGCTTAGCAATTTTTAATTAACGAGAGCGCGCCAGACTGGGCGTTGAAAGGTTGAAAGGTCGCCGGCCCTCGTCGGTAATTGCAATCAACGCAGCGGACTGCCATGTCGACTTTCCGTCCGGCCAATTAAATTAAATTCGCAACCGGTGCTGCCTTCGCTTAGGGTGCGTGCAACGGTCGTGGGCATGGCTTGGCCGATTCTCTGGAGGAGGCAGAAATAAAGAAAGAGGGTCAAGAGGCTCGGCGAAAAGGTCTTATCCGTCGATGGGATTTGACGAGAGGTCCAGCCTGTCCGCCTGTTATTAACGCGAGCGGGGCACGCCTTCGCGCGCAACTTTGCTGTTTGCGGAGCAGCAGGCGAGCCTGTAGAAGCTATTCGATTAACGAGATTGCCTACTTCCAGTGGCGTGTTTAGCCGAGCTATTAGACTCGGCCGTTGCGATTCGCTGCGACGCTTTTAATTAGCCGATTGGTTGCTCGCCGCTGCAATGTCCCTCTCCCCGTTCGCCGCTCGCATTGACGATTACTCAAAATATTTGAGGAAAAGCTCGCTCGGCTGACTTGCTTATGAAATTAGAATTTGCACAGTGCCTTCTTCCCCGAGGACAAGTCGATAGTGGTGAGCGAAAGGGCTTACTTAATTTACCTTGGCTTTTCTCGGGGTGCAGTTGGTGGCATGTGGCTGGAATCCCGCAGCACTAGCTTCGTCCGCGGCCCTGCCGATGGTTAACGTGCCGATAACGATGCAACTTGCCTCGCATTCCGGCGCTCGCCAGTTTCCTCGTGCGTCGATCGCGACTGTCCACGGATAAATAGATACGCAAGGCGCGGCCCGAGGCACTCTCGAGCTCACGTCGACGTTTCCGGCAATAACCCGGAGAGCGAGAAAAGAGCTGGCAGGGCAAGTACGGGCATAGATCACGAGGCGAGTTTAATTAAACGGGCGCAAAGCTCGCGCAGCCAGTAGGAGCAGCAGCTAGCGACGGCATTCATTATTTTCGCGGCTATAAGCCAGCCAAGGTCCGACATGGCGCTCGAAACGCTTATAATTTATGCTACGATTATTGCACGCCCGCACGCGGCCGACTTCGACCTCCTTTCGCTAGAATCCCACGATGTTTTGTCATTGAGGACCGGGGTGCGTGTCACCGTCGGACCTCGTATAACGAGTTTTTTCTCTCTACTGCCGGGTGTAAGAAACCGACAGTAGCACTAAACAGTTAGCTCCGCGTAAAAGCTTTCTCAAAGGGAAGCGCTGGCTCGTTAAAAAAATAAAAAGGCCCTTTGCCTATGCGCTCGTTGCCTTACGCGCGGCAAAGAAAGCTCAGCGCCAGGTAATTCAGGCCGAGCTCTTGCTGCAAAAAACACCAAGGCGCACGACACGCCAAGTGGAAACGAGCGTCATTAGTCGGACACTCGAGGACGACCTTACTCTCTTTATGATCCCTGTGCAGAAGCGCGCGCCAAGTCGAGCCTCCGCCGCGCCACGTTAACTCGAGACGACGCCGACCTAACCCTCTCACTCCGTGCGTTTGCGAGCAGAGATGCGAGATGCGAGATGCGCCACCGCCGCTACGTTACAGCTCTGCACGCGAGACAGAGACATTTACCAAATATTCTTTTAAAGGCTTTATTTTACAACTTTTATTTGGCAATTCTTTGTCAATTTGACAAGTCTCCGCCTGACGATCATTACTCGTTATGTTATGTCATCTCATGACAATCTCGTATTCGATTTCGGAGATCGTTTCCAAAGTTCTTAATGTAGCGGCTTATCGGTGCAACTCAAAATGAAACAAAGCATAATGGAAAGCCATACCCTTTAAATGTCTATCAAATCAATAATTAGAAGCGGAGACAATTTTGAGATCTTGAGTTTTCCATTGGGTCCGAGAGCGAACGATTGACTTTACCGCCAATCACATTTTTCCGAACGAAATCTCCTTTCAAACGGGTGTCCATGCAAATATGAGAAGAATTTCAACGGACAACTTCGACATCTATTTATACACAATTTAATATCGAGTAGTAGTCCGATAAATATTTTTTTTTCATCGCGGTTTCGTAATACGTCGAGCTCTTTTTTCTGTTCAAGAATTAGACAGCGGGACTTTTTGATGGAAAGGAGCGCGTTCAAGTTCTATCACCTCGCCTGGGTTTTTTTTTCTTGGTATTTTTTCTTTTCACAAAGGAATATTGCTTTTGGACTCAAAATCCGATTTTTAAGTTTTATAACCCTGCTGACTGTAATGTAAACATGTTCGTTTTAATTAGCCAATTTTTTCCGTTGCCAACCGTCACAATCAAGTTTTGGTAAATAATAGTTGAGAAAAAAACTGCACATCGACCCTCGTCCCAAAATTAGCCGTAGCACACAAAGCCTCTTGCGCGTAAAGCCTGTATCGCGCCTTATACTGTCCCCTACTGAAGAGAGAGAGAGAGAGAGAGAGACGCTCCTAAACAAGCCACGTATCAGGCTGCAGAGGGAAGAGAAAAAAGATTGAGGGAGCAACGGACGCACCAGCGTCGAGTGCAATGGCACCCAACGAGGCGTTATTAAGCTGAGGGAACATCGTCGTAGTCGCTGACACAACGGCGCTCGTTAATAAAGTTATGATTGAAGTGTAAATCCCATGAAATCGAGCAAGTTTCTTCCTCTTTGTGCGTGCATGGGGCAAGCGACGATACTATACGCACCTGCCTGATCCGATCGATCCTCTCTTTCACAACGACGACGTGTGTGCACTCGTCTATGTGACGTTGTAATCAGGATGCATTAAAGCTGAAAATTAGAAAATCTATTTTCAAATACATATTACTTTGACAAGGTGGTTTTGACTGCACTTTTTTGCAACGGGCCTTTGAGTGTTGGGTATTGGATCAGTAAAGGACTTTTCAAAGAATTTCAAAGAACACTTTTTGTTTTTTGTGTTTTTGTGGATTTTCCTTTGAGTTTATTTTGCTAAAGGGCAGCTTTTTTGACATAAAGTACGTAACAACGTTCCTCTAAAAATTGGAAAAATGTCCGTTCTTTAGCAAAACCGTTATTGATAAATTTAAAAGGTAGACAGGTCTGATAAATCTGTAGCTGTACTACTTGGAGATTTATTAAAAATTTATTGTGGAAATGTATTGTAGAAATTTGCTCTCGAAAGTTTCCGTGATTGAGGTCTCCACTGTAAGTGCAGCCGGTAATTTCATAAATAAATAGGTAGTCGAAAAGTGAGGAAAGCTATGGCAAAAACTCGTTAGAAGCTTGGCTTGTTGGTGATCTGAAAAAATGGAAAGTAAGAAACTCACGATAAAATCTGAAATGAAATTCGCACAAGTTTCAGCAAGGTTGCGGCATCTTGCGCGAGGATCGCCGGTTAAAAACCGCAGTGAAGGGCAGCGCGTTGGCTTGGGCACCTTATTACTAGGAGGTAACGAGAAGGAGGCAGAGAACTGCTGCATTGACGACTCGCTCGCGGAAATTGAATAGCAGTCCCGGCTGAATAACATAGATATGTAAATGCCACTTGCGTCTTGTACGCCGGATCGGCGAGAGGGAGAGTAGTGCGCGCAGACGGCATATCGTTCATATTGCATCAGACGCAGGCGGGAGAGCGCGTAAAACGTCGTTCCCTTCTGGCAAGACGCTTCGTAATTACACTCACAGCTCTCTCGTGAGAAGAAGGACAAGGATTTCCAGAGTTTTTGTTGTGCCTCTCCTTTTCTTTTTTCAACAGGTGAGGTTCTTTCTCCTTCTCCGTAGGCTTGCGTCTTCCAAGTACTTAGTTGGTATAAATGGGAAATTTTGCAGCCTGCCTACGGTGAATCGTCTGGCTGCTGACTTCATCTCTCCGCCCGAAGAAAGCTTTCGCTGGCTAATTATTGCACTTGACCTGAAATTGCAGCTCGTTTCATTGGAAATATAGTTGGCTTTGTGTCGCGTCAGTACGAGCTGCAGACGCTCAAGTAACTGCCTTGACTGCGTCATATTGCAAGATTGAAGCGTCGAATGGGGTTTTCGTAGATACATTCGGAATACGTAGAACGTCGTCGAATCACTGCTCATTCAATATACCGACGCTCACGCTTTCAACATAATTGTTTGGGCGTACATTTATCATCGATGCTTTAAGCACGCGGAGCAAGCCAACCTAAAGTTGGTTCCGTCTTCGCCTGCTCAAAGTAAAAAGCCCGAGCACGGTGAAGTTGATTAAAATTTGCAAACATTGATAGAATGCTTCTCGGCTAAAGATTGCCGATTAAGGTAGGTTGCTCGAAAAGAAGTCAGTACACGAGAATGAAAGGTTCTACTACTACGTGCCGAAGAGAGTCTGAGCTAGCAACCAGTAGGCTCGATAACTAATTATCATTTATGCAGGCTAGTTTTCACGGATGCGCAGACGCATAGACGCGCAGACGTACTTTTTATGCAAATCGATGTTGGGGAGAGTAGCTCGGCTAACTGTGAATTTCGGCGACCAGCCGATAAGCAGAGCCTTTAATGCTTTTCTTGATTGAATTATCCTTGGGTGCCTTTTGCCGAATCGGGTTTATTCTTATCTGCCGCGCCCGCGAGAGCTCCGAAAGAAAGGCAAAGCAACCGAAAGATACGCGCGATCTTATATAGTCATACCTTTTAGCAGGTGTTGTATTTGCTTTTACAATGACACTATGCAACGATAATACTTGTATGTGTAATCGTCTTTTTTCGAGAACCTAACAAAGATGGATCGCATCCTTCGCGAATATCAGACTTTTCAGCGGGATATTGGCGTGATTGGAGAACTTTCATTTACTTTCAAATCCTTTTGAAGTCTACGTCAAACGAGATGAAAACGAATTCTCCGTTAAATCGTAAAAGCAAAACGAAATATTCATCGCATTCGCTTCATTTACAGCTCAATTTCCTTAAAAAAAATAAATAAATAAAATATATATACGGCAAGAAGATGAGAAACAAGCTCCATTCAGCTGAATTTCGACGTTATTCGCAAGCAGTGCCTTTGAGCGGAGATACTTACCTTGTAGACAAGAGGGAAAAAAAGACTCAGACTAACAACGCCAAGCATCTCATTTTTTCTATGCAAAAAGGGAGTAGCGATCGATCATCTCGATATTCCTGACCTTGTTAAACTTTCACAGCGATTTCGCGTGGCCCCTTGGACGCTGCTATAGACAAATGCTTAAGCGCGTTAAACACTTTTAAATAAAACTTTGCGAGTATACTAGCAGCAGTATCAGATTGACTTGTTCATGTTAATTCATGCCAATCAGACTTTGAACTCTTGTGCATAAGAGTGCTGTACATTCACGGTCCCCGTGAATGTTCGCTACAAAGACGTCGCTTTTATTTTCTAGACTCCAAGTCTGAATAAGTAGCGTGAGTCGTGCTTTAGTCGGACATGTTCATTATTCTATCACCGATCATGTATTAAATGTATTAAATTTTCTCTTTCGCACTCAAGACTATAAAAAATTCTAGAAATGCACACATTACACACGAATAAACAAATAAACTTTTAGCAAAGTCTCAACAATGTAAGTGCTCTTAAAGCCTCAAAAATAAAGTGCCATTTATCGCATATTGCAGTGCTTTTTTACATACAAGCGTAGCCGTCGCGATGCTTGTACTCTATCATCCAAGATTTATACGGCTTTCAATCTTTCAAGTCTCAGCATTCCGTGTGGAATATCTTCTTGTGGTTAGAAAGGCACTAAATACGAGAAAACAACTAGTACCAGGTCAGCGATGTCGATTCATCGGTGATCCCACATACTTTGAGATGCTGCTCCACCTTGCTGATCCCGTTCCAACAATTAATATTCATGAAGAAGCACTACGTATGGTAGCTCTGACGTGATTACTTTGTATTATGTATCTTGAATCCCAGACAGTACAAAGAGAATTCACCACTCGAGACTTACTTGAGAAAAAAAAACAATGTTACCATTCATAAGATACGAATACCTTTATATAAGTTTGTTGACTGCTGCAGAAAGAAAAATTTACGAATCTAAGTGCAACTTATATTTGTTGGTTTGAATAGCAGATTGTCCACTTATATCTATAGTAAAATCAATGATAATGAGAAATGGGTAAATATGCCAAATAATTTACATAGCAAACGCTTGTTTTAATTAAGTTTATTTTTCAAAATAGTATGTATTCATTTAACAAATATATTATATGGTATTCTTATGTACGTTATTGAGAAAACTGATACCCGATGAAAGCAAAAACGAAAAGGGAAACTACTCGTGCACAAGTTTGGCGAGCATTTAAGAAAACTACAATATCTCAAACTAAACTACCAAAGAAATTGTTAACACACGCAGTGTAGTATGCCACATATCTACAAGTACAAGTTTATTACATACACACGCACACACACACATACACGCGCGCGCAGACACACATAGACACACACCGATACACACGCACACGCACACACATATATATATATAAAATAAAATCATTGTAATACTTGTACGTTGTCAGAGTATATCGAATAAAAAGGAAGGATTTTACTCAATTATACATCCGCGTGTGGCTTCGATACATTATTTATTATTGTAATATTACTTTGACACTGGATTTTTTGTTTGTTTGTTTTTGTATCTTACGAAAGATAATATCTAGTCTTTTTGCCACCTTTGCCTACAACATCTTTTGGCTTATTTCGAAAACTCTCACTCTAAGCATAACTTCGACTTTCATTTTTTTAATCAACGTATTTTATTTTATTGATTTTTTTACAAAAACGTTCGCAAATGTCCCTCAAACATTTTATTGTCACAACGTGTAAGAAGTCACTAAGAGAAAAGTTTGCTATACAATGAGGGCATAATGATACAGATTCACCAGCGTTGTTCGGTGGTTGGTGTGAGCGCGATGTTTTCCTGGCGATGGTATTGCTCGCGACCTTTCGCTGTGGCCCGTCTCGACAAAACGACGGTCAATGCCGCAGCAGCTCCGATCACCGCGCCAACGAGTATCAGCATTCCTGGATGGGTGCCACTACTGAAGAATTCCGAGCCGCGTTGGCTTCGATCGTTGATCAACTCCTCGGCACTTACTTGTTCCTCGTCGTTCGCCAGCAGAACTTTCGAGCGTGAGAACTCGGAAAAGATATGGTTCGAGGATCTGAAATGCTCGTCGTAGGTCGTGGTCGTAATGCCGTCGTTTTCCAAATTGATTATCGCCGGCTGATCTTCGCCAATCATACCTTCCTCGGTCCAAGTTCTCATAGTTGCGGCCAGCTTCCTTTGACCAGTCGACGGCAACCTCGTTGTCGTCTGACTGTTTTGATTGTCCTCCACAGGTGTCGTTTTCTTCAGCAGTTTCTTATTTACAACTATGGACCGACCAGGTGTGTGCCAGTCTGGGCGCTCCTCGACGGAATGTGCCGACGTTGCCGTCGACGGCGTCGCGTTCTCGCCCTCCAAAGTTTGCATTTCCGTGGGCGCTGTTCGCGTGCTGCCGATGGTGCTCGCCAACAAGTCCGTCGTCGGCGGCGTTGCCGTAGGTTTGACCAGCATGTCGAATTGCTTTGGCATTTGACTCTTGAAATCCGAAGTCCGAAGCGAGTGGAGCGTGGTCGCTCGTTGCTTGAAAGGTGTCGTCGCAGCGGAGACTCGGAGCATTGGCTTGGTCGGCGAGGCCGCTTGCTCGGCTCCTTCCGCCAGAAACTCGATGAACTCGTGGTCGCGGCACCGCACGAATCGCTCGGTCCACGCGGCGCAGTCGAACTCGTTGCCCAGTAGAACGATCGTGTCCAGTTCCGGTAGAACGTAACGGAGGTCGGCCCTCACCGAGCCGATGTTCGTACCGGAGAGATCTAGCCTTCGCAGCTGCTTGCAAGCCGAAAGCGTGGCGTTGTCGGCTAAAAATAGAGCAGCCAGGGAAGAGGAGCGCGAGAGGTCGAGCTGGAGCAGGTGCTCCGGCTGCGAGTAGGGGAAAGCGGCGTCTCGATTTTGATTCTCGTCGAGCTTGAATTCCGTGAGGCCGGCCAGGCGAAGCCGCCAGAGCACTTGCGGGCCGGCGAGCGCGTCGGACGTCAGGCGTTTGATGGGATTGTCGGAGACGTCGAGCTCGTGCAGCGCCGTCAGATGGCGGAGGGCGCCGTTCTCGATGCTGCCCAGCACGTTGCCGCTCAAATCCAGTCTCCGCAGCTTGCTCAGTCCACGCAGGTCGTTGGCATTTACCGCGGCGATGGCGTTCTGGCGCAAATCCAAGATCCTGAGGTTCCTCGGCAAACTCTTGGGCACGCTCGACAGTATGTTGCCGTAGAGGTTCAGTTGCTCGAGGTCGTCGAGGCGCCCCAGCGCGTCGTCCTCGATCGCGATGAGCTTGTTGCCCGACATGTCCAGGAACTCGAGCAGCGGGTAGCTGTCGAAGTCGCCGCTGTTGATGGCGGTCAGCTGGTTGCCGACGAGCCTCATGAGCTTGACGGACCGCGTGAGAGTTGCCGGCACGCGCCACAGGCCGATCCTGGACGCGTCCACGACTTCCAAGCGCCTCAGCGAGTCCAGCAGCAACGAGAGGTCGCGCTCGATCAACCGATTCTCCGACAGATTCAGCACCGACAGACTCGTGAAGGGCTGCAAGCTCTCGGCCTGGATGAACTGGAAGGCGTTTCTGGAGATGTCGAGCTCGACGAGGCTCCGTGCGTCACGGAAGTACTCGCCGTGCAAGAAGCTGATTTTGTTGCCGGCCAAGTTGAGCCGACGCAGCTCGGGCATGTCGCCGAGCGTCGAGTCGAGCTTGTAGATCCTGTTGTCGGACAAGTCGAGCGAGCGCAAGTTGCGGAGGTGCCTCAGCGCCGCGGGGAGATGGGTCAGCGGGTTGCTCGCGAGCACGAGCTCGGTGAGCTGGGCCATGCCGCGGAACGCGTCGCGAGCCACTCGCGATATCTCGTTGTGGCTGGCGTTGAAGGCCGTGATGTTCGGCCCGTCGACGTCGCGACACCAGTCGACGGTGCCGAGAGCGTTGCGCGACACGTTCAGCTGCCTGAGGTTCGCCAGGCGCGAGACGAACTTGGCCAGCAGCTCGAGCGCGAGGCTCTCGTTGGCCGGCCAAGCGCACCTCGTGAGGCTGAGGCCCTCGAGCTGCCGCCGGTAGAAGCGCGAGGCGACGGGGTCGCGCGCGTGCGCCTCCAGCAGCGGCAGCTGGATGCGGTCCAGCCAGAGCCGGCGGACAGCCGGCTGGCCGTCGAGCCAAGCGGCCTCGGGTACGCGGGCGCTGCACTCGACGAGCGCGAGCTCGTCGCGGCAGCGGCAGCGGCTCGGGCAGGCCGAGTCGCCGAGCGGCGCGAGCGCCAGCAGCAGCACCGCCGCCGCGACCAGGAACAGCAGCCTGCCGCGGCGCCCCATCCTTGCCCACTGCTTTTGCGGTCCGTCTGCGCGAGCCCCGTCCGCCGTCAAGTCATCTCGGGCGCGCGGCCCTGGCCTCCTCGTTGCCCGCGGGGCGCGACCCGGGAGAGCGCGGGTGCCCACTGGCGATTGCCGCTTGCCACTGACCACTGGCGACTGGCGACTGGCGACTGGCGACTGGCGACTGGCGACTGGCGACGGGCGACGGGCGACTGGCGACTGGCGACTGGCGACTGGCGACTGGCGACTGGCGACCGACGACCGACGACCGACGACCGACGACCGACGACCGACGACTGGCGCCAGGCGACTGGCTCGCGGGAGCGACCGAGCGACACTGCGCCGTGCGCCGTGCGCCGTGCGGTGCGCGCGCGAGGCTGCCCCGCTGCGCTCCGCGCGTTCAAGGCAGCGCCGTCTCTCTGCGCGCTGCGTCCCCGGGAGCTTCTCCCCGCGCTCGCGGAGGGGTTGCCGCCGCCACCCCTTCACCCCTCGGCGTGGCCGCAGACTCTGCCGCCTCGCCGAGGGCGCACGCGCCGCTGCTCCAGCGGCCTCTTCCTCCTTTGTCGGGCTGCACACTCGACTCTTCGTTTTTGCACTTTGATTCTTTTTACGGGCTGCGCGCTAACTCGGCTTTTTCGCGGTCGCCTTTTTCATCTTGCGGACTAACTCGGCAAGGGACCGTGAAAAAATGGAGCGCGTAGTTGGCGCCAGCGGTCAGGTGCGCCCTTTTGCCCGGCGAATCAATCAGCGAGGAGGAGCGATGAGCTTGGCGCGCTCGTCTCAAATCGGCTTTCCGCGCTTGCTCGCGAGCGGCACGGCTTTCACGCGGATTTTCCTCGACGTAATTAAAGCACACCACTCTTCTCTTCTTTTCATATCCATTTGGCTGCGCGTGCCTGCGCGCCGTTCACTCGATACTAGCGCCGGCCTCGCGGACTCGTGCAATGGAAAATCGCGATATCTGCAGGCAGTACTCGGAAAGTCCATTATCATGGCAGCCGAATGTTATGAATCCATAAGCAAGAGGAAACACTCTCTGGCTGGAGTCTTGGTTTCTCTCCGCTTGGAAAATTGGATCGACCTCCTGATGTGGCTCGCGGGGTCTGTCGGAAAATTATATATCAACTTCGGCCGGCGTATTATCTCAGCAAACCGTCTCTGTTTTTTCGGCCTTTCTCTCGGAATACCTGTGGCAGCGCGCACCTTTCCTCGTGTTACGACTGGCGCTGCCTTTCGCAGAGTTAATTTCATTTTCCGGAAATGTCGAGCTTATGAATTTCAGCGTGTGCCACGACTTGACGTCGCAATGCGCGCACGCAAAAAACTTGATGGAAACTTCTCGGCGGCTGATGGCCCAGCAGCCGCTTTGTTCTCGCACCCGTACGGGCCATTTTCAACGTTGTCCGCTTAATGGGCGCCGCGTTGAACCGAACGACGAGGAGTCAGCTATGTTTTATCGTTTTCGCGGATCGTCAGCGTGCATACGGAACGTCGACGTTGTCGACCTTGTGGTTTTTGTTGTGTTTGAGTGCGCGCAAGAAATGCCACTGGATGCCAAGAAAATGCCGAAAATCGAACGGTCAGTGTCTTTCTCAAGACTACATTGTTGACACCAGCTTTGGCACTGGTAATGTAACGTTAACTTTACTCGTAATGTTCCAGCTTTTTCAACGGCATCTTGTGCTCCCTGCTCTCCTTTGTGCAAACTCCGATCGCTGCTTTTATTATATTTTCTCGATGAACGGCAATAAATTGATACATCGGACCAGTCACGCGTGTTTCAAATAACTCTGTTAGTGCATAGCGAGCAATAAAGGAAGAAGCGGCGCCGAGAGATCAAAAGAAAGCACAACGGATTGCGCGGAGGGCCAATGCCAATTTCAGCAGGCACAAGCGAACAATATGTATATGCCTTAACTCGCTCGAAGAGAGCAACGAAATGATATCGTTGACCCGCCTGGTTACGTTTCCTCGAGAAGAGTGGCAGAGAGGCGGGAGGGAGCGGCAAGCCGGAGCAATAACGCTAGAATGACCAGTCGGAAGTGAGTGCGCAAGAGAGAGAAGAGACTCTTCTGCGAGATGTAGAGCGTAAAACGAGTGAGAGAGACCTTTCTAACGTATACTTGTTTTCGTTATTATTTTAAAGATTTTTAGGAAAATCTAACGCACGGACGCTCCATAGATTTCTCCGCGTGTATCGTCTGGAGGATAATACGAGATCCGCTCTTAACATAGAAAACTTCCGAGTCCGCTTGAAGCGGGAGATAATGCAAGATTTAAATCTCTCCGAGCTTTTCTTCCTTTTTCTTTTTCTTTTTCTTTTTCTTCTTCTTTTTCTTTTTCTTTTTCTTTTTCTTTTTCATTTTCTTTTTCTTTTTCTTTTTCTTTTTCTTTTTCTTTTTCTTTTTCTTTTTCTTTGCCGAGAGACGTTGGCCTACTTGCGTCGTTATACGTACGCCGGACAGACGAGCTCAAGCGCACTTTTCAAGATGCTACATACGAAAAGTATATATGTCGAGGATATGATTTTGGAAAGCCGCGTCGAGGCTTCAAGTGCAATATTAAACTTGCTGGTTGTTTGCCCAAGGATAATGAGAGTAGCAAGCACCGATATTATACTCCAGGTATGTCAAGGCTTCGATATTTTATCGTACTTTTGGCAGTGATGGGCCTTGCCAATAAACAATTAAGCAAGCGAAAGAACGGAAGAAAGTTGAAATATTTGTGAAACTGGCGCGATATGACGAGTCGCCAAAGTAAAATTATCCCCCGAGGGCTGACTTTCCTCGGCTGTGCAAGTCCATCGTTCGGCGGAAAATGAGCGGGCAAGGACGTAAGCTCTCCCCCCACTGACTCGGTATTCTTACTTTTAGAGCGAGGGAGAGGCGCACAAAGACTCTCCGCCGCGTGGAACTTTTGATTCGCTGCGTGCAGTCGACGTCTTTTCTAAGTACGTGCGCTGCTTCACTTGGTCGTCGTCGTCGTCGTCGCGGGGCTAAATGTTAATTGGACGAGCCATAGCGCACTGCGAGGGAGGAGCATTGTTGGTTGTCGCGGCAGAATGAGAGAGAAAGCTGGGCTTTGCCTGACGTTGCGCTCTGCGACTAGGCAGGAAAGTGTTTAAGTGAAACGCTGACAGACAGTGGGATTTACTCGCTTCTTGCTTTCTTTCTGTCTTGCTTTTTTCGCTGTAATTGAATCGCGTCATTTACTCGAGGCTGGCTTTACGTCGGAATAGCTTACTCGCGCAGCGTTTGGCCAGCGAGCAAAAGTGCTCGAACGAACCACGCGTCTTCGTGACTCGTGCAAATAGGCTGTCGTTTGATGCGTGTGCACGAGACCGACTAAAAAGCCGGCAAATATACATACACGGCCAATTAACCGAGAGCAAAAACATAGCTCGCGCCTTTTCGGTAGTAGCAGTAGCAGGTGCAGTCAGCTGTTGGTACTCGTACATTAATCAGTGCACTCGCGAGCTCGCTATCCCTTGAGAGTACCGCGCCGAGTGAGCAGTTTCTATGGCTTTGCTACGTATACACCTTCCTAGTAGAAAACCTCCCCTTTTCCCGCATTTTCCTGCTAGCTTTCTTATTTTACTTAACAACATTCAGAAATTTCGGTGACCTTGAAAATTAAATTACATTATTCGACTAAGACACCAAATCTCAAAGATGCTTTGTCTGTTGCAGACAGATAGCGCTTAATTAACCTTTTCGCCTAATTTACATTTCCAAAGCGATAGCCAATAATCAAAAGCATGCACGTAGTTTGCCAAACTAAGAAAAGCCGAGAAAAAATATTTGCTCTCTCCCGTGGCAGCAAAGTAATCTGGATTTAAAACTTTCCACGCTCGCGCCCCACCAACAAATTGCGGTCGAAAATGAGTGAAGCTTGCGGAGAGCAGTGGAAGTAGAAAAGGAGTAAAACCAAACAAGCCAAGTTTAACAGCTTAATTCTTACAAATCCTCGAGAGCTGCAACGCTCACGTTTTAACACCTTTTTTCTTCTCCAACTCATCCTAGTTTTGCACTTTATTTCGCGTATTTCCATGTTTTCAAATGAAATATCGTTTTTCTGTTTTTTTTTTATTTTTTTTTATTTTTGGGTTTCATTGTCGTAGTGGGAGGCGAAGCACCATAAGAGAGTGTGGAGGCGACGGCGAGTAAGAAGGTCGTAAAACGCGGGAGCATGTCCTTTGAACGGGTGCGACAGTAGTCTTGGCCAAAGCTTTGTTGCTTCGTCCACTGCGGCTTTACGTACGTATGTTTGACGATGCTCAGTGGCTCACTTGTGGAATATTTTATCCTTTAGTGGTGTCTTTTTCTTTTTGGCCGAGCTTTACGAGCTCTATTCCAACTGCAAATTGAGTTGTGCAGGCCATGTCAATCGAAATCGAGAAATGGGTTTTCGCAAACTACGGGGTCTCAACTTTTATTTCTAATCTTGCTACATTCAGAGGCCTTGTGTTTTTAAAACCAATATTCATCCCGCAGTTTGTTTTCTCCGGCTAAGTCTAGCCAAGTTAAGCAAGTCGAGTGACCGTATCGACCGAAAATGAAAAGCTTGACACCCCATTGAAAGCCACTCCTTTTCCTTTCTCTTTTCTACATTTGTATCGGCGAAAATTCTGAGCCGAACTATGTCGCTCGACTAACGCTTCGTCTTCGTCCTCTTTTATTCTTCCTTAGCGTGCTTCTCTTCTTGTTCTTCTTCTCGCGTCGCACTTTATTTCCACGAGCCTCGGCAGATTTTTACATTTTTATTGAATATTCAAACATCGTAGCCCAGAGCCCGAGTACACATCGGATAAACCGACCTATACCAAGCTGCGCGCAACAGCGCCTCGCCCCTTCTTTTTTATGATCCTTATGCCGCTGACTTTCTTTTATTTACACGTTCCAGATACTGAATTTACAGCTGGTGTATATCTCGTTTATTGTTTTCTCTGTTTTTCAAAGATAACCGAGTCATGGGATTATTTGTAAAGCAGGTGGGTAGCGCAGTAACGTGATTGTGCAGTGAAGGAAGAAGCGCGTTCAATGAATCAGTTCAAGGCACAACAGATGCATGTTGGCGTCATGAAAAAATGGCGTTTACCACTGAAGCAAGGTCGCAACAAAGAAACATCGCGAAAAATCAATTAGGCCTTCTCTCGCTACAGTGAACCAAGCGAAAACCTGCAGCCGCGCACCTAAAACGCGCTCCCCTCGTAATGTGCGACTAGCAAAGCTATTCCGTTCGTTACTCCTGGCCATCGAAAGTTGCCCTCGTGCTCTTCCGTTTTTTTTCCCGAGTCACTTTTGAGGAGGGAGGAGAGCTTGTAATTACGGCGGAGAAGTCTAACGCGGCGCTGATGCTCGGCGGCACACTCTACGGGCGGACAAGCTAATGTCGTCAAGTTGGAAAGATCGAGGAAAGTGCGCGAGAGAAAAAGGATAAGAGGCGCGCGAGAGAAGAGGGAGTCGTTGAAAAGGGGATGAAGTGGAGAGCAGACAAAAAGGATTTGAGAGACCGACGTCAGAATGACTTACAAATAGTTATGAGTGGTCGTCGTCGGCTGAGACTTTCAGCAGATGTCTGCGTTCAGCTCGGTCGCTCGAGACGACGCTTGACTAATCGTTTCACCGCATCTCTTGGTTTTTCCTCGCTCCGCCTAAAGTCTTAGCCTTTTGCTTGCGCGCGTCGTTAATAGATCGCTTGCTCTTTTCACGATTAGCAGTTTTTTTACTTGGTAGTCACGAAATTGACTCTATTTGCAACAACTCACTGCCAAAGTCAGTCGACAAGAAGGACGACACCTTGGAGTTGTAGCAGGGTCAAAAGTCAAACTGCGAGCGCTAAAAGTCTAAACAAGAAAGGGAGGAGTGCTCAAGGCGAAAGGGGAGCGATTAGAAGCTTTAAGAGATGAGGAAAAAGCAAGTATAGTGGAGAAGACAAAGGACCATTCCAAAAGGATGCGCGCGTGTACACTGTATAAGATGATGACGAAGGCAAGCTCGGGCCAAAGAAGGACAAGAAAGAAGGAAGCGCCAGTCAAGACGAGGCTTTTTTCTTTTTAAACTGGTGGGAATTCATACGGAATTGTTAATTGAATGGGGCACAGAGACTTGAGGTTCAGAGGCACTTTAAATGTCGACTATTGTTATTGTCTACCGTCGCAGAAAGTCACGCCGTAACCCTATTCTTCTCTGTTAAGTTGCGTTCGAGTTACTTGAAAAGCTTTACATTTTTTTTATCCCTTTCTATTGTTCGACGATCGTTCATTCAGTGATTAATGAAAATTTAGTTAAATATACTTTTCAATGGTATATTTATTTTAGTTAGTGGATTAGTTTTGCGACATTCATACAACTATCCAAATCATTATTATTTTTAGCCTTTCAATTTTCAATAAAGTTGGCTCCTTTTTTTACAAAACTTACTTATCTTTATATATAACTTGGTTCCGAGTATAAAATACTGATTGTTTTATTCTCAGGTGTAAGCAAGTATAGAACGTAGACGTGTTCTTGGTTTCATACGTTTTATTATAATAAAGATTTTCCTGCGTTTGTAAATCTTTACTTATGCCTTCTTCTAATTCAAATATTTTATAAAGCCGAGAATGGCAAACACTGAAATAGATGAAAGTTTTAATTAAGGTTTCATTGAATTTCCTTTAATTCCTCTAACCTTACCGGATTTTTAACAAAACTTGAGCATCATTTCAGCCCTATCACACTAAAATTTAGAAAGAAAGAATACAAAGGATGTCGCACTACATCATATATTTTATGTTTTTTCATTGCCATGACACATACTCCGACAGACCATTCGAATTCAGGATTGTCTTATTCAGAATCCATTACTCCTCATGGAGCAGCTTGCTGGCTTCACTTTCCACATTTTTGCTCGCTTAATGAGAAAAATTTTATATCCGAGTTGACAGTTGCATGCCTACATGCGCTTCAGTAAGAATAGTCTGGCTCGTGCACCTATGTTATTAGAAAGAAATCTTGTTGATGTTCATTTTTGCGGGGGATGCGCTGACGAGGATTCAAGTGACTTTTTTTAGGACTAATGAAAATGTATATATATTCTTTCAAATTGTCAATATAGTTCTAACTAATTTCATTTTGAAATTTTATATCTAGTTCTTATTATCTTGTTTTTTTTTTCATCTTTTTAATAAAGGATTTTTGAAAGCGCAGCAGTGTCAAGAGCAAACTTTTTTGTACAAAAATATCTGAAGAAACATTCCCAAGAGGATTTGACTATTTGGTAAAAATTTTCGAATAACGTAAACATGCCGAAAAGCAAATACTTCTTGACACATTTTTTTGGGTAAATCGCCCTGCTTTTGCTTGGTATCTCAATCCGTCTTATCAGAATCTCTTTCCTTCGAAATGCACATTCTAAGAAAGTTCAGGATAAAAGAAACAAACCCTTCCAGCGAAAACTTTTCCTTTACCTCTCTCTGAGAAAGTGATCCGTGAATACGAATTTTTCGGGACTTTTTCGCAAGAATAAGAATATATTCACTACTACTAGCACTAGGTGAGAAGTACGTATGCACGAGGCAAGTCGAACAAAAAAGCAACACGCCAAATAACGGTGTCGGACAAAAAGTGAGAGAGAGAGAGGGAGAGAACGTTCAGGTAATTCCAACAGCCGCCGGCAGTGATGTATGAATTCGGCTATATCGCCTCTGCAGAATAGTTCAAATGAATCGACGAATGCATTTAATATTTCATGTTTTACGCGCGACAAATTCAATTGTTTTTTTCCTCTATACCACGTTTTACGAATTTTCCAGATTGTTTATTTTTTTTATTCGTAGCACCGTTGATTGACTGCTGTCGAATAAAAATTTTTATCTCTGACTCCTTTTTTTGTTTCCGTGCGAATATGAATATACATTGCTATCTACACAAGCGAGAAAGAGCGAGAGTATGACTTTTAATTTGTTTTGCGTTATGTTATTGAAATACTAATAGGAATAGACAAAATTTAGTGCGCAAATATCTTTGCAGTGCCGCCAAGGAGTGAACTCTAAATATTTGTCTCGCTCATCAGTTAATAGGCCGATCAATATTTGCCACAATATACAATCTATAGGCAAACAAAGGAGGAAACTGCTGCGCAGCAGCAAAATAACCATTATCGATGCCAATTACGTCACCCTAAACATTCATTCGGCACACAATTTTTTTTCTCGATCTACATCTCATTTTTACTTTTTTACTTTTTACATCCTGAGAAAAGCTTCGCAATATATATTTCTTTTTTATCAACGAGGTCCTTGCTTATGAATGACAGTTTGATCATTGAGCCGGAAATAATGAAAAGTCACGAAGAAGCCTTCTCCTTTTAGCTTTTGGCAAAATGAGAAAGTAAACACGCTCTAGAATACAAGACAGTTCGAATCTACCGTATTTTATTCAAACAATTTTTCATTTAGATGATTGCAGCAGCTCCGTTCTTCTCTCTATCTAATATACCAATTACTGCTCTGCGTTGAGGGATGCATCTCGCGGTGACTTCAACTTTTGTCACGTTTTTTATTTCGGTTAAACATAACGTCATGTGAAAACCGATCTGTAAATAAATGATGACAGATATAAATAACTTGGTCGCTCCTGTTTTTTATCGTATAAAGTAAACTGTATTGAAAGCAATATTTGTGACGAAATCATTATTACATTTCACTTGTATTTAACGCACCACGAAAAAAAATTCGTAAACCAAATGAAAAATTCAATTGGATATTTTCGCATTGCTAACGCCGATCATCATCACTCCGAGAAAACGACAATCGTTCCTACTAAAAAAAGGATATTTCCGCGTCAGCGTCCACATAAATCAACAACTGAATAAGGAATAAAATTGCTTGCTGAAGCCGTTTTCTCTCTCTCTCTCTCTCTCATCGCTTTTATCGTAGTATACCACGAGTCCAGTCACAACGACGAAGACGACAGATATAAACGCATCGCGGAAGGAGAGAAGGGAGTAAGGACATACGTCTCGAGAGTCATTTGACATCCGTAGGGTGAACAACTCTTCGATTGAAAAAAGGTCCGATCCAGACAAAATTTATAAGGGAAGGGGTTGCAACTACCTTTATTCACCGATCACTAATGTTACGTTTTTGGGAAAGAATGAAATTTTTTATGCTTGCATTTTTTCCTTCTACTGTCGATCTATGGAGTGAACAAGCTTGAAATGCTACTTTTAGGCGAGACATTTTCTACAAAAACCGTGTTTATTATTTACCAAAAATGTCTCAACCAGGTGGGTGCTGCTCGAACTGTTTCTCAATCTTCTGATGTAATCTCCAGTATGCAATAAAATACGTTCGCAGCCATCAAGCACATAGAACGTCTGTACTTATTAGTGGGTAATACCAAAAACTTTTCTACTCGATGATATTGTTGACAAGTTCGGAAGTATGTGACAGGCTGTTCAAGATTATCGTTGACACGTTCATCCTTCAATCTGTTCAATGAAATTTCATTATTATTTGAAAACCCATTAACGAATAAAAAAATGACATTTTGAAAAGGACCTTATTAACATTTCCTAAGTAATTTTACTCGCCAAACACTTTACTTTCTGTTGTAAGTTTGGCACATTTACTACGTAGTAGATCTTGCTAAATTCAAAACGAACGAATTTCTATATTTCACGCTACTTGCTGGTTGAAAATTAATGTTTGTTCGTGAAGAAAGGAGCCTTAGCAGATACGTGCGAATGGCCTACCAGACCATCGTGATAGTCGGCATTACTTTTTTCATAATATTTCAGACGATAATAGCGTTCCTGTTTGTTGGGCTTATTCTGGTTGTTACACGCCAGGATTTCGTTGAGTAGCTATAAATATTACATGATATTCAAGTGAACGTGCTTCTGTTAAAATGTTAAAAAGAGGAACTAAAGCATCATTTTCAGCAACTAACACCCTGATAATGTTTTTAAATGTAGTTATTTCTATTCATTTTTAAGAATGATTTTACAGTATTGAAGCAACGAGCATGAAACCGAAAGACGCTTATGAAAGAATGCCCGTTTTTTTAAAAATATTAATGAAACTTGTGCAAATACCGCCATGCTGTTTCCAAACTGACTTACGCTCGCCATTTAAAAATAATATCGAGACAATTTAATATAGAAATAATATGGAAATCTTGGTTAATTAGCGTAATAAATTAGGCTGTCTCCCGTGCCGACTACAGTCGCACACACCAATGAGAACTTTACACGATGACATCTGCATTTGGTAATATTTAGCTCTCAATAGAAAGCATATTAACGCACAGCACACCAGAATTAATTTGGCATTGTATTGCTCGCAACTTCCGAAAGCCAAGATATTTTTTCGAGCATTGCAAGTATTCCGGCAATGCAAGGGCACATGAAATTAAGAGTTATCGAGTTGAAGCACGCACTCTCGGTTTCTATGATCTGCACATGAGCTTTCTCTTTCTCTCGCTTGCGCCAACGCCCGAGTATTTTATACGTCCAACCGTTTTTCAGCGAGGCCGCTGTAGCCTCTTTTCAAATCACTTGTTTGCATTTTTCAACAACTAGCCCTTTACTCCTACACCTTTGCTTGCTTGCTTGCTTCCTTCCTTCCTTCCTTCCTTCCTTCCTTCTTCGCATCTTCTGATGTAACTCCCTGATCCAATTCACTCTATCTCTCGCTCGACCTTCCTTTGTTCAGCTGGCATTTGATGTATTTTAATGCTGAGTAATTGAATAGAAGAGCCCTACGCTCGTTGCCTTGCTAGCCTTGAGGCCTTGTTATTCAGCTGTAAGTACGAAAAGACAATTATTTCGTTTAATTGGCTCGATAAAAAGTTGCCTTCTTTCTTGTCAAATTGTCATATTTGCGTTGGTATCAAGCGAGCAAAATACTAGTTCGTCAGCCAATCAACTTGCGAGAATGGCCTCGTATCTTCCTCTTCAATGAAATGCCAACTTGTTGATGAGTAGTCCCGTTCTTTAGCTTTTGTTTTGATGTTTTCTTTCAACTATCTTTTTCGAAATTTGGCTGCGAATAACACCCACACGAAAATAATTAATTCTGCCTCCCATTGAAAAGCAAGTAATCGTTTTTCCTGCAATGCGTGTATACGTCGATATTTTTCGGCGACTTGATTATCCGGTACCAGGGATCGGAAAAGCCGCCTCCTGTCACAAAAAAGAGATTTATCTTTCGTAGACATTTGTCGTGTCTCTTGGCAGTGAGAGAGAGAGAGAGAGAGAGAGAGAGTCGCGTGTGGTGCGCGTGACATTTGTCTGCGACAGCGAGATTTTCTCTTTCTCTAGTCAGGATGCTTGGGTGCTTGGACCCTTCTCTCCGATTCCCTAGCGATATGATGAGTTTTTTGTGTGCGTTAAAGGGACTCTCACTATGAGAGGAATGTCAATGACGGCGCGATGGGGGACAAGGATAACAGCTGATGAGCTTTTGGCAGACATCATTCGGTCAGATTGACTTTTCCATCGAACTCTCGAGCGATGCAAAGCAACAGTGGCAGGCGACGACGATGAGGACGGTCGTTGAACAAGATTCTTGGCTCCGTACGTGGCGTGCGTGTCGCCTGTAAATTACTGATTAGCAAAAGCGCGCAAGGCTCAAAGCCTCCTCGGAAGTGCATATAAAGCAAAATTAATGCTCGCGAAATTGACCCATTTCAGGGCTTTTGCCGCGCGAAAGCTAAGAATGATAGCCGGACTTTGGAAAAGGCAGTTAAGCTTTGGCCCAGCGGTGGCGCCTATGCAGTCGCTTCAAGTTTTACGAGCACGTCCGAAAATGCAAATGGCGAACTTTGCTCTTAAGCTAATTGAGCGGACGGCGATCGATATAAAAGGAGATTGTTGACTTTTGGTCTAGCTAGGGCCATCAATGTAAAAAGGCACGGTTCTTTTCAGGAGCGCTAATCTCAGCAAGAGTGTCTTTCGGACGCACTTCCCGAAAAAGCTTGGGCGGGAGCCTCTGTGGACGTCTGATTAGAGCTCGCGTTGCCGAGAGCTTTAATGGTAGCCCACTGTTTTGCACCGACGATTGTCAGGCTCGGCGATTGTCCTCTCTCTTTGACGGAATGTAGCTGCGCTTCGTTAGTTACGGTGACCAGCCGAATGTTATCGTCCAAGCCTCCGAACGCATTTCACTTCGAGCCTCGAATATCAATATCGCTGACACAAGTGATATTGATATTTCAACGCTGCTTTCCAAGGCTCTTGTTATTCGCACTCTCTCAAAGCGTGCCACCGTAATTCATTGCTTGATAATTCATTGACACAGACACCCTTGGAGTGAATATGAATGCGAGCGCGCGAGGGCACACGGCCCAAATGGATTTATTTTTACTTTTCACCGAGCACTGTGTATTTCTATCGGCGCTCACGAGTGGCTTTTATTCAATCCTCAATGCCAGTCTCGTCGGCGTCAGATGCAACGCTACTTTTCGGAGCCAGTTTTCCTCCGAGTTCTCGTTCTCTGGCATAAAGATTTGCGGACATCTATTTGCCGAATCTTGAAAATCCAATTTCGCAAAATCGGCGAATCATTGATTTTGCCGTAAGGACAAGAACCTCGAAGAGACGGAGAGAGGCATATCGGAATATCTTCTCGATATTCAGATTTTGCAACGCAGGCCGCGCTCTCGAGCACATTGACGTGCTCTGGCAAGAAACGGCGCTGGACCGACTACGTAAGCCGAGCCTTGGCTTGCTTGGCAGCTGGCAACTGCAAGCTTGATGCCTGACCAACTCCTCGCTCTCGCGGCGTTAAATGGCCGGAGGTACACGTCTACGTGACCATCGTAATGTAACGATTGGCCGAGTCGTTAAGCCGCCTGTGTCTTGGCCTGCAATTTCATTCCGTTCGCCTTGAGTGCCGATCAGACTGCTGCTGCTGCTTGCCTGCCTCCCTCCCTCCCTTCGAGGTGCGCAACTGCAATACTGCAACTGCAATACTGGAATCGTGAAAATTCTCCGAGTCGCGTTGTACGCTGCAGCTATACCGGGCAGCACTTTAGGGAAAATCGTCGGGGAATAATCGGCAGCCTCGCAGTTAGCGGTCACTCTCCAGGTGCCAAGCAAAGCTGACCAGCCCTCCCGACAGCAGCACACGGCGTGTGCATGAATGCGCACAATGGACTGGTCGCGCAAGCAAACTGCCGGTCGAGCCTTACTCGACGAGGAAATTACTCGGCATAAACGGCCAGCGGCACGCCGTAACACTTGGCGATGCTGCAGATACGCCACCTAAAACTAACGCGCTGCGAGAAAGAAATGGCCGCTGGAGTTTATCGCTGACATACGACCTGTAACGACCGGACCAACGCCTTCTTTGGCTTTTCATGTCTGGGTTTGCAAATTGACGCCGACTGGTTCGCAGCTGCTCTGTCATGGATTTAATGAGTAGCCTGAGAGTTATGGCTGTTTGCTTGGTACGGGAGCTGCGTACCAAGCTGTTTCCAGCCCGAGTTATACAAGTGTTAGCGATTAAGTATTTATGGAAATAGTTAATACGGAATAGCCGGTTTCGTGGGTCGTGGAAGAGGCCGGGTGCGCGACGTGAATAACCGGTTAGTCAATGTTTTACTGGTCGAGACAAGGTGTTGTCGCATGATCATCGGCATCCATCGTCGTGACGATATGGAGCGCGATAAACAACGCCGCCGAGGGATCGAGAAAGAAGATCGCAAAAGGCTTTAGCGAGCTGGCTGGCGGAAGCTTCGGCGCGAAATGCCAATGAAAGGGGAAATGCGATCAGCCGAGAAGATTGAGACGTTTCAGCGACTCGACCCAGTTAGGGATGCGCGCCTGCTGCGCCTGCTGCGCCCGAGAGATTGCAAATCGTAACTTCCGCTCGGCTCTCCGCGTTTCCCAGCCTTCCTTCTCCAGCCGAAAAAATCCCTCTGGCAGTCTCTTTAGCCTTGTCTTTTCCCGCTAACTTTCACGCCGGTGCACCTACTGCTAACCAATTCCTCGGGATTTTCTTTGCTCTCTCTCTCTCTCTCTCTCTCTCTCTCTCTCTCTCTCTCTCTCTCTCTCTCTCTCTCTCTCTCTCTCTTCCGATGCTTCACTTTTATTACCGACCGACCGACCGAGAATCCCATCGAACAACCCGATTCTCGTGCGAAGATGCCTCGCAATTTAGCATTTCTACGTTTTTATGCGAGAATGGCTGGAACGAAGTGTCTTGGGTTTATACAGGGGATCGCGGGATGTGCGCAGCCGGTTTCTTCTCTGCGCCCTCGACATTCGCCAGCGCCAGTGCGAGAAAAGAGAGTGCCGCGGCTCGATTCATTCCGTTTTATCGGAGTTTGCTTTAGTTAAGCCGATAACGTCGATCGATTGGCGGCACCGCCGCTGCTGCCCCTTCCTTCACATTCTATATAGACGATGGCAGAACTTCCTCGCGAGATTGAATTTTATATTGAAAATCATTGCTCGCAGAAGCAGTGTTAGAGTTCGCTTGGGATTGGACTATAATGAGGACTGAAATGATTCAATGTACTCTCTCTCCCTCCCTCCCCCTTTCATAAACGATTTTCCGCTATCGATTTTACCAAATTCACGAGGCTTGAAGAATGCCAAGCTTCCTTTTTTCGTTGCCTTATCATTCGTCGGGTAATTAAATCATCCCCTCCGCGGAAAAGCTGAGATCAGCATGAAAAAAGGAAAGGTTGTTGGAGAGCCGCTTGCATATTGGATGAGATTTGGAATGGGGAGCTCGCGATATCTCCAAGCGATTGCCTTGGTGGAATGCGAAATCGACAGATTGCACGCGTAAACGCTGTAAAGGGCGATTGAGAAAGAACAGGCGAAGGCGAGGGCGATAACTCGCTAATAATACGCGAGGATCATTGACAGTCTATTAGCTTGCAATTTATAGCGACGGAGACGCTATCTCGGCCTCTGTAATATTTCCCCTTTTTTGTCGAGAGCACCAGCGAGCGAGCAAAAAGAGCAACTTTTATTCACTGCCTCTAAATTTTCATTCGGCGCGCTCTGCCTTTGGTCGCAAGCGCATATGTCATATCGTACGTATGCCTGCGCAATAAACGATTTTCTCTAGCTTAATTAACGCAAACGTTCGCTTCGCTCTGCCGTAAAACATTCGTTAAATAAATATTCTAGTAGTGTGCAGTGGAGGAGCTATTCATCGTTTCCTACTGAAATACTAATTAGCATCGAAAGAAAGACAGCCAAAATGAAAATTTCGAACAGTCGTCATCTCGACAGCGGGCAGAGAATCTCTTGTAAATGATGAAACGCAAGCCAGCCGGCAATAGCAGGAGCGCCAGTATAATGCAGCGAAGCACGCGCGCGCGTACGTTCGAGTAAACGAGGGGCAAGTTACAGCAGCCCATGTCCTCCGGTAAATCGAGAGCCTCCCACCTGGACAATGCAATCCTGACTGTCGTTCGCCTCCAGCCTAATGACCGTAAGTCGATCTTAATGACTCGCTCGCTCTCTGATTAGATGCGTTTCCTTTGGTTACGACCGTCCATGCGCCCACTTCAACTAATGCCCAAGCGCAATACATCGAATTGTGATGGAGCTAGCTTTGGCAATCATCAAAGCCAGTAACCATTGGTGTGTCGTAAAAAGCAAAGAGAGCCCGTATAAAGTGCAGCTTCGTGTATAGCAAGCGTTCGAAGGCACAAATTTAATATTGCTATATAAAAGGCCTCGCGATCTTTCTCTCTGCGGTATATTGGATCGAATTTGGCTCTCTCGATAAATTTTTACTCCGGCTTTATGGTGATAAGCTTGCGCCACGGCGGCGGCAGCGGCAGCAAACGAGCCGCTTTAATCTAATGCTATATATTCTGCCATGTCGTCAATCATATCTCAAGCGGCTATTTCCAGTAATTTATTTTTTCGACCCCCTTCGTCCGCCGACTTCTTGAGGACGCTGCTACTGGATCGTGCACTAGTGCTCTATATTTTTCGACTCAAGGTGGGAATGTTATTAAAGATGTTGCATGGAAAAGATTTGAAGAAGAGATCTTTCTTATTTTTCATCAGTTCTAAGACTTGTTTAGTCGACGAATCACGTTTGCAGCCAAATTTTCAATAATTCAATGATCAAACGAGTCTCTCAGTAGTACAAAGTCCATTCGGTCAGCCAGCAACTTTGTAATCCATTCAAGATTCCGAGCCGAAACAATTTATTAAATGGAGAATTTTTATTATCTAACCAAGACTATCATATAGTTAGATCTTGAGTTATTCCAGCATATTTCCTCCACTTATTCGATATGAAGTACCAGCCGTAAATTCCACGGCAAAATTTCTTTGTAACGGGGAACTTTAATAAGACAAAAATAATGAGGTGTTTAGTATTCACTACTTTGAAGCTCTTTTACTCTCATGAGCGATTTCGACTTTTTTCACGAACAAATCCTTTTCACGTTTTGCACGCAAACAAAGAAAAATACACTGCGCTTTGGTAGATCTCCTAAGTAATTTAAGTTACATAAAGTGGTCGTCGCGTTCAAAATTCGATTAGTTCGCCCTTCCTTTTTTCTTCTATACAACTGTGCGCCAACTACTTAGCCAAGTCAATTACAAAAAATTGAATTTGCATTTCCCAGTAATTCTGGCTTTAAATAACCAACGAAATAAAATCGATAAAGAAAATCCAGCGCAAAGTAGTTAAAGCAAACTGTCGCACCTTTGATCCATGTGGCGTGATCGCATGAAAGGCAAACGCCATTTTTTTATGCCGCAAAATTGCCATGTGATTCAGCTGGCCACCGGACAAAGCACCAAGAATCGATTGCACGTGCCGAAGCGTTATTGTGATGCAAAATGTCGCTTCGCTCGCATATCGGCAATTAATATGCAGGAGGATAAGGAGGAGGTGAGGTTGGTTGGTTTGGTATGCAATGCGACGTTCTGCACCATGATAGGGCCGTGATTGTCGGGCTACTTGCTCCTCTCTCTCTCTCTCTCTTTCTCTCTCTCTCTCTCTCTCTCTCTCTCTCACTCTCTCTCTCTCTCTCTATCTCTCTCTCTTGTTTGTAGGTGATGCAGAGCTTCCGACGTAGCAGGTGTGAAATTTTGCTCTAGTACGCTGATGGTTATTGATTGAAAATATAATTGGATGCTACGTTATTATTTTTTTATTGTTGCTTTTATTAAAAAAATGTTTGTTATGCATACCGCAGGTAATTTAAAATAAATATGTAAATAATATCCTGATCTTGCCAATTCTTGACAACAAAAATTTCTTTGTCTGTGATGCAAATTAATGATTTAGTCCAATGAAGGTCTGTACGCTATTTATCTTCACTGAATTCGAGCGAGCAAGGTTATAAAATTATGTTCGGAGAGTCTGTAATAAAATATTTACCTTCATTTTTTATCTTAATGCAAACAATTCATTAAAGAATATTTCAGAAAATTGGTTAATAGTCTGGTATTACTTTCACTGACAGGTTGTTGATTTATGCGTTGAAAAAATTCCCTTTATGTGAATGAGAGAATTTGAATAACGAAGAAAAACTCGAGATTTTTATTGAAAAACAAGCAAATTTGAAAAGAACTAGAGTGGTGGTATTGAAATTGAAGCCAACTCTTAGAAACATTAATTTTTTTAATGGCTATTAAAAGGAATGCTTGTAATTATCATCTAAATGGAATGAACCCTCCTAATATTTTGACCCTCGGCAATACATTCGAATCAACCTTCATTACTTTCTCTAAGGCCGAAGGATGAAAAAAAATTGAATAGCTAAATTGAATAATTAAAGCGAGTGCTGTAACAGTGTCGTTCGTCTGGCCCTTTTCCCGGAAATCCCCAAAGATTTACCGACGCGTCGCTAATGGCGTAGCGGCAGCCTTAAATTTATTAATCAGCCGACTAATAAACATCGACGCTTGCCGCGCTCGCGCGAAATCCGCCATCAATTAGCACAGCTGCTGTTGCGTGCGTTAATGAAAAATGATTCGGCTAGGTTGGATTTTTCGCAAAAAGCGTGTTCGAGCATTAAAACGGCAACGCGGGAAATATAATCTCCGCGCTCGTGCACGTTTTCCCTTTCCTAGTTTTAATTGGTCATTAATAAAGCATTAATTCGCCTTTTTTCCAACATGGGCAGAGAAAGTTGTACGTTACGAGCAGACCGCGCGCGAAATTTCATTAACCAAAAGCGTGCATCTCTTGCGCATAATAGCTGACCTATATATAATAATAATAATAATAATAATAATAATAATAATGGCTAGTGGCGGGACTAGCACACGTCACGCTCCGTGCGTATCGGACCTAAATAAAGCTGCGCTGCCGCTTCCCGCGCATTTCCGAGCGTCGACCCGTGAATTTCAGCGTTTACTCGCTTTGTAATTTCCCCTTCAGCTGTCTACCTCTACCTCGTATTTCGTTTGCGGACGATATTTTTGTATATTTTTTGGCCTTGTTTTTTTACTGCTCGCCGCTGGCAAAAATCAGCCGTTTGTTTGTTTTATCATGCAATCATAGCAACATTATTAATGGTCGGAATTAATGTTTCGGATTTCAAAGAGAATGATTATTTCAATATTTAATTACACCGCCTGCGGCAAATGTATTTCAGGCGTAATTCAAATCTATCTACGTGCAATAAGCCCAATCAAATTTAATGTTCTTTAGCACGATTTTGGCAGTGTAGGAAAAGCGAAGAAGGGCAGTTGCGAACAATAAGTAGTAAAATATCGGCAAATTGGCAGAGCATTGGCTAAAATGTAAGAGAGAGACGTCAAAGTTTTCGAGGAATATTCGGAAGCATCAACTGAGAGGAAATATAATGAAAGAAAGAAAAAACAAGATGAGCGCGACAACAAGCTGCATTCGAATCTCGCGCTTGTATTTTCCTTGCAGTCGCTGGTCGTAAAAGGAATTGATTCGAGCTCGAGGAGAGAGTGTAGCAAAAGGAGATGGAGAAAGAGAGAGCCTTTCCGCCTAGTATAAGAAGGGCGTCCGTTTTTATTAGAGCTGTTCAATTCCGTCGTGTACATTTTCGAGGAAATGCTGCGAAGAGAGAGAGAGAGAGAGAGAGAGAGAGAGAGAGAGAGAGAGAGAGAGAGAGAGAGAGAGAGAGAGAAAGCTCGCAAAGTCGAATCGTGCGTGAAAAGTTTCGCTCGATAACAGGAAACAAGTCGTGCGAGGGCATGGAGATTTGTTTTTCTCTGTTCCTCCCTCGTGATGTGATGCTCGTTACATTAGTGAGCGTATATGTATATATAGTGGCGTCGATGCTGCTTTTTCAGAATTTCGTTAAAGGCTGCGATGGAAAGCGATACTTTATTTGACAGCTGATGTCGAGGCAAGAGTTTCTGCTACGACGTGCAATTAATTGCATTGCTTAGAATTGCAAGATAAGTGGCAACTTAATACACGTAGAAGCTGGATGAAACTGATGACCGAACGCAATCGAAAATGCAAATAAAATCTGCACGCGGGCTAAACGGATAAACGTGCATTTGACGCTCGGTTAGATTGGCAAATGGAATTTTCCGGCGGGCCGGGCCGGTGTTGGGGTGCTGGGAAGCCAGGCAGCAGAGAGCTTACGAGCGGTGCATCGGGCGCAAGCGAGAAAAAGGCTGCTCTCGTGCGCGCGATATAAAGACTTAAGTACGCGAGAGTACGGGGGGAGGCAGGTGGCATTGCCAAGATGCCGAGCATTCTCGCTCAATGGGATCAAGTGCTCGTGCCCCTTCCTCATCCTTTTCGCGGGGAGAGAGTCTTCGATTGATGGCCTTTTTTCTCTCCGTTCTCGGCTGGCGTTATTACTTGCGGCTACGCATCATCAAAAGAAGAAGGGAAGCAGCTTCTTCTTCGCCAAATTTTTTTCTCCGCCGCGCGCCCCCGACAAAGTATTGCCGATCTTCGATAATGCCGCTCGTCTATGAACTTTCAAGATTAATGCTGCTGCTTCTCAACGACTCGAGACGATTCTTACGATCCGATTTTCTGAGCGTATTTTTCGTAATATTGCTGAATTTCTGTTGGTTCTAGCAGGCATTTTTTCTTGGCGTTCGCGGCCGGGCTGATAGCTTCATTTCCGAAATAGCCGGAAGGCTTGCTGTACTATTTTCAATGGATTTAATAGGTCGAGCAGCTTATTATTATTGAGGTCACGTAAGCCGCACACGCCTGATACGGCACTTGGTCATTTTCAAATAAGCTTTCTTGCGTGCCCTCGAAAGCTTTTCTCTAAATCGATTGCATTGTTCGACGGAGAAATGCCAGCTGCACTTGAGAAACGACCTATGCAGCAGTGCATTCCAACCAAATTACTTTTGTGCATGATGCTAATCTAAATGGCAAATAGTTGAGGCGGCTGTTTGCGCGTCATTTAATCGATTTCCCCTGAGGCACTCGCTCGACTTTTTGCAATCGGTTGGCTCTTGATGCAAATACTGGCATTCCGAAATGAATTCAAGCGCCACTCCGTTCCCTCAATGGCTATGAAAGTTCATTGCCATATTTTTCAGGAATTCTTCTTCTTCTTCTTCTTCTTCTTCTTCTTTTTTATCTGCTTTTCTTTCCAGTCGACCAGTCGACCAGTCGACAGCCCCGATAGAATCCGTGCTGCGCGAAACGCTGCAAAAGTAGGAGCAAGAGTATCGAACAATTTGGCGTGAAATGTGCTGGCGCTCATGAACCGTCCGTAAATCTGTAGGTAGGATAACGTACGAGAAAAAAAAACTTTGCAGACGCCGTAAAGTAAGCGAAACAACTCTCAACGCACGAGCAAGCTATTCGCACTTTGGCAAAAGTTTTGCTAAAATCTCGTGCCTCTTCGGGAAAAAGGAAGAAGAGGCCGGGCTAGAGCGAAACGAGCTACTACTCTTGGAGAGTGGCACAACGCCAGGCCGTGTCAATATTCCTCCCCGGAAGGAAAAGGAGCAGATCGAAAGACGTCGCAGGCAATGATGATAAGGGGCTTCGGCTGGAATAAAAGCTATAAAGTAGCGGCAGAGGCAGCAGACCAAAAAAGCAGGCTGAAATATCGAGGGCTTGTAACATCTGCTAACGTAAAAAATATGAAAGCTCGACGACGACGGCGACGACGACGGCGACGACGACGACGATATCGGCGTACTTTTATTTCACTTTGCAACGCGCGCGAAGGGTGAAACTTGTGTGCCTTCAACCTTCTCTGCCCTCTTGACTTTACCGGCCAATTTGAGAGTGATTTGTGATTTGTTTTAGCCGGGTCACTGGGCCACACTAACGCACGCTATTTTTTCAGAAATTGCTAGGACTGCAGGCTGAAAAAAAGATTGCTATTATTTCGGCTGGACGCTGGAGCTGAACTGATAGATAGTACTTTTGGCGCAAACGCAGACGATGCAAGCCTAGAAAGCGATTCGTGACTGTGATGCATTGCAACGATATATCTCCAATGTTTCACTGCCGCTCCAAATTTTCGTTTTCTCAACTCCATCTTCATATTCTATTTCTGTATATGTTTATTTGATTGCTCTACTCTGACCGCGTGAACAAATTCTTCATCGTCATTGATTGCTAGCGCTCAACAACTGTTTGTCCTCGGACTCGTAAAAGAGGAGAAGAAAGAAAACGTAGTCAACTAGAAGATGAATCGTTTGCCCAAGCTGCGTGATCCTTTTGCGGGATCGTCGTGAGCGCAAAAATGAGTCAAAGTCTTTTTCTCGCTCTCCTTGAGTTTGAACGGGAAACTCCCAAGGGCTGGAAATAGAGGCTCGACACGAAAGCTAAAATGAGCGTGTAAGAGTGGGGGATGGGCGAAATCGATCGTGAGTTATTGCGCTTTCCCCGAAAACAGTAACTCGTGGGCGAGAGAGGCACCGGCCTAGTCGTCGGTTTACTTATCATTCCGAGATCGCGAGCTCACAGTGCATAAGCACTAACCTGCAATTTTGTTCTCGATCTGGAGCTTCGGGATGATTTTCAGAGAAGAAGCGATTACTGGGGTGTCTCTACGGTAATCCCGTTAAATAATTATTTACTGCTAGAGTTTGTGAGCCCTCCTGAACGAACGGATGACCAAATATCGATCTTGTTCTTGGCCAATTGATGATCGTTATTTAATGATAGAAAAAGTGGAAGAAGCCAAAACCGTAATATCAATCAATCGTCCCTCCGAGGAGAAAAAACCTATTGGCGCTCGAAAAATAAATCATCGGTAATATTAGATGCTTGGCAAACACGCCACACGCGTGCTTGCGCTTGCAAAGTTTCTTGTCGGAGTGCCGAAACACAGCTGCCGAATAAATCATCGATAATTAGACTTTTCTCCCTATCTCTCTCGCGTATAAATCGATCGAGAGATAATTTCCAGGGGAATTCGCGGCACTCGAACGATTCACCTACATACTCTAAAATAAATGCGACTTTCCGCGGTGGGATTGATCGCGTGCCCGCTGTCATTGTTCGCTTTTCGAGTATTCACTGCGGAATTCGCAGCCGCGCCGGTTTTTCTCTGTCGCAACAGCACTGGCCTCCGATTCGAACCCGCGAGCGGCCTCGAACACTGCTGCTAACAAAAAGCCAGTCTTTGATTGTTTCAACTTTTTGATTGCTTTTCTTGCCCGGCTCGTATGTTTTCACATTTGTTCATGTAGCTGCGCTGACACTCAGACTCCTTTGTGTTGTTTCTTGTCGTCTCATCAAGTTGTATTGCGGCCACGTAGGTCACCGAGAGTCATGCGGCGCCTCGAGCAAATCGATCCACACGAAATTACGACGAAATATTTATTTTTGTGCTATCTGCAATGATTGTCGCCAGTGATTGCCAAAGTGTTGTCGTTTCCCGACGAACCAAGGAAACATGTACGCATCGCATACTTGGTAGAGATCAGCCAGTCTTGCGCACATTTGTCAGGCTGGCGACTCGCGGAGTCTCTCTCGGAGTAGTCGTGCAATTAAGGCCTCGCTCATCATACCTCTCTGACAAATGCTTCGCTACGCTATATAAACAATGTTCCGCGCGTGTAATTATGCCGAGACATGGGAGCAAGGAGCAAAGTTTATATCAGATCCACGAAAATGGAATCGACGCGACGACTGCCAGCATTTGTCAGGATGATCGTATCGGCAGGGTAAATTGCGCTTTGGTTCTTTTTTTCGCAAGATAGTTATAATACGATAGGGAAGAGAGATGTTTATGCCTTCATTACGTAGGGGATATATCTGCGATGTGGATCCTCGTTTCATCCCTATGCGGATGAGACTAATCTTGATCGTAAATCATTTGACTGTACCGTAACTTTCTCTGCAAGGTCATTTCTCTGGTTTCAAGTTATTGCTATTGGTCGTTCGTTGTAGATATTCAATGGATGCTTCTGGCGGAAGTTCATTTGAATTCTTGATAAAATTCTCCCGAATTTGCTGCACTTACGTACGTGGAAAAAATATTAATAATAGTCTGGCTCACGAAAGTTGCGCAACTTTCAAAAGTGCCCAATGGAATATCGAGTCATTTGGGATGAAAAAGCACAATAGCAAGTGTTTAAAAACACATATCTATGTATCTTTATACATACTGCTGCCAAAGCATAAACGCGTAAAACCAACAATCGAACATTAGAACAAACAGTCGGGGCTGTACGCTCAGTCACAACGACAACATTCGTGACTAAGGCGTGATCACTTTAATCGTCGAAACGTGTGGAAAGTGCGGAAACTGCTTGAGACGGGCGGGGCGCCAACTTTCAGGACGTTTGAGTATCAAAGTTGGACATTTGGACGCTCGAATAAAATCGACTGTGTAATCGACAAATCTCGTTAGACTTTTAACGCGCGAATGGGGAAAGGCTTCGACGTGGCTGTGTGACACAAATTGAGAAGAAAAACGGCGAGGCGTGAATAATTAAACGGCACTGCGGCAGAGCGTTTGACATGACTCAATCATGGATGTCAGGCTGTACGCCAGTGTCTAACTTTAGATTCAGCACTGTGCATGTATATATGTGTGTGCGGGTAGATCCGTGAGAGTTCATTTGTATATTTGAACAGTGAGTCTCTAAACTAATGGTATAGCTACGCTCGCTCACGAATAACTATCGGCGACGGGAGCTGATGCAGAGCCCGCGGGCTGATTGATCGTCCTAACAGATTATTCCAACTTAAAAATCGCAATCGCGTGGCTAATACCTATCCATGCTGCGCGCTGACCGGAAGGCATATTGTCCGAACGGCCTGCTCCGCTCCTCGTAAAAATCATCAGTTCCATTGGGTTATGGTTATTAGGAAAAGTTAAAGGGTCCATGTAGTTCCGCGTGATGTCCATAAAAAACGGCAAACAGCAATACTCCAGGCTCTTGACAAGTCTCCGTCGGCAACGAGCATACGCCGACACGTATATTAACGCATGCTTCGTGGCATAGAAGCGACGCATCGTCTGCGCCTGGAAGTGAAGAAGAAAGCGAAGAAAAAAGTAAAAAAAAAAGAGAAGAAAAAAGAAGGGAAAATCCGCGTCCTGCGCCTCGCTTTTTCCCATCGGTGTTCACTCGCTCTCACTTCATTTCTACGGCCTGGCTCTCTTTTTCCGGCGTAGCGCTGGCAACGACAATTTGACCAGAAGACTATTTATTGGCTCTCCGGCGGGCCCGCGGGCGCGTGCATTCACCGAGTGAGAGAGATAAATGCCCGTCACATATCACGTCTTCTTTTTTATTCCGCTATCGTCTTCGCCCCCGTCGCTGCGTGTTTGCCTACGTGTAGCCAAGCCCGCTTCTGTATACTGCATATATTCCGCGAGTGAATAATTTTTATTGCGTACTTTGGCCAAACTTTTTCGCAGACGGAACTTCAACGATGTATTTGTATGCGAGTACGTTATGTCTTTATGTATATACATATAATACACTTTGGCGCAGCTTATTTCGCCTCGTTCACCATTAGATGGCCTTTTGCTGATTTGTGTCTTCGTCGTTATATATATATCCACACAACTCCATTTACCTTCCGCAACTTTCTTTTTTATTCTTGTATGTTTGGCATTTATATCGTTTCTACATTTGCCCATCAAACATTCTCTACATTTCGCTTTTATAGACAGCAATTCAGTAGCATGATAAAAAATCATGACAAAATCATTAGTTTTTAATAACTATTTTTCTGTAGTAAAAGTCTCAAGTTGCTGATATTCTCTCAAACGTGGGATAAGATAGAAAGCTTTTCTTCGTCTTTCGTGTAAACTAAATTATTTTTTTCATTGTTTGTCCTTAAAAAGCATGAATGTATCAACTGTTTTTCAATTGAAAACAAAATCCAAATTTTATAATCATGTCTTTAGGAAGGATATCCTTCAACAATTGCAAAAGTTTCCTCCACGCGAAATCCCCGCGTAGCGAGGGTAAAATTCGCGTAATGGAGGGAGGGAAACGAATGAAATAACAATAACGGCCGGCTGTGACCTAGTTTCCAAGCGAATTTTCCGTGCAGGCGCGCATATAAAATCGAGGGAAAGAGGAACACAAGGAGGGAGGGGACTAAAAGCAGCTAGAGAGCAGAGCTTTCGTACGTTGGGGCAAGAGCCCGTCTCATTATACACGACACCGACACAGGCACACGGAGACGACGCTAGGGAGGCCATCGGCATGTCTGAAGAGGATTAGGCTTTGAGTGTCCGATACACACGAGCCGCCACTGCCCAAGAGAGAGGGAGAGCACACTAATCCTGCCACTGATTAGCTAAGGTGCCGTAACCGTATGTTGTTAAATTTAATGGTTCCTCTATATACACTAACATCAGCGATGGTTTTCTTCTAATGTACGCTTTTACGTGGTTACTGACAAAGAGCTTTAGTTCAGTTCTGATTGCATCAAACATACCAACTTATTTTTACTTCAAATGTTTGGAGCGTATTAGTTGTAATACCAGATCTACTCTGGTTCAAGAAAAATTCTTCAAACTCTTGAGAACTAGTCAAACCTTTCTTCGTTACGAAAGATCTAAGAGGTTCGAAGAGTAAAAGTCTTTCTAATTAACTATCGATATTTCTCTTGGTTTTCTGGATAACAGAGGACACAGTTGGAATAATCTTAATGAAATGATTTTTTCATCAAAAGAATATAACTTTATTTTCGATATTGACACGACGGCTGTTGTGACTGCACGGAACTACATGAAAATTTTCTCATTAGCGCAGCTTCAATTTGTAGTTTTAAAATCACATTTGAATTTGCATTGACTCGCGAGTAAGATGAAGAAAATGTCTGCTTTCCATCACAAACGAATGACCCGCGGCTTCATCTTGCGGGCCAATATAAAATTGGAGGCTGTCCGTCGTCGTCCCGTCGTCCGAAAGAGGAGAGGGTCTCGCAACGTTGAAAGCCTCGCAAGCGAGTTTACGAGACTTTTCACTTTGGGAAACGGCAATTTACAAGAAAGTCGTGTCGTCGTGCCGTCGTCGCCTCTATACACACAGGCGAAAGTTAGCAGTGCAGCAGCCTCGGAATTCATTGGTAACGAAGGCTGGCGGAGTACTTGCATAATCGCCTTAGCTCCTACGTGCCGGAGATTTGACCATGTAAACATGCCCAGCTTCTCTCCATACATACATAGTTATTGCAGTTATCGAAATGCTGCGAGTCGAGGACGTACATCCGACGGTACTTGCTTGCCGGCCGCTGCTAGAAAGGACTTTTGAAGAATTATAACTTGTTTGCTCAAAGGCTTGCGTGCATCGGATAAAGTTTCTCAATGGAAGCAGTTGTCGTTGTCGAAAATATGCCGAGCGGCAAACGTGTTCAATTTGTATCTGTACGCGGGAGAGCCCATCAAATTTGACGAGAGAGCGGAGTGTCCGAAATGGCCACTCGTAAGCGAAACGACACATTTTACACGAGTTATCCCATAAATGTCCTTTTACAACTTGCCCTCTTTTCGCCAATCCGCTTGCTCGCTCCAGTCAGAATGCTGCAAATTCCAGAACACATGCTACATTTCGTCGCAACGAGATTGAATTTCGGAAAAAGACAAGAAGACGTGAGCGGCTTGATCTCGTCTGAGCTGAACTGCTCGTCGCCGCCGACAGAGGCAGGGGCTCGGCAATCGTTGCTCCCGGTTTGTGTACCGATCTCGCTTTCGAGTGTGACCGACGAATACGAGGTAATTAATTACAAGCTGATCTCGTTAGCTTTGGTCAGCCCGCATGCAAAGCGATAATAATCAATCAAACGATGAAGGCTTCGACTTTTTTTTCAGAAATGTATGATCCTCGCGAACAAAGGCGGCGCACGCCATCAATTCCAGCTCGTTGCTCGTTTTTTATTTTGTTTATCGTAGCAGAGCAACGGGGATTAGCCGTCAGAGCCGTTGATGCATTCCCCTCGAGCGATAACTCAAGCGCAGCCGCTTGTGCCGCTTGTGCCGCTTGTGCCGCTTGTGCCGCTTGTGCCGCAGCGCCGTTATTTATGAAGCTTTGGGTCCAGGCTTTTCTTGAAAACTCCCCAAGTATATATATACGCACACACCAGTGTTGATGTCACTCTCTTTCGCTCGGCTGCAGTGCATACTGTATTTTTCAATTGCTTCGGAATATGCGAGCAAACGCTGTGAGCGCGGAGAGGAGGATTATGACGAGAATTGATCGCCGTTTTTACGCACTTGCGAACGATCGCGCTTTGTCCCCCTCCCGCCACGTCTTTCTCTCTTGCCTCATGATTTATCGGTCGAGTTGTTTATTTATAATCGCTGACATTGAAACTTGCAGATTTCGTCGGAACGAAAAAATGGGTTCGTCCAAAATGCATTGTACGTGAATTGTCATTGCCGGCCGTACCGACCTTTTTTCTTGTCCAAATATCCCCAAACATCCGTTTGCACGTAATAATACTTTCGATTACTCCTGGAATTCTTTCGAAAGGAGGCATGAATCTAAAAAAGCTAAAACAACGGCTTACACTATTTGCCCATTAAACGTAACGACCATTAAACGTAGCAGTAGCAGTAAGAGTTTTGACTGGAACGATCCATTATATCTCGTCGTCCTAAGCATCGCTGTGGCAGAAAAAGTCGGCCGTTGCGAGAAAAGTATGTGCGAAGGGGATATATCGTTAATGAAAGAGCACGAGCGCAGCCTGAAATGACGTATATGTGTCCACGACAGCAGTGCTGCTGCTGGCAAAAATAAATTGCACCCGGTGAGAAACAAAAACCACAAGCATTCCAACTTACTCTCTCGCTCTAATTGTTCACGCTAGCACGGGGCAAAACAGTTTTACCCATTATCCGATCGCGCGCTTATCTTTACTACTGATAATTTTCGCTCTAACGGCAGTTTTCGCGGAGTTTCCTGCGCACTATTCAACTCCCGAGCATTGATCTGGAAATATCGAACTGAGTATTTCGCGCTGGATTCTCAACTTTTCGTTCGCTGAGAGATTATTCTTTTGTTTATGGAGCATTCTGTGTAAGACAAAGTTCGCACTTGGCCGTCGAGATTTGGAGATTTGCAAAAGGATGATTTTTCAAAATAAGCCAAGGGCAAAACTGTTTTGATTGACGAAAAGAGGCAGCTGCTCCCTTCGATGGGCTGTATAAACTCGCGAAAGACGAACTTGCTACACAGAAATGACGATACGCGAGACCGTGGCAACTACTTTTGCTATTCGTAGACACTGAATTTGGGTAAAGCTCGATGTGATAACTCTTAAGCTAAGGCGACTTTGCCTAAAATCCGTCATACATGGCTCCCTCCCTCGGGTTCCTGAATCGTCACTGACCTGGAAAGGGCAACTCTAAGCAGAGGCTATTATACGCGCTCGGCCAAGCTGAAGCGCACGAAACAGGCAAGAACTCTTTCAGCTTTCTATAAAAGTCGAATTTTAACGCTGACGTAGCTTTCGGCAATATACACGCATACTCGATTAATTGCCCATAGATTAATGCCGTATATAGCCTTTTGCTTCGCTGTCGCTTGTCGATACTTGACGGTGCGAGCTTTCATTTTTATTTATCGGATGCTTTGTCGCCAGCATTTTTCGCCTTTGCGCTTGCAATCGTTCGCTCCAGCAGTACTCCGTTTGTCCAACGATCATCCGCACTTTATAGAAGCTCATTAGTCAACAGCAAATTATTCCTCGGAAGCCTCTTAAAAGTCGAACCTCGGTAAGACGAAAAAAGCATAGCGCACCGAGAAAATGCAATATCGAAGCTGGATAAAGCCTTTCTGCGGTCAACATTGGAATCATCTCATAAACTACGGTTATGGCGGAAAGCGCGCTTTTCCTCGGCGAGCCGCGTTGCCTCGTCCAGCGCCGCCTAACTCTTTTTTTCTCTTCCAATTTTCAAAGGCCACCACAACGAGCTTTTACGAAGGGATTACACGTGCATTGCTCTGCCGGCGACAGATTTCACGATGGAGAGGCGCTGTCGCGTCCTCATAACAGCCACAGAGCAAGCTTGTTAAACGTTACGACGCAGCTTAGTTTGGTTAATGCAACGCACGGAAAGCGCGGATATTGGCATTGTAGCTAGCCCCCGATCTCACTACGTGTTTGCGCTCGTCAATTGATTGATTGATTGATTGATTGATTGATTCGTAAATGCGCTTTATTTGTTTGTGTATATATAGTAACAACTGGGCTGGCACTCAACCAAGTAAAATTAGCCGCTCTCAGCTGTTGAATAATCGATGTCATACAGACCATTGCATTTCTGGCTAGGCTGAGTATTATTCAGTCATACGACAACGTTTATAGCACAACGTAGGGCCTGATTTTTCAACTGCCTGTTTAATTCTGGATTCTCGCAATAATACTTCATTTGCCTTACAATCTCCCCATAAAATTACCATTTTACACGTAGCCCACCGTAGTACATGAAAAGTGCTCGGTGCGTTGTCGCGCGAGCCCTTCACCCCTTCGCTCGAGCGTCAATCCCTGCTCGTTTTTTTTCTCCTCCCGCAGGAAGAAACGAGAGTACGCGCCACGGATATTGCGGGGGCTTATCTGACTGCGCACCGTTTTTTTCTTATGACGAGACCGTTAAAAACGACGCTGTAACGCCCTAAAAAATATCGCATCGACTTTGTTGCTTATGCTTTACACTAAGTCCGCTTCTTACGCATACAGGGAGCTTTAATGGCATGCATAAATATGTCGCGCGATGGAGAGAAAACGAGTCAAGGTGTTTTTCATAACACGTTCGCTGAATGTAAAATTGATTAACTTGCGCGGAGGTTTAGCGTTTCGAGCGTTTTCACCAAAACTCATCAAACTTTCAAATGATCGACCGGTAATAAATAAATCATCGGTCTTCCTAGTTATTGGGTTTCTATAAGTTTCTCTTTTCCAAGCAGTTATAGAAATGAATTTTCGGAACTGATACCCCGAACTGTTAACCAAACCCTAAAACAATTAAAACAATTATTTGCCATGCCCCCGCGACGTGGAGACAAACAGCCGTCGACTAAGACTTATTGATAAAAAGACCAGAAGACTGATGAGTACTCGTCGTCGTCATTCTTTGAAACTGTGTGCGCAGGTCAATTGAATTTTTCGCGAACATCATCAGTCGACGCAAAAACCAGTGCAGTTACTGTGCGTCAGGCCAATTTTTCGAACGACCGTGCGCCTGATGGACAGCCAATGACGAATCTTTAATTTAATATAAAAAGCTCTCCCTCGCCCCTTGCAAATTATTTCGATTGGGCGATTTTAACGAAGCGATTCTCGTTCGAACGTTCGATCCTCCAACTGAGAAACTTTCAAACTAAGAGAGAGAGAGAGAGAGAGAGAGAGAGAGAGAGAGAGAGAGAGAGAGAGAGAGAGAGAGAGAGAGAGAGACAAGTTTACGCTGTACGAACGCGCGCAAGATCAAGTTCTCTCTTCGTTGATACTTTCATTACGGGATTTTGTAATTTGAGGAAAAAACGTCCGCCACGAGCTTTTGTCGACCTTCTGCAGCGAGAGGGCGAATGAAGTTTGTTCAGCAAGTTTTCGCCCAGGAAATGAACTATTTTTCAATTTCATACAATTGGACTTTGGTAGGTTTCCATTTTCCAAATTAATTGGTTCCAATGTATAGTGATTCTTAGCTCGAACCATTCAATTATAATGATAACGAGTAAAATCGAAAGAGACTTTTGTGCGGGCAAAATGAAATTGGTTGCGAAGCTTTGATAAAGCGTGCGGAATTAAGCGCCTGTATATTCGTTCGTTAGCGTAGCCGTGCAACGTAATTTTCACGCGAAATCGCGTAATCTCTTTACTGAACAGATAGAGACAGGCACAACAATCAACTTCGTAGCAGTAGTGGCAGATGCCGCGAATTTCCGTATTGTGCGCCTGGTGAATTCGCGCTAGAGTGGACTTCCCCTACAGCAGTGCTCGAGAAGCAGTATGCGTTCGCGAATTAGGCTTGTTGTTGCTGTTGTCGAGTTTTCTCGTTGAGTTTCCGCCGAGACGCGAGCCACGTTATATGCAAACTTCTCTTGATTTATTGTTGCGATGCTTTGCCGTCCTAATCATTATAGACCTGCGTATGTCAACTTTCCCAAACATCTCATCATTTTCATCATTTTCATCATTTTTCCTAATTGCTCCCTTCTAAATCTACCTTTTCTTTTATTCGCTTTCGTAGAGTTAGCGCGAAACTTACTTGTGAAAGCAATATTACCTCAATCTATTTTTTCTCATTTTTTTGCAAAAGTTTCAGCGTAAAAAAGAGTCGGTAAATGAAACTAGGTGGAACTTTGAAAAAACAATAGCTAGCGTAAAGTTTACTAGCACTTCGAAACTTGATTGAAAATTTATAAAACACCAATTACCAGTCAGTTTTTTTCTAGAAGTAAGCATTCGTCGAGTTTCCGTCCATAAAACTATGGATAAAAGGAAGGAAATACATTTCTGAAATAACGACATCAGGAGGTTAATGATTCGTGCAAGACAAATCGACACGTAAGTGACTTGATTCTGTGATGTTCGAGAGAACGCCTCGTTACACGTGGAAAGCGAAAGTGACGTAGCTCGGTCCATTTCTCTTGGGGGAGAGGAAAAAAGAGGAGCGATAGCCGCGTATGCCCTAGATAATCCTTCCGCTCGTCCAGACTTTCGCAAAGCGATAAGCTAATGGCTGCCTCACCGAAGATCACAGTTCGTTAGACGTGGCGACGGCAGTGCTTACGTGGATTGAGTATTTCCATAAAAACTTGCTGAATGCTGAAAAATAAACGCGACATGGGCGTAGGCGCAACGCATTGAAAATCAAAGAGTAAAACTAATAATCCCCGGCGCGTATACAAGCAAAGCCAAAAAGCGTAAAAAAGGAGCAGCCACGTGCTCGGTGGCATACAGGCGCTGGTCTCTTTTATCAGAAGCAACGAGGCGCTTAATGAAGCTCGCGCGATCGCGATTCGCGTCGAACGCGCGGCAATATTGCCGCCCGAGGTGGCGAACGCACTCGTTCTTTCCTTTTTTCCTCTCTCCCTCTCTGGTGTATAAATCTGCGGCAAGGAAATTGCTGCTTTTGTTCTCGCCGCTCGAAGATATACTCGTATAGTGCTCCGCTGCTGGCGCTCGCTGCTGGCGCCCGCTGCTTGCCCGCTAATCTAATGATCCGCCACGGCAGAGCGGCGGAAAATTCATTCACGCAGCTTATTCCTTTGACTTTCCGTACGCACACTCGCATCACTTTCATGATATTCGGAGCTCGAGCGCAATCTTGACGCGGATGCTCAACATCAATTTGCCGAAAATCAAAGTGCAAACGCGCGGCTCGCTAATTCCATAGCCAGCCATTAGGATCAAAATAGCTGCGGTCCGATAGCCCTTTCAGCACTCGATACGATGGCAGCAGCAGTGGCCTCGATCACGTTGGATATGCCTCGCTCGATTCGCTCGATAAGCGTGGATTGATCGCTCTGAAGAGAAAAACAAAGGGATCCTTGGAAGCGAGGCAAGCCATGAAATTCTTGTCGGGCCAAAGAAAGCGCGCTGAAATAGCACGTATTGTTTTGAAATCTCAACGTGCTCGCGACACGCTCAAGCATATTCGAATCCACAGCCAAGTTGTTTGCACGTGGCGAGCTTGGTGCGACAGCAAAGTGGAATTTACCGAGTCCAGCCGTGCACAATTACCTGGGCATTGCATCCTCCCACGCTGGTGACATTAAATTCCCTCTGGTCCCCGACGATCGCGTTGGCTCGCTTTCGTACTCGTCTTGCTGCGAGAACAGGCGCTCGCGCACGATTGGCTGGCTAGAGGCTGTAATGCCCACTGGAGACTCGTCGCTTGGCTATATCGTTTTTTCCAGAGCAACAGACCGATTATTGATTCTGTCTCTTGAATACTGATGCGTTAGCGATGCTATGATTAATTTTGCAGAGACGTCAAAGATTCACGGTGAATAGCGCGCCAAGCGTCGCGATGCCGTTTGATACATGTTGCACGATATTGCAGGCCAATATTGCTCTAATGTGAAGCTTAGCTCTGTGCCTCGGTCGCTGAGTCGCCAGAAAGTGCGCCAGAAAGTGCGCCAGAAAGTGCGCCAGAAAGTGCGCCAGAAAGGGCAGCTTCAGCGGAATCGCTCGATAGACTCGGTTGCTTTCGTCCAGTCAACGGCTAGTTGCAACTTGTTTTATTCCACGCCTCGATCGTTATTCGGCGAAAGCTTCTCGAGCGCGGTCGCCTTCTAAATCAGCGCTACGAGTTCTATCTCGCAGCAGCAGCAGCAGCAGCAGCAGCAGCAGCAGCACTAACTAACTAACTAACAATGCCAGCCGAGCCGCTTATTATCTTTCCAGCTAGCTCTATCTTACTCCCTCTCGCTCCCTCCAAAAGCCACTTTGCTCACTTTACGCTTTGCTTATTTCTTATGCGAGCAGCCAGATATCTACTCTGTACATAGCATCCTCGTTAGCTCTTCTCGCCCCCTGTTGCCATTCCAAAACCGTACTCTCGTTTTGCTCCTGTCCGTTGCGGCTAAATGAGCTTTGCATTGCTTTTGGGCAAGAACCAAGTTGCATGTACATACCCTGGCTTTGTGATATATTATTTTCATGTAATGCTTTTCGATTTGCATTAATGCCAAGTGAGCAGATAAAAAAGCAGATAAAGCCGCTGGCTTTCGATTTATACGAAAATAATATCTTCTCTTGTTCCGCAGCACGGCAAGAGGTCTGCGTATACGCAAGTAATGCTCGATCATTAAAGGTGATTTCCCTACTTACATCGCCGCCTGTTGGTTATACCGCTTTTATTTCGCCCCAACCACGTGCTTCGCTTACAATTTATACTTATTTGTACATTTCACACTACCTCTACTACAACCGATATCGCTTTGACGTTGTTCAGCTTTCGACCCGCTAGTACACGTTACATGTCTTTCTCTTCGCTTGACCTACTTTACTTTAGTTGGCTCCATTGAACAACTGCATCAGCTGGATGAACTTCCTAAGACTTGCAGTTGTGACACAAGTAACGAGTTGTGTTCTAACGAGTTTTAAAGCCTATTTACGTTTTTGATTTTTTAACTGTCGCTCGTTAAACTTGAGAGCATTTCGATGCTTCATCAATTTACGGTTGACCTACTTCATTTGCTACGTCGTTTTACGTTCGCAATTTCAGTGTATTTGGTCGATAAGCTTGTGAGTTTTCATTTATCGCAAATGTACGCGACGACTGGTGCTGGTTGAACGCCTTCTCACTCAATTTATTTGGTTTGTAATTTTGCTGAAAGCAATTTTGTGCATTTTGATGCATTTATTGCATCGGTTGCTTTGAAAAAAGAGAAGGACAATTTGAAAGAAGCAATATTGTTGTCAGAGCAGCACTAATTTGCTCGGTTCTGGACCAGTTCCAAAGAAGAAGAGTCTTGATAATATCTTTTGAACGACATAAAGTGCTTGGCTATTATCTCGCGAAGCGTTGTCTGGAAAAAAGGGAAAAATACCATTTTTCCATTTGGACGCTCTAGATTGGGGAGAAAATTTGCTAAACGTCCCACTGAAATAATTTAACGAACTTTCATAATGCTTATCAACTTTTCAACGCACGATCGAATATCGAAGGAGGAGAGTATGCTCTTATTTTTCAATGCGGAGCGACTTGGAAACTCGCTTGTAACTTTCGAGTTGACTAAAAAATTCATTACACTTAAGAAGTTTTTTGCTGGTCTTGGCCATTTACCGTAAAGCCAAGTTTGAGGAGTTTTCTCTCTGCGTCTTTCTTTTATTCACCGAGGCACGGTGGCCAATTCACCTGATTTATTCTTTTAATTTACTTTCGCAAGTGCGCAAGAATTTCCTTAATTCCTCGTCGCTCGACCTACTTACGTGATCAATAAAAAAAGAGCGAAGCCAAGCTATTCCGTGCAAACACATTTCACGGCGGCTACTGTGAAATTAAAGTTTTATTCCCTTTCAACGCGTCGACTCGCAGTGAGTTGACTAGCTATGGATAATTCAGCCCGCATGCAAATCGCAAATCATTTCCGAGACAATTGCAAGAGTGTCAGAATGGCATACCTGAACGTATCGAAAACCTATTTTGGCCTGTCCTGGGGCCATGCCGCGTCGAAAAGTCGCTCGCTCTCTCTCTCTCTCTCTCTCTCTCTCTCTCTCTCTCTCTCTCCGTGTATGCGCTCGGGCGCGCGAAAGCGCTCAACATCTAATACCGCCGGAGCCTATTTTGCCTAAGCCCTAATATCTACTCTGCCGAGTAGATAGAGGGACGCTCGAAAATCATGAATAATTTACAGCTCGCAAAGCTTGTATATATGTATAATATACTCTCCTACTCTCCGTCCGCTCCATTCAGTGGCTTTAATTTAAAGCTTTAGTCGTCTGTATTTCTCGTGGCTGCGCGCGCCTCCTTTGTGCGTTTGCAGCTACAACCTTATATTCCAGCCGCGTACCTCTTCACATTGCTAATTATCCCTCTGCCGAGAGAGATTTTGTTCGCGGAGCAGAAGAGCTGCAGCGGCGCCCTACTCTCTTGTTCGGATGATTTAACCTTGCTTTCAATTGCACTCTAGCGCCGACTCTCCGCCCACCTGCGAAAGCTTTTAGCTTGCAAGGCCGGCAAGCCTGGCCAATCGCAAATCACTTTGGCGCTGCATCGGCCTCGGACATATTTCGTCCTCGTTGAACGCTCGTATTTACGACGTGAGCCCGTTTCAACAATATCAAGCTCTCTTGCTTACGATCGACCGCCTAACACGCGACGGCGCAGATTTCATTGGTTAGGCTGATTTATTGTCGAATTCCGATGGACGCGCGTCGCCGAGTAGTCACGCTGTGCTTACTCGCCTCATCAAGTCGCCACGCGGTTGCTCGGTGCAGGTCTTTCGGACGTTATGTTTCATTGAAATGGCGAAGAGAGCGAAAATACGACGAAGGATTAATCAATTTGTTCACGCGTCGCGAGTAAATTTATTTTATGTATTTTCGTCAATTGCGAGTCGATCCCGCACAATGCCAACGTCGCAGATTTAACGGTTGACACATTTATTGCACGCAATCAAGTTGCCCGTGTTCCTCTGTTCACTGTTATATATTTCAAAGCAAATCTTCAGCTTCAGTGCCAAGCTTTTGCGTAACTCTCGATACTCGAGTATTCGAGTATCGATTGACAAGTCACTGAACTCGGCGGCAGATCATTGCCCGTCCCGCAAAGTTCTGCTCTATAACAAGCACAGACCGAAGCAGTTGTATCAAGCGAAAACTTCTTGCACTCGCACCAAGCGAATCCCAGCAAAGGTTCAAACTACCGAAAACAAGAAAGCCCGCGATATCTCTGAAGCATTGTGGCGTTGTGGCCTTCTGGCCTTGTGTGCAAAGGCTTAATTGATAACCGACTGCCGGAGCATCACGTCTATGTTTTATCGTCGGAAGCAACGAGGAGCGACGAATGCTGGCTAATGATGGCCGTTAATAGCCAGATTAAATCGGCTTAGCTTACGGCTCTCAGATGTTTTGCATCATTATTGCTCTCGTCGATTGTCGATTGCCGTCGCCGAGCTTTCATTGCCAGTCACTTTTACGCTCGCCGACACTTGATATGCGCACGCGCTTCGTTACGTACGAATGACTTGCAAATAACGACCACGAAAATACGAAAATACGAAAATATTCGTCGGGAGGCAAGGGATAAACAGATTTGGGCTAACGATACGACTTTTATGATAATGCGATGCCGCCGCCAGCTAGGCGTGCTTAATTCGCTGATTGATATTAGTTGCAAAACCGCAATGCTCGAGTACTCGCTCTCTCGTATCGTTTGCGTTGGCTACGTGTTGGCCTGCATCAATTGAGCTTGTTACGGCTGTTTGACTTATCAGCGGCTATGCGGCTGCAATGGTACTTTACTATGCAATTATCGCTCACCCAGTACAGCGCGCAGTGCAGCTATTTTCCGCACCGTCATTCTCGATGCCCAACTCATTCGTTCCCACGTCTGAGTGAAAATCTTTCTTTCCGTACTCGCCATTCCTACTCAAACTCGCAGTCGACGGTCAGCGCGCCCAATCGAAAAAAAAAAAATCTTCATTTCAAGTAGTTCAATTGCGAAATGGTCAGGCAACAACGACGACAGGAAAAAGCTGCAACGTACGGCTGTGGAATACATCGAAGCGAGAGAACAAGCCGTGCCCACTAATGACGGTTTGTTGCGCGTCGATGACCGTTGGGTTGCGCGAGATAAGCGGCGCATACGTGGACCGAATCCACGCTGGCCACTTTCGCCGTGGCTCTATAACTGTCTCTTGGCCATTGTAGCCCACGAGATAGAGAGAGAGAGAGAATCACCCTTGTTATTTCTCTTTTCGTGACTGTTCGCTCGTCGCTCCGGCATATATGGATTATCGGTATTTCGATGAACACTCTTCTTTTTTTCTTTTTATAAAAAACTACGTGTGACCAGTAGATTTTCGATAGGTTTTCATGAATTATTTCATGACTTTACACAAGCCAATTTTCGTCTGATGGCCAAACGAATGTATAATTTTGATCGCATTATCGATGATACGAAAAGTCCTGCTAATGATGCATCATCGAAACAACGAATATAAAAATGAGCAAGTAAGACGATGAGCCTGAAACCTGAGGACCTGACGACCTGAGGAAGAAACCATTCGATAAATGGCAAAGAGGAAAACATGAGAAACACGAGAATAAATGAAGAAACGGCGTGACGTAGTGGAGAAATAAATGATGGGTCAGCGGTCGGCGCCCATAGCGAGCACGCGTCACTAGCTTCAGCCCCATAGCATTGCGATGAGCCAATCCCGACCATTAGGGAGAGCGAGAGAAACTTTGATCGAGCTAACCGTCGAGCGGCAATGGCCATTATCACGGGACGAACGCATCCCTGATAAACATTGGGCATGAAGCTAATCCATTGCCGTTATCCTCCTTTGTCATTCGGCCCTTTACACGTGCTCGCACCCTCGACGAAAGTGCAGACCGATCGATAGCGCGCATCACGATAAATAATTCATCTATGCTGCAGGCTCCATTGGCTCTCGGATAGATAACTACTTTGGCGGAACAGCCACTGGACTTTAGGTCGCGTGAAATTTGACGAACTAGCTACGGATTCGTCCAGCAAAAGAACGAACGAACAACTTACGAGGGTAAGTCGAGTGAGTCGAGTGCTGCCGAAAAGAGGAAAAAGCGAGTGCAAGCCGCGCGCGTCGTTATCCTTCAGCTCGAGTAATTGCAAGCATCGAAGCCACGATGGTTGGAAGAGCACATATCGATCACGTCATTAGCGCGCAACGGCAAGCTTTTGTGCTTTGCTCGCGCATCCGCGTGTATGGCTCGGAGAGTTTCCTGTTCCTTTCACGGCGTTATGATTATTGAAGAGGCATGGCGGCGGCGGTGGCGAATTGCTCTGCTCTCCGTACGTGATTTCGCGCGCGTCTATGTACCGCGGAGAGGGAATTGGCACTGAATGCCTGCAGCAAGTCGAACGCCAAGAGAGTTTATTGAAAAGTGAGAAGAATTAACGGTCTATTTCGCTCGTTCTCTGTTCTTGACGCGAACGCCGCGAGGCTCTTTATGCCGAATCGCGCGCTCGCTTTTGTGCTCTTTGCTCTTTAATTGGCACGTTTGTCTACTTTTACCGATATTCTCATTTATTTTTTCCCTTGCTTCTTTTCAACGGCCTCTTTCTTACGGTATTTTTATTCATTTGTGCATTGCGCCATTTCGATCGATAACGCTGCCCACTTTGTTTCCGCCGCGTCCATTAGTGCGCATCCAGCAGCGAGTGCGAGTGCAAAGGCACACGTCAACGCGTCATCGCGTCATCCCAGGCAAAAGCTCACGATTAAACAAGTAGATGCGCGAGCTAGCGAATTAATTAACTGTCAGTGGAAAGGGCAAGGGAACGGCTAGGTAAGTACTAAAATAAACTAGCCAACGTAATTTCACACCGACTTATGAATATTTGCTTAACTTTAAGAATGTGTATGTGGGCTGTTGTAAGTTTCGGAAACTTGCGTTCAAATATAAGCCTCTTATTACCTTAATTGAATCAAGAGCTGCGACGCGCGTTGCAAAGCGGAGCAGTAACAGTCATTACAAACTTTGTTTGCTTATCTCTTGCACACACACGCGCACGCGGACTCGCGCACTAATATTTCAATTGGATAAGTGACCGGAAAGGTCTAGCAGCAAGCGACGTCAATATGCAAATTGGCGAACAACGTTTGCCGGACTACTGCTCGAAGGAAGTAAAAGGGTCCGTACGTGCTTGGCGATATTGGAGTCCGTGCGTTGCGCCAGACTTCTAGCTGAAAAAAGCGAGAGAGAGAGAGAAAATTCAAGTTGGTGCTAGGGGCAAGTCGCATTGATTTTATTTTATTCACCGCTATCGTGTTTTTATCGATAGCTTCATCGAAGTGACTTAACGCCTGGATGGCCGTTTCGGGGATCGCGCACAAGCAACGACGAGCCGAGGTATCTCGAGGTTTTTCGCTGTTGCTTCTTTGCGGACGAGTTGCAAGTTCCCAAGAAGATCCCAACTAAGCATGCTCATTCGTTTCCACGTAGCTTCATCAATTAAGCAGTAATCCGGCTATTCCCATTCAATTCAATTAAGTCTAGGGAATTTCTGTGCTTGCCTCACAATGTACTGTCGCTTCAAAGTAAGAGCGGAGTAAACGAATTAACGGACATACCGTCGATTTCCATAATGAGGCCGGCAACCTCGTATCTAACGCAATTAAGCCTGGACCGGCAGAAGACAATAAAAGCGGCGAGAGATAAAAGCGTACAACACAATTAAGACCTCGTATCCGAACAAAAGACAAAAGAAAGAAAAGCCACGTCGCCAAGTTTTTGCGCTTTTATCTGCTTAATCTTGGCGCGCGCGAGTTTCGCCGCGGCCCGGGCGGCCCGGGCGGCCCGGGCGGCGCATTAAGGTGTTCAACTTTTGCCCAGGATCTTTCCCTGTCTTTATCTCGTGAACCGATTTTACATCCACTTGCTGGCTTCTCTTCCCACACGATACCTCCTATTTTAGAGGATGTTCGAGGCTAATTGTGAGATTTGTGAGATGGTAGTGGCTCTGACAATACTTGCTAAATTTCATCAACGCATCTGAGTGGAGTCGGTATTGTTGTGCCAATACTCTCGTCGTTTTTCGATTTCGTTGTCCAATCACTTCCTCGTCGGTTGTATCGCCTGTGCTCGCTCGTTCATTGCTGCTCGAAGAAAAGTTGGCTAAATAGCATCAAGGATCGGGCCTAAGTTTCGACTGTCGCACTTTTGACGAAAGCAGCCCGCAAGGATGTTCTAACGAGTGGTGGCGCGACGGCGCGACGGCGCAATGGCAAAGTTAGCTCATTCGACATCAGTCTAGTGGGTTGGGCTGCCAACTGCGCTGCAGGCCATTGTTCTGGCGTGGACAAAGAGAAAGGGCGGCGAAAAGTAACGAAGGCAACGTCCGATTGGGTAGGGATGGCATATTAATCTCGTTCTCACGATAAACTTGCCGAGGCACGTATTGTAGCGGCATTAATGGTCACGTCTGATGGACGTTGTTGAATGCAACATCATCCGTTGCGCTAATTAATCGTGAAAATGATAGGAGAAATCCGCGGGCCAGCCGAACGCAGATGCACGGATGGCGCATCGGCAAACGTAATAACGTCCACGGCGTGCGAATACGAAGCCAGGGCAGCAGCTAATCAGCGTTAAAGCGCCGCAGCATTGTGCTGTCCTGATCCCGGCAGGCTGTAAAAGCCAAAAAGCCTTGTAGCAAGAAGAGCCCAACGAGAGCCCAACGCGCGCCCAACGCGCGCCCAACGCGCGCGAGAGCGAATGCGCTTACTCGAAACGCTGGCTGGCCCCTTCAATCTCTTCAATCTCGTCTCAGTCTCGCGCATTAAAAGTACATTAAAGCCTCGAAGCGCAGCGCTCGCTCGGTTTATCGTCGCTCTCTTTGGCGATTACATCTTGCCCACGTACGCGGAGAGCGCGGCTTGTTAATTGCCGTAATAAGCACTGGCAGCGGTGGCGTGGCGCGAGGAAGCAAAAGCGCCTCTTGATGGCTCTAATGTACGTAGCAAGGAGCGAGAGGCCGCCGCGTCGGCCCGCCGGGATTATGAAAAGTCGCTCGCGCGGGCCACAGTTGGCCAGAGTTTGGCGCTCTCCCTCCTTTAATCTAATGGCAACTTCCGTGGCTTTCGGGGATTGCCTTTTGGCCTTGGCCCTCGATTGTGCTTTCGACCGATTAAGCTTTTTCTGCAAGTGACGTTGTTACCGTTAGAGGCGCACCAGTCCAAGCGATTCGCTCATTTGCTGCATCCTTCTGTCGTCGGCCGCGATAATGGGCGCCAACGTCGGAATCCAAATCCGTGTGAGCGCTGCAACTTTTCGGATGGATGAACCATAACACAAAGGGGAGCTTGAAAAACACGCAGCTAAAATAAAGGAGAAAATCTTCTGTGACGAGGACACGAGGACAAGTCAGTTAGCGGCCGAGCGCTTCTTCCGTCGATTTATTTTTCTATTACCCAAGAGCCCGGCCATCCCGTTCATCGTGCGCAGTCATCACGCGTGCGCCTCTAATCTTCTTTTCTCGGGGAGCCCTTAATTAAAAGGAATTCATTCGGTGACGCTAAAGCTGTTAAGCTATGGCAAGCGGATTGCACTTCAATTCAGTTTTTTACGAGAGCCTTTCCTTTCCACTTTGCTGCGCCGCTTCGTTGATCCCACTGCAAGTTTGCGGAAGTCGAAAGAACGATAATTAATCTCTCGCGCGGTTATATTCGAGGGATGCCGTTGTTCGCGTGACCGCTTGTACCAATGCCGAGACCTTCTTATCAGTTGCAGATGAAACAGCCGTGGCAGCCTCTCGCAGTCAGGCTAACGATGGAAATCAGATCCAAAGTCAACTTAACTGTGATGGTACGTACTGTCTTAGCTGCTTTCTCTGCCGACAAGTGTTTGGTAAGCCCTTCGATTTCGGTAGGCAGCTCGTTAGTGATAAGTAATAATGAATTTGCAGAAGAGGCCGACAGCGAGGAAAACGAAGAAGCAGAAACAGCACGATTCAAAGAGTCCAGCTTCAAATTTATGGATTTTATGCAGCGGTGAGCCTTGAACCTATAGTTTTGTTGTTGCTCAACACGATGCAACAACATTACTCATTGTCTTGGTCCTCTTGCAGATTTGCAAATGTGCGAGTTGTCAGTAATCTGAATATTTTGCTAAAGCAATTTGAGAAGAACGCACCGGAGGTCAATTACTACGTCCTAAAAATTCTCCATCGAATTTCTTTCGAGTGTAAAATGACAGCGATGATGTACCAAGCCTCCATATTCCGAGTTTTCCAAAGACTATTCCGGTCTAATGAACGCGCTCACCAGGTTAGTCTGTTTAAATAATTTTAGAATGATCCGATGAACGTGAAGAGACAGCTGTCTAATTGCTCAAAGTTAATTTCACGTTGACGATTTTGGCTTGTCTCGAAACTTTCATTTCCCCGAGTGGCCAAGTTCTTTCACAAGCGTAACAATGGCTACGTATCGACTGTCATTGCCAGTTGATTAAAGAATAATTCGTATAAATGTTGAAAGAATTGCCAGCTTGAGCCACACGCAATCCAATCCACGAGCATTTTCATGTAAAAGTATGAAACTTTTAAATAAAGCCACGTCAAATTCACGTTGCAACTCGTCAAAAGTCCTTAAAAACCCTATCGCCTTCTCGCAGAGAGCAGCATCATAAAAACAACTTCAATCTCGCGGTGAAAAATCGTCTGCGCTTCGTTCCTTCCCCCCCCCCCCCACCCTTTTCTCCCTTTTCCCCCTTTTCCCCCTTTTTCCCCCTTTCCCCCTTTTTCCCGTACAAGTTGAATTCGCATATTTGAAATTCTCAGGAATTGGCGGCATTTGGTCGTCACGTATTCCGCAGTTTCGCCGAGGTGGCATCGCGTAATCCAAAGGCCTACATGGAACTGCTGTTCTGGAAGTCAACAAAGCAGGCAGTCGAGATGACTGACGGTTACGATGTCGAACACGCTAACAACAAGAAAGCATCCAAGAATGCGTGGACCGAGCAAGAGGAGGACGAGTTAAGGCTGCTGTTTATGGAGCATCAAACCAACAAATATCCGCAGGGTGGGTACTTAATTTTTTGATTTAGCTGCTACACCCCCGTCCTCGCCGACTTTCTTCTCTCTCGTTTTTTTTATGTTTCTCGTTTTGCCGGCTTCATTTGCCCGTCGTGCAAAAGGGAGCCGTAAAAAAGTGTAGCCGGCTTATCGGGGTTAGTGTCGCTGTAAAATGAAAATGTAAGCGAGATATTGTTTGGGATGTACGCGAGACTTGCTCGTATTTCGCTCTTTTGATGGGCTTGCTTCAAAGTTTTTCAGACGGCTAGACGGAAGGAAGCTCGTTTGTATCTTGTTTTGCAAAAATTATGCTCACCAATTTTGAGCTTGCTAACGAACATCGAATAACGTCTACGTCCGATGACCCGTATCACGTCAATCATTTTCACTAACTCATTTTTGCCAAACAATGCTCTCACAGCTTATGAAAATAAGTAACATTGAATAATTATTACTATTGACAAAATATTTTATACTTCGAATATTTCGTTTCAGATGTAATCAACTTTATCCAGGCTAGTCTGATCAATCAAACGCGCACAAGGCGAGCCATTATAAGGAAACTGAAAGAGATGTGTCTAATCGTCAATTCCAAGGTAATTTTTTATCGTACCGTACAGTTCATTGTTCGCTTGTTGCACATCATCAAAGCTCGTAAGCTGGTGCTCGAGTAGCTTCGACGCAAATCGATATCTCGGATGCCCGTAAAATGAGCAGTGGCAATTGAAAACAACTAGGATTAAAAACGCTCAGATGAGGAGGGGGAAGAGCGAAGCCGCAAATTTGAAGCTGGGGCAAGAGAGATATAGAGAGACGATGCGTCGATGTGTCGATGTGCACTGTTGCTTTGATGCGTTCAATTATCATGTGTTTTCACGAGTGTACCTATGTCGCGCCGATAAAATAGAGACTTTTCCTAGATTTCCCTGGCGGGGCATATTTTCTTTTTTTTTTCTTCTTTACGTCCGCCGACTATTCGCGCAGCAGCTTTATTTTCTCTACGGATAGTTTGTAGCTTTCGAGGTGTCACAGCTGAAAAACTTGTGGCTGTGCTGCGATTTTTATTTACTTTTCTCCTCAACTTTTCAGATTGCTCAATTGTTCCATTTCGATTGGTCGAAGCTACAGCTCCTTTTTCTGGAATCGCTAATTTAAGTCTCGACATTTCTTTTCAAATTTATTTTATTTCAGCAGTCAATTATGCAATTTTGCACCGAACGGCTGAGTTTCCAAGCTGCGTTTTATTTAAAATTTTGCGACCTTTGAAACGGATGTAAATTAGTCGTTCCTACACGAGCGAAAAAATAGTCAGACTAATTCCACTTTGAAAAGTCCGTTATCTACTTCGTGTTCGTACATTTTAATTGGTATATAACCACAACTCGCGAGCGCTTTTTTGTTAGCCAAGCTGAGTTTCGTTATTTGTGAGCCAGCTGAAATGTTCGCTCTAGCATACACATTTCAAGCGTAAAAATAGCGAAGGACGATTAGCAAAATACGTTTTTTTGCTATCATTTTGTTAATCGGTGCACAGCAGATATCGATTGAGCCCTGTAATTTAGCAATGCGCCATTTCCATTGCCCCGGGATGTGGGTGAGGAAGCTATGCTCTAACCGTGTTAGCTATAGTTTCTACATTATCATTTGCATACTTCTTTTGATAGGATATTTAGTTGGATTTTTACTCTACAGAGCAAGCTCATGTTGAGCTCATGGAAAGGACATTTCGCTGCATAAAGTGAGATACTAAAGATGAAATTCGTTTTACAGGGCGTTCGAAGCGAAATTCAAAAGAGATTGCCAAAGGAATGGTCCGAAGAGGAAAAGGAACAGCTGGCTGAGCTCTGGCAGAGTGCGAAGGATGAAGATGGTCAGAATAAGTTTTTTCGCGTTTATTCATTTGGTCCGATGCAATTTTCGCTTTTGCCGTCTGAATAAAATTGCCACTTGGCTTTCAGATCCCGTTGGTTGGATTTACGACGGTCTGCGAATCAAACGCTCCAAGCTGAAAATTAAAGAAAAGTTATTGGAGCTACAGATGGTGGAAGACCCGAAACAGTTGCGAAAGAAACGCAGCAGAAAGAGCACCGGTACGTACAGCAGATTATCTCAACAAAGCTCGCGCCCGTACAGGAAAAAGATAGCAAACAAAAGCCAATGATCATTGAATTAATTTCATCGCTCGATTGATTCCGAATGCTCGCACGCGCCTGTCCCTCTGTTTTCCACCAAACTGTCGCTGGATGTTTCGCTCGCTCGCGCTCTTGTTGCTGGCATGGCCACAATGAGCCCGAAATGCGTTGACGCGACTGCGCGTATACATCAGCCAGCGACAAAACGGACAGCGTGCCAGCTAACCTAGCGTCGGCGATTGATACAATGACGCTCCTCTCAGTCGTTGCTGCGTTTCGCGTACGCTATTCGTGCGTGTAAATCTCGTCTCTCTCTCTCTCTCTCTCTCTCTCTCTCTCTCTCTCTCTCTCTCTCTCTCTCTCTCTCTCTCTCTCTCTCTCTCTCTCTCTTTGTCGCGACACACAATGAACCGGCTACGAAATGTTGGTTTTTACAATTCCTAAAATAACTGCCCATGTTTTGACACTTTAAAACCATTAGCCTGGATAGACAGCTGAACATGAAATTTTCACGAAGAGCTCAGTTACTGGCAAAAGCTTAACTTCGTTTGAATATTTGTTTGGTAAATGTCACACTTGATAAAAATAAGCTTCTAGCTCTGGCGCCAAAAAATCGATGCATTTCCAATGCATTCTCAGCGTCGAAATAGCAATGAAAATATCGCCAGGCAGAACGAAATAAAATCCAAAAATATCCCGTCGCAAAATAAACATCTTACTTTACAGCTCGATATAGCGAGCGACCGGGCGAGAAGCAATATTTTCCCATAGAAAAACCAAGTCGATAGGTCGATAGAGCATGGATTCAAGTTCTATCTCTTACGGAAGCATATCAAACGCTCTTATTCTCTGCTCACAATGCACGCAGCCTCTGCATATTTATCATAGAAATTGTTTTCCGCTCTCTCGCTCGCGTACACCTTGTTTGTATGCAATGCAACCACCTATCAGACAGACAGACGAATATATCGAAGTATGTACCAGCAATTTTCTTCTTCCACCTCTAACACACTTCCCAAGATTCATCGTCCAATAGCCAATCGCTCCTGATGTTTTTTCTTCACTTTGATCGTAGACTAAAGTGCAGCCTCCACCCGTTCTCCCCCCCCCCCCTCTCTCTCTCTCTCGCCTTTCAAGCTTGCATGCTTATTTTTCATATAGTGTTAGAGGAGATATTCATGTTTAATAAGCAAGTTTCTCAAAAGATGACATGATCTTATAGCAAATAAGCTTTTGAACTTTCAAGGGGCAAAATCTTCTTGGGAGACGCGTTCAGCGAGTGAAGATGAAAATGATGATTCGGATCGAGAGTCGGACGATTCTGATGGAACTAGAGCTTCCCACAGTTCCGCAATTAGAAATAAAAAGCAAAAAAAGCGAAAACAAGGCTCCAACAAGAAAAATGAACCTGTGATCGCTTATACCGATGCGCAGTTGTCGCAAATGTTAAAAGAAATCATCGGCAATGGTAAGTAAAAAAAAAGCCACGAGCTCGCTGTAAAAAATTCTGCGGTATGAAACAGCAATTATAGTATTTATAACCTGCTTTCAAACAAAAGTAAATTAAGCTCCCTATAGTAAAATACCAAAGTATCCCAAGATGCCAATTTCTTTAAAGCGTTCACCTTTGAAACTTTCAATTTTCATAATACATCCTAATCTCAACGCGGTCCGCTTAGGCATGCGCGAATCATTGGAGTGGCTGAAGGAGTCCCTAGAGGACTCACTGGAAGATCGAGACGAAGAGAGTAACGAAGGTATAGCATTGGTGCCGCTCACAGCAAACTCATCGACTGCTATGGATTCGCCGAGTTTCCAACGATTCCTGCATGGATCTGGTATGCACGCGCCGAACTTAGAGGAAACTTACTGGCGTATTCCTGCCACTATGCTCGTCACCACTATTAAAAAGCGTATCGATATTATTGATGCTGCACTGAAAGGAGATTTTATTGAAGAAGGTTGGTAAACGTTTAATCAGAAAATATTAATTATTATGGACATATAACTCCTAGTGATTGCTTTGTTCATCCGCAGCTCCAGCTGTAAAAAATGATGAGTCTAGTGACGATGATGATATCTTTGAAAAACTGAGGCAGTATAATAACCTACAAAAGGACGTCAACAACGATTCAGACAGTAATAATATATATTTATAAAAGTTAGCTGGTTTAGAACATTTAGATTGACTCTAAACTTTTTCTTTATCTTTGAAGAAGAAGCTGAACTATCCACTTCTGCTATAAACACACCAATGAAATCCAATAGTAAATATTTTAACGAAGATAGTGAAAACTCTACTTTTGATAAAGATTGTGATATAGAGAAGGAAAATCTTACAAATGGTAAGTCAAATAATACGGCTATATTTTTACTATGAAAATGTAATTTGCATTTATTGCAGGTAAGTCTAATTATTTCAAGAAGCAATGCCCGGCATCAAATGACTTTGGTACAGTAGAAAATATTACTTCTCAAATGTCTCGAAATAGTAAGTTTAATGTTAGAGTCGAGTACACATGTGTCACAACCTGTCAATTAATTGATAAATTTATCATCTATTAGCAAATAGTCAACTGAAAAGAGACCAAATTACATCGCAACTTAATGGTTTCGACGAAAAACAAACGAAGGCGTCTGAAAATAGTGTTACATCGAACTTTCGAGAGGACGTCAACGACGTGAATAATGAATATTTGTCTCAGTCGCAAGGTAATCTTAAATAATATATTTTTTTAATTTTCCGTTGAAAAACATTAATTTATTATATTTTTTCTACGTGTTTAAAAGAGCCCAAATCTAAACGAATCAAAAGTGTAGTTGGTTCTTCCGATTCGGAGGACGATGTAGAAAAATCTTTGAGAGCACAAAACGATGAAACTATCATTGGTGACTCAAGTGAAGGTAAAACACCGGATTTCATTATACTTTGCACAATTGTTATCATACTTTCTCGTTAAACAGATAAGTCAGCCAGATCAAAGCGAATATTTGATTCAGATTCGGAGAATGAAAAAATGGACACGGAGTGTCAATCACAAGTCAAGGCTCAAACGAAGATCACTCTTCAAAGCGAAAACTCCAAGTCCAGGAGGATACGTAAAATTGTCGACTCGGATTCGGAATCAGAAGCTGAAAAAGCTTTACAAGCTATTGATAAACTTTTTCGTAAGATGTCTTCATTTTTATGGAATATCAATTTCGAATTAATTGCTGAATAGTTATTTGATTTATTCAACAGCTGAGACTAAAAGAAACCGCTCGAATGACTGCGACACAGAGACTCCTGTACAGAAAAAACGTCGTATACTAGATAGCGACGATGAAGACGTTGCGGTGCCACGAAACTCGCAGCAGAAGAAACAAACTAGAGTAATGAATAGCGACGAAGATTAGAAAAGCCGCGTCTCTGCAGTCTACGCTGCTTTTTTAAATACTGATTTTGCACAAATCTATTTCACAGTATCTTAATCTACCTTGTAAGTGCTGCCATCTGCTCGCGAAACACCGAGGTCAGCTTAAAAAGAGGCGATGGCATTAAAAAAAACACGGAATTAGTATGTAGAGTTAATAGTCTACTATTTTTACATTATTTACGATACTCTTTTTTATTATTTCTCACACATTTATATTGTCTGGCAATTTAGTTTCTAATTATTTATACTTGTAACGGTTTTAACAAAAATACGTGTGCTATTAGTAAAAAGTATGTAATAAAGTGTTTGTAAATTTTAATAAATAATTGGAGTTTCGTAAGTCTTATAAGGTTTGCTTTAGTATAAACTGGTACAAAGAAATTAGGATTAAGATCATGAAAGAGACACTTGAAGGAATAATATCATATTAAGAGAAAAAAATGAAAGAAAACCGAACGATATTCCATAAGAAGACCTCGTACACGCATGGTCAAAATAACAAAGAAAAAGTGCTCTTGAAAGGCGTCCACATTTCGCCAAGTCCGCACCAGGCAAACAGAAATCATTAAGAGCAAGCGTTTCTCACATGATTTTTATAAAACACTTTTATAATGTCGGTTAAAAGAATAAAATCCTGTATCTTAATTTGGCGAATCTATCGATACAAATAATTTTAATTGAGTCATGATAGGTAAACTTAATGGTTATTGTTCAGCATAGAATTGATTGACAACATGTAGTTGGTGCACTATTCGTATTGATAAATGCAAAAGGTCTCTAACGTTTGAATACTTCGTTGAGTAAAGAGGAATAATGATGAATTATATAAGTTGTTCTCATGTATGCAACTTATGGTATATGTTAAATTAGCATAAACAAACAAGAAATTTGAAAAATCTTTTATGTTAAACGAGATAAACTGCGAGTGTGCGGCTGAAAGAGTCTTCACGGTCTCCAATTTCTCTGACAGTCACAAACGTGCGTACAGGCAATCAGCAAGAGAGCAAGGCGAGCGAGCTAAAGCGCGGGCGCGCTCCGGACCGGGTATGCTCCTGACGAAGCTGTTAGCCTGTTCGAGCGTTAGCCAGCGCGGACGACTCTGCGTCTTTTGATGGGCAGGTGAGGAGTCTTCCGGCGCGTGTCAACGACTCGCTATGCTGCGCTGCATCGCCGGGCTTTTGCGCGAGAGCAAGCGCGGACGTCGAAGACGTCGCGCAGGTGTTCGACGGCGAAGAACGTCGACGCGAGAGCTCCGTGTGTCGCGGATTGCGAATCAGGCTAACAGCAAATGCACGGAGTTGGTGCTGCTCTTCCTCACTTTCAACGGTAGTGTGCTTACACACATATACCGGTACACAGCAGCAGTATATAGAGCGTGTACGTGACCTTTATTAATATCCGATTAATATCATCGGAGAACTCGATTGTATGTGCGGCGCGCACACATACCCTGTAGTGACGGAAGGCTGGCAGGCTGCGCGCGCGGCGAACGATCAAGTCGACCAATAAATGGGCGACCCTCAGTATATTCCCTTTCTCTATATCTCTCTGTATTGAATGTTTCATGAGTGTGTGGGTATTGGAATGGATTTCAAGGCTGCGGTTGATGCCGATGTCTACATACCACCTATAAAAGTTTAAATATTTTTGGTAGCAATTAATGCAATTAACGCAAGCTTTCCTGCTCAACTGTATACACCAAAATTTATATAACAATCTAATAACTGTAAATGTGAATGGTCAATTAATTAATATTGTCAAGTCAAACGTAGTGTAAGGACGTGTAAAGTGTTTTTCGCTAATAGGACAATACATGTGAATTTTTTGTTGAAAATTTTAATTCGAAATTAATTGTTTTTATAAATTATTAATTATAATTATGGAGCGACATTTGCAATGCGATCTTAAAATGTGTCAACATTTATACATTTCTTAAAACTTTGTTTATTGTGCTGAAAGGAAAACTCAATTTTAGGCAAATTCACGTTAAATACTTTTATTATTATAACTGTAATGTAAAAGTTTAACTTCAACATTCAACAACACAAAACCATAAAATAAAAACTCAAATCCGTCAAAGTGAATAAAATTAGTACCATACTTTGTTAGCCGTGTATGTTCATACCTACACGGCCGCCTAAACAAACCAAGTAAGCAGAGCGAATCTGTCGAGATATTTGACCGCGAGGCGACCACGTGCATTCTAAACTGAACTCGTTGGTCTCCGGCAAATAGAATGCTGGAAGAGGTATCGCGATATAAACAGTATACCGGCGAAAAGGCACATCACGAATCAAGCCACGCGAGATTTGCAAATCAATGCCTCGTCAGAACACGTGGTCTGCGTGGTAAGAGAACATGTGTGCGATGGAGGTAACCGCTCATACCACTTCTTCTCAACGTGTTCTCCCGATAGAAGCGCGGGCTCCTTGTACGTTCGCAGGTGGGAGGCATGGCCTTGCGCCAGCTCTTCGGCTTCGATAACAGCTGGAATTTCCGCGCATGCGCACAGACTTGGATCGTATGCACGTGGGATTGCGGAATCTTGTTGCGAATGAATTTATTTAGACTTGAAGTTAACGAGCTATCATATTTATTTACTCTTTCTAACCAAAATGTTGTTCAATCGCAGCAATTATTTTTCTTGTATTTTTATACTATTTTCAGAGCGTCATTTACATTACAATTTATAAATATTACATTGCATCAAATAACAAGTTTTAATTGTTACTGTAAAGTTTAATATTAAACGTTAATCGTCATCCATTATCTTACGTCTATAAAATAATAATTTTACCTCATAGTTGTATAAATAATTACATATTTACAAAATGGTGTATGAAACTGAAAAAACTAATGAAAGTACTAGAAACTATTACTTTTTTCTTCTTTGTATTACAGACCATCCTTCGCTATCAACTTCCATGTCACTATTAGACTTGACAGCTTCACTATCACCTATTATTCCATCCAAATTATTTTTATTCTCATTATTACCATTGCTGTTACCCTCCAATTTGGCAGTGCAAAGAAATTTAAACTTTGGAATGATCCAAGGCTGAAGAGGAGGTAGCTTTTGTAGTTCATTTGTCAATGTCACCATATCATTTGTTGTGATATAATTGTGAAATCGAAGAATATCACGAGCAACCTCCTTTTCACTATCATCTTCAACTCTTGTATTAAAATCCTCATCCAAAACATCCTCTAACACTTCAGAAATATCTGTATAATGCAGCTTTTCGTTCATTGATAAAGTTTTATCAATGTACTCACAGAAGCTATGTGCAGCATCGATGGAACCATTGCCATGTTCCACCGTCATCCTCAGCGCAGTCCAGTTACTAAATATCCTTTGTATAATACTAAATGAAGTTGTTTGATTCTCAGTCATATTTTGATGAAAAAGATGGGTTCTAGATGAGCAATATTCTCATTAAACCTTAAAAAAAGCCATTTTGAAAAATGAATGATAATCAACTTGTAAATACATAATCTTATACGATTAAACAAACGATTTTATTATTCCATTGTCATTAAGACTATCAGATCATGGCTAAAACCATGACATTTGAAAAAAAATATAAAAAAGGTTAGTTGAAAAAAATTAACCTCTCAAAATACGAAATAATAGTGAACTACAAGTTAAAATTCAATATAAAGGATACCTGTATGTCCACGCGGTTTCGAGATTTGTTAAGACTATTATTACAGTAGTAATTATGACTTCTAAAATAAAATTCTTTTTACAACTCCCATTCCAAATACCATTTAGACTTCGCGTTCGTAGTCCGTATTCTAGTATTCCACTATACCTAGTCCTGTGACCGTCGCCAGCGGTTCGCAGCATTAGGGTGTCGCGGTAATGGTATAAATAGTTATTGATATTGTATTGATTATGTTTATAATCGAAAATAACATATGTTATAGAACGATTAACTAGATGAATAAATATAAGTCTACTTATATAGTTTAATTTTATATAGCAAGTGGAATATGAACAAATTTCAGTGATTAACAGTATATTTATAATTAAAAGAGTGAATGATACCAGTATGACAACTTAGTGACTAAGAAGAAAAGCTAATATAAACCACAGAACAGATGAAGGTTTAAAAATGAACATAGAAAATAATAATAAATAGGTTAGTGTATATAACCAGACTGTGTAAGTATAATCAAAGCTTCATACTATCACGAACATAAGAGTATAAATAGACAATTCGAAGCGGGTACATAACTCAATCGATTCACCTTAATCTCGTTCTGTTGATAATCGGTTTGAAGCATGCTTGTTTATAGCCTACGCGTTAAGTGAATTAGGAGCTGTTTTTTAACTTTTTGTCGATTTGATAAAGCAGAAGTTATTGCTTTTCACCCGATATTTTTGCTTCCTCATAGAGAAAGCTCTGGTTTAATGAAAAAAAAGTTTGCTTAAAAACATCATAGAAATATGTTTCAAGGTACTAGAAGTATAATAAACCATTTTTGAGAAATGTCTGTAAGTGTGTGTCTATGTTGTGTATTTAGTCGGCATTGATAACTCAAATTCTATGCAACGAAATTCATCGTATAGTTGCTCGTTCGGTGTGTTTTTAAATTATGAAGGGTACAAACTTAGAATTACGAGTTTTCGAACAAAAATCTAGTTTAAATTCGAGATTGTATATTTTTTATTTATGAAAATTTCTTTTTCAGTTTTTTTCGGTGTTGCATATAAAATTTTGTATATTTTATAACGCAACCTAGAGTGTTTTAATTTTTCGTTGATTTAAAATAAAAATGGCTTTTCTAACTGCTTTAAAGAAAAGTTATATAAAAATAGAAAATTTTCATTAAAAAAAATCATAGCTTTTGAAATTATCCATGAGTATTTCTAAAAATTTAATTGAAGTCGTTTTATGTAACAAGTGAATCTTCCTGAAAATTTCAGATCATAACTTTTCCAATTTTTATTAGATTTGTCTGAAAATTGGCATAGACCTTGCTTATTGTAACCTATAATGCAATTTCGTTGTACAGATTAATATGGTCATAAGGTTTTGAAATATTTTAATTTTCACTAAAATTTTTTTATAAAATTATAAAAAAAAATGAATATTTTTTATATATTGTAACGATGGTCGGAATTTAATGCAGTTTAGATTCGTGCATCTGCAGTCAAGGATTTCCCGCTCGAACAAATTTGTATTTGGAAGGCTTGGTTTAATTGATAATTAAAAATAAGTTGACAGTGTCGTGAAAATAATTACCCTATTTTTTAGAATGTTTATTTTTTTTTTAAATAATCTTGGCTAAAATAGTTTTGCTTGAATGAAATACCACTAAATAAACTGAATAAAAATTTAAAATAAAAATAAAAATTGAAAGAATGAACATGACCTTTGGTAAACATAAGGACTCAGCATAGCTATTGGTGTAACTTTAGAGTAATTCATGTTGAAGACAAAGTAATAATAACTAAGAAAACCACTTGCATTGACATATAAGAAAGGCTACAAGAAAGATAACATATTTACACAAAAAACTATGCAAAGTGATTATCGAAATTCGATATTACAAGAAAGTGTTCTATCACACAAAAATCAGTATAATAAAAAGAATAACTTATAAAATACGAATAAATTATGAAAAAAAAAATGTATAAGTTTTTTTTTATTATCAAGCTTTAAATCTTCATAAAGATTTATTTGCTATACAAAATTATTTAAATACGGAATTACTTAATTACAATTTTTTTTATAATCAAGCTTTATTAACTCTCATTATAAGGTTATTTAGCTATTTACAGAAAATATATATATAATAAAGAATAATAATAATAACGATAATAATACGGAAGTATAGTGACTATATATAAGAATACATAAGTCAAATAGGTCTCTGTGTACACTGTGGAGCTTATACTTTAATATTACTTTTTTCAAAGAATCTACAGACTAATTGAATAACGTTGATGTCGGGGGCGCTTAGGAAACATTTTATATCGAGAGGAAGAAAATGCTTGTTTTTGGCTAAAACCGTTATCAACCATTTTCTTTACTTTTCGTGCATTGGGCATTGCCATATGACATGATTGAGATCCTGAACCTCGCTTAGGCACTCACATCTTGGGTCCTCTATAACTTTTATCTTGGCTAGCGATTCGTTCAAATTAATATGATTGCTTCTGCACCTACAAATTGTAACGATATCATTCCGCTTAAGAAAGCTTTTCATGTACCAAGGTTTTGTAGTTTGATGGTAGTATCGCTGAAAATAATATTGCCCTTTGTTCATTCCTTGGTTCTTGATGGTTTTCATGGTTTGGTTGTTTGCGTGATTTTGTACATTGATTTGAAATCAGTATATGGCACAGATAAGGTCGTTGGACGTTGCTCTGTGGCTATTTTAGCGTGTTGATCAGTGATTTCATTCCCTGTAATACCTACATGAGAAGGAATCCAAAAAATCTTAATTTCAACCTTACTTTTTCTGTTTTTCATGAATTCACAGTATTTATTACGGATTTCAAGTATGTATCGATTACTATTAACTTGATTTTTAGGGTAAGTCAGTGCTAAAACAGCGCTAAGTGAGTCGGTGAAAATATAAAAATCTCTATTCATATTCTCATTCTTTAGAGCAACATCCAATGCATCTGTTAGGGCCATGCATAAATTGAAGCTTTGGGTATTATACTCCTAGTAAACAGAGCATTTAACTCTGGGCATACACAGGCAGTACCGACAGATTATCCCGAGTGGTTTTTACTTCCATCAGTGAAAATATATAAGGAACCTGAGGAATTGAATAGCTGGTTGAACATGGCGTTAGGGTTAGTGCATTTTTGTATCGATTTTCCTATATCGTAATCAGTCGGGATTGGAGTCTTCATTATGTTATATTTATAATTATACAGAGTAGGATGCAGGTCACAGTCAATCAAGTGTTCAACGCTAATAACTCTCATGATACAATAATTGAGTGTTGTAATTTTTTTCCTTCTATCCTCAATTATGCTGGGTAAATACATTTTGATGGTTTCATTCACAAGAGAGTGCTTAATACTAACAGCTTTGAGTAGGAAGTTTATGCATAGCATCATTGCCCGATGTTCTAACATCATCAATTTAGATTCTCCCAGAAGTACGTTGGTAGGGGTGCTCATTCTCATCACTAGTGCCATGCGTATAGCAGAGAACTGTATTCGTTCTAACTTTTCTTTCCTTAGCTTTTGTACAGGATAATATATGAAAGATCCGTAATCAATAGTAGATCGAACATATAAATCGAATGTATAAGTTGAACATTCCATTTATAAAAATAATAACATTATCAGAGAAAGCTTATTGTTAAAACTTAGCAGCGTATTTTAATCGATTTAATCAGAGTTTTGTACCATTAGAAAAGACATGTTTTCGAAGTTTAATTACATTTTATTATTACAATATGCTATATCGATATATATATATATATATATATATAGCCAATATCGATTTATAGGATCCACAGGAAACGAAAACGGTACCTGATGTCGAATGATCGAAAGTAATGATCGATTCTCACGTTGGAACATTTTGTGAATTGAACGAGAATTCGTGTTACATTTTACGGAAGGTGTCTTGATTATTACAACCGTGAAATTCCTGCTAATATAGGGGGGCTAAAGTAGATGCAAAAGATGCCAGACTTTCATCCAACGTTCCAAATGACAATGGACAATTCTCATATAAAAATAGCGAATATAAAAGCTGATGAGACAGAAAAGACGTGGTTTGCACCTTGAATGACTTTTTATTTATTTCTAAGTATTCCTTACAAAATATTAACGTCGATTATAAATATAGATTTTCCAATATGCCCAAAATGTATCATCATTAATTTTAGTGTTTACTTCAGTATTGAAGGCTAATTTTAACCATGATTGCACGTTTGCGCAATTCGTTCTAGCCTCCGACGGCAGCTGTGTAGGTGTAGGTGACTTAAAGTCGGAGGTTTTCAGCGTAAGCGGTAAATAACAATAGCTCATGGCTTGTTAAATTAGTTTATCGTGCAAGTGATGAAAATGACAATCTAAATTTTACGTAGCCTGGCGTCAGCTCGTAATCAGAGTCCAAAAATGTTTTTATCTACTGTGTGTAAGTGAGATATTAATACTTTTATGTGACTGTGAGATATAGAAAAGATACGAAAACGATTGATTATCGTGTTAATTAATTAAGTGAACTTATATTAATAAGTAATTTTTTAGTAATTCCACCTGGAAAGTGTTGTAATGAGAAACAAAGGATCTCGTGGACGTTGCGTTTGTCATCAATTTTCACGATTAGGAATTTCGCGGCACCGCAGGGGATATTTCTATGCGAATTGTCTGCGTATCAGGGAGCGTATTCATTTAAAGGTTACCGTGCATGCTACTCTGTTACCTTTTTGGTCTCAGACAGCACGAATTTGCTTGTTTCATTGTTTTGCACAGTTGGACACAATGTTAATGATGTCTACAGTGGTTTCATAACGATTCTTTAATTTCAACCTATCCAATTGCCGGTTTTCACCGTTTTTAATATTATAAAGATGATTATCTCCGCAAATCTACGTTTGTATTATTGCTTTTCGGTGTCTAAAACACACGCATTTTCAAAATCGATAACATGTTTATTATTTACTGCATATTCAGACAGAAGTGATATCTCTATTGTTGAGAGTACGTATTATAAATAAGAAAAAGAATTGTTGAATTGTAGAAACGCCATGCTATTTTTATTGCGTCAAGCTCATTGAAGCAACAAAGTGTAAGCATTGGTCAACTTTAGAAAAACTGTTAGAAAAGTGAAAGAAGGTTAAAAGGGAGTAAGCGCATAAGTGACTGAAAGCCTGAGAAAAGAGAGAAAGAAAGCAACTCGCGCACCTGATGAGGAGGTATATCGCACAAGCTACTTGGAGGCGTGCGTATGTATTATATCGCTGTATAGCCAGCAAGTTTCTCGCGGCCGCCGCTTGCTCTCGCACGTACGTAAAGTACAGTACATACGTATGTTGCGCTGTGTATGTATGTGTGCCGGGCTCTCTCTCTCTCTCTCTCTCTCTCTCTCTCTCTCTCTCTCTCTCTCTCTCTCTCTCTCTCTGCCTGCTCTCGCGTTTGCTCTTTCTCAGTTCTCTCGCTCTCTCACGTAGCTCCTTAGCCGTATATGTCCCGGGTCTACGTACTGCCGACAATTACGTGCGTTACGTCACGAGTCATGAACTTGCAAGTACGCATAGTTGTTACGGTGGGGGGCTCTACAACGTTTCGCGCTTCCTCGTTTTAGTTTTTGTGCAAAAGATTATGCGCTAAAAATTCTTACGTTGCCGGTTGAGCGTAGTTCTGAATTTTTTAATGTTGCTATTCAACTAATTAGTACTTAGGCTTTCTTTAAGAGTTGGAAGACATTTATAGTTGGTGATCGCTATACTTCGATAAAAAGGATTTGATTACTCAGCTAGCAACGAGAATCACTAATGCAATTTGCAATATAATCGGTTATTAATTTTCCTATTGGTTTATTAGTCATTTGCTTTTAATTAAATATTGAGTAAATTGATATTTGTTTCATTTCATTTGATGGAAAACAGCCATTGCAATCCTAGACCAAAAAATGTTATCAATGCGATTATCAATTTTAATGCTTATACATCGATTGCAATTGCACTTATCTATATGTAGATAAATTAGACTCACGTGCGCGTATGACGCAGACAATACATATTTTGTTCAGATAGCAGTGTAGAATCAAGTTTGAACGTATCAGGAACGCATGAGTCGAGATTTGAGAAAGCACAGTGTTCTTCACTATACGTACATTATATATAATATAAAAATATTCGTAGAAAACGTGAATTTGAGTGCAACAATGTGTTACGATAGAAAATTGGTTTCTGATAGTCAAATGTACTTGACATTATGAAGTGACACTTTGGTCAAGCCATCTTATCGGATAGATCCCAAATTAAACTGTCCAAATTTGATGATAAATTAATAAATGAAAAAGAAATAATTCGACTTGCTGACGTTATAACTGATTTAATAATCATTTCTTAACCACTATAATAATATTTGTAAGTTGTACAAAAAATAGAGGACAATGTGTCTCTGATCTTTGTCAAATCGTTCGTTAATCGTAAGATGAGACAATACGGTGTGAAACGCTATTAAAGACGCAACCGGCTTGTATTTTATGGTGCAACAATACAGACTCAAGTGTTGTCAAGCACTCATCATAGTCGCAAGTGCCAATTCCTCAAAATGATCATCACACGGTCAAAGGTTAATTCATGCAGCCAATCACCGACACACGGCCGTGCAAACTTTCAGCTTCGATATGTCGAAGATGATAGGAGCCCGTCTCGTTAGTGCCGCATCACCAAGCCCATGAAGCTTGGCTCGCAAATGGCTTTCGTTGCAAGCAATGGACTGCAGCACGGACGCGCTTGTCTCTGTAATTCCTTGGGCAACTTTGAAGCCCGATATTCGGTGCTTAACGCGAGCCTAATTAACATCGCAGTGAGCCAAGCTCGAATTTTGCTGATGCTTCTCGCGTTGCATTTGCGCTTTAATCGGCCAGCGACGAGAACGCATTTGTACGCAGCGTCAGCGCTTATAGTTATGAGCATTTGATGCCTGACTGCGCGTACTTACGATTGGCTAAGATTTATAATGCTGTTTACTTTCGAGGATTTAATGCCGATCAATAATGTACGGTTCGTTAAGGTCCTCTTTCATTTTTTTCCTTCATATAACCAGTCAAATCACACTTGCAGTGTCTACAGCTTGGACTCTTATCTCATCAGATATTTTATTCTTTCTCGTCGTTCACTGTATTTTGCAAAAGCTCCGGTAAAGACATTAAACAAATTTCAAGTAGTACGAATTGATTCGGTCAGACTGGCCGTTCGATGTGCTCCTATACTAATTGTAAGCAGCTGCTCGAATGGAAATTCCGACAGCAATTCTTAGAATGAGAACTGCATACAAATTCGTGTAAAGAAAATTGTTAAAGTAAAAAATTGCTACTGTTGAGTTTCAGTGAAAAGTATATAACGTGAGCGGCAATTTGGCGTGCAGTGAGGCACTGGTACGTGACGAGTACACGAGATAGAGGAGCCGTCCGGTATACCAGTGCTGCACCACACATGTGCAGAGGCTGAATAATACGCGTGGACAAAGAGGCACGGAGAGGGAGAAAGTGCCAGCAGTATAACTGTCTGGCTCTCTGCAGCGCAGACTGCTTTTACTCGATCCTCTCGACTTGCATGGGCTCCTGTGATGAAATCCGCCCGGCACTCTCGCAGCATCCCGCGTTCCTTGGAACAACGATGCGCTTCCGTCTCGCGTGCGCTGGCGCGCGTGCAAAAAGCGAGAAGGCGAGGACGAAGGGAGAGAGGAAGATGATAAGTGTGCTGCTGGCGACAGGTGCAAGGGAAGGGTTTTTGGCCCGGACCAAATAGCCCATCAATCATCGGCGAATTTCGGCAACGCGCCGGACAACGCCGGCGGCAGGGTACTATCAGCAACGTAGAGTTCTTTGGTGGAGCTCTCTCTCTCCTCTCTCTCTCTCTCTCTCTCTCTCTCTCTCACTCTCTCACTCTCACCAAAGCGCCGCCACCGCCGCCGCCGCCACCGCCACCGCCGGCGCCGTCGGAGGAGGAGGAGGTGTTGGCTGTGTGCCTCTACCGCTCTGGCTCTGGCCCTGTGCTCGTTACAGGAGGAGAAGCTTCAGAATTTCTGCAAGTCGTTTTCCTGTATTGTTGCCCGGCATTCTTTCAGTCATTCGATGACGATGATACTTGCGTGCATTGAAGGTCAGTCGCCAAAGCTTGTTATTTATACCTGTAGGGATCGGCCGCATTGTTCCCTAGTGCTTCCATCATTCGAGGGATAGTTAGTCAGTTTCGAGGCGAAACATTAATTGATGACTCGAGAACCGACCTCATTGAATCTCGTGAAAGCCTTGCCGTAACTTTTTATCACTGTTTGTCTATTTTTGTCGTACTTTTAGAAGATCACGGAAGAAAGTTGCTTTGATAATGGACTGCCCAGTGAACCTTTTTCAAAGGATTCTTGTACTTGCATATTTCGTCAACTTTTTAATGACTACGAGCAATGCTTCCAAGACTATTCAATGAACGAATTCCAATACGATGAAATGTAGTTGCGTTGATAATCATTTCAAAATAGTATGCTGACACCATAAGATGCCGCTTTATACCAACCAATAGCAAGCTAATGGTCTACTGCGTATATTTTCATCATGTAAGGTCAGTAGTTTGAAAAAGAATAGTCCTAAGAAAGATATAGGAGATTTATTGACCAAGCCAACGAGTACTTCATAATGAGTGTTGTCAGGTGAGGGAGTCGCGTTGGCGCTGTTCGTTGTCAGTGGCGCGCTATCAGTAGACATCCTTAGCGCAGCGTCCAGTCGCGACGTTCGCTGTGCTTTTTTCTCTCCTCTTTGCATCGCGCCTCTCATCCGCTCACCTCGTCGCTGCTGCAACGGTGAGCGCAACGAGCAGCCTCTTCGCCGCGCTGCTCGCCGTCGACACAGCAACATGCGGGACGCTTTATTAACGACAATTAACATTCCAAAGTTTACGATAAACTTGCACACCTGCGCAAGTCAGAGAGAGAGAGAGAGAGAGAGAGAGAGAGAAAGAGAGAGAGAGAATAAAAAAAGTTGTTTTATCTCGAACTGACGCTGTCCAACATTACGTCGACTACACTGTTTGTTGTGTGTATACGTGCGATGGGGTAGGTAAAGTCAGTCGAAAGAGAGAGAGAGAGAGAGAGAGAGAGAGAGAGAGACTCGAGGGGTAGGAAGAGTACTAGAAGCGGGGGTTCATCTGACTGTAAAGTTTTGCAATCAAGTGTTGCGGCAGCGGTGAGGATACATATATTACGCAGTATCCTCTCATAAGGCAAGTCCCCCCTCCCCGGTGGTCGCTGTTGAGAGCACTCTTTTCTTTCTCGGTCGGGTTTCCTTTTGTTCGCGTTGTAAGAATTGGCGCAGAGGGAAGAAAACAAAGCCTCGAGAAGGAGAATGATTGTCCGTGCGCGCAGTTGGCAATGGTACACACGTACAGCACGTGCGCGTGACAGCAAAAACGACTAGAGCTGTTGCCAGCTCGTGCGAGGGCCACGCGCCGCGGCTGAATGTGTCACAAACGGCCGGCCACTGACGTGTGCCGCTATCAGGAGAGTAGAATTTCCACGAAGCAGTCTCGCTCGATTCTCCGCATTGCCGCATGCGCGAGCTACTGCTGTCCTTTTTTATTTTATATACCGCCGTGTATACGATGTTACGCTGTGCTTTGGCACTTACTTTTCATATAGCATGCCCCTATTCTATACATGTAAAGCTTTTTTGTCGAATTGTTTTTCATTGATTTTGCCAAATAGTTTATTCGTTTTCAATGATGCTGACGAGTGGATAGATCTTTTTATAATCTTCCTGTGCAGAACGTTTTTCCAAGCAATAATAATAGACTTCGTTCGTAGCAAGTTCCACTGCGACTAGACATAGTTTCAAGTAGTAATTGGCAATTCGGTCAGACGTGGTCGCGCAAGCTTTCGTTGGGGAGAATCCAGGTGAATCGAGAATCGAGCGAACTTGGATTGGCCGTTCATCCGAGATTTTCGGCAGAAGTGCACGTCGCAAGCGAGAAAAGTGAAAGGATAAAAAAAGTCGATTGGATTGGAAAGGTGTGTAAAGCGTAAAAGCGATGTAGGAGCGTCGGCAAGGTAGCGCGGAGTGGGCGGGGTTTGGCTGATGCCCCACTCTGTCGCAGTCTGTCGGTCGCGTCGGCGTCTCGCGCGAAACCGGCGCGGCGAGCAAGAAGCAAAGAAATAAAAGCAAAGCATCGCGCGTATATGCTCCTTGGAAGGCTTCGCTCGGCGCCGGGCAAGAAGAGAAAAGAACCGAGCAATTTGGCGATGTCTGCCTCGCAGAAGCTCCAACGTTTCTCGTCAGTCTGTTATCCTGAGCCAAGGATTTACCGGGCTCCGGTTATGCTCGATGCACCATCATGTGTTTTGATTGCGGCAGGTCAGTTGCATTGCCGGCTCGGAGCGAGCGAGCGCGGGGGCGAGCGAGAGCGCAACGCGACTCGCGTTGGCCTAGGTAAGCTACGCGGACACGATAACAACGCGAGAGCTTGCCTTGGCCGCCGACTGCGAGGACAGCCGAGCGTGCACGACTGCTTGCCGGATTGCAGGCGCCTCCAACTGATGAGCAAACGTATTCCGCCTTTCTTCCTTAATAAATAATAAAGACATTTTCGTTTTATACATCTCCAGGCACACATATAATCACGGATACATCACTGACAGAAGTATCCTATATATATATATATATATATATATATATATATATATATATATATATATATATATATATATATATATATATATATATATATATATATATATATATATATATATGTGGAAAAAATATCGCAAGTCATGCCAAAATTGTTCTTTAATTCAAGTTGCCTTTGTCGACAAATAATGGTGTCTATATCAAATAAATAACAAAGCTACATGTATCTACGTTTACATATAAAAGAGACACGATAAAAAATTGTCGTTAGGCTTTGGTTCCTTGATAGTACAGAGCTTTTTCGAGTTTTATCAGATCTCTATTACCAGGTCACATTATTAACGTTCTCTTTTATCTTTGCAGCTATCTTTTCAGTTATCAACACTGACAAAACATCTAACAGCTGATACTGTACAATCGCTACTCGTAAGCAACGAAACCACATGCTTATGCATCTAATTTCGTTGTTACAAGTAAAGTATGAATATTTTTTGGAACATTGATTTTCTTTTATAGACGTTTATGCGACAGATCTTATACACTAATATGGATCCACAATACAATTTTCGACTAAATTTTTTATACACATAGGTTCCTTTATCGATGAAATTTTACGAAACATTATATTTTCTTCTAGTATTTGCGTCAAATTATTGAATTCAACCGCCATATATAATATTTGAATAAATTGCTATTTGAATTTGACGCAAATCTAGATAAATCTACATCTAGATATAGAATGTCAATAATATGGACGGATAAAATTCTCACTATTTCTGTTGTCAAGTAAAAAAAGGTACTTGGATAAAAGAAAGGTAAACGTTCACGATGGCGGAGTACTGCTATCAGAGCGGAGCTGCGTCGGAGCAGCTTCGTTGTACGCGATGTCGAAGACGCTCTTTTTCTCGAGCACTTGTTGATGCTTCAGTCGTGTCGTGCCATTTTGCAGTGATACTGCGATGCCCGAGTCAAGGTCGTCATCTAATCTTCGACTATCTAACGAATCGTCCTGGAATGTCAAAATTCGTATTGTCATCTTGTCCTGTTTATGCGATTGAATTCATCCAACATTTGACGTGACTGTTACGGAAAAAATTACAGACCAGTCGAGGAAAAGCTTATCGCTAGCAACGCACCTGAAAAGCCTCGGGCGATGGATTGGGTGGAGCTGGCGGTGGATGCAGATAAAACGGCAACGTTGGTGGCATCACGCTCTTCTCGTATTTATATTCCGAGTGCTGAATAAGATGATGTCGGGGCTGAAGCTGCAACGCAACGGTCAGTCTCTCGTCTTCGATTTTCTCGGGCGGTGGTCTTTCCGGCGCAAAAATTTGCACCGTTAAGTCTTCGTCGGTTCCACCTTCTTTCTTGCGGAGCTTGCGCCCCTGACGTACGATCGCTTTCAATTGTTCAGACTCGACGTTGACCAGAGGACGAACTCGAAGACGGCTTATTCGAGCTGTTGCGGCGCTTGGCGCGCTTTCAGATGAGGATTTCGCTCGCTCGCGTGATAGCGATTCCTACGGCAAAATCACATTAATCGCGTGAAAGAATGACAAACCAAAGGCAAACGATTGGCATGCACACCTTAGCATTAGCTTTATTTTGATCGGAATCCTCCGCAGACTTTGCTTTTCTAGATTTAACCGTCGGCTTCTTCGTCCACTTGATTCTCGTCTGTTGCTCCTCGGCTTCTTTTTTCTCTCGTCGTTTGACTTCCGTTTCAGCGCGCTTCTGCTGATACCAAGCCATGTAACGCGATCGTGCATTCGCTATCTCCGGCTCCTTACCGTGCTCGACCACTTTCGTCGCCGTCGTCGTCGTAGTCGTTGACTGCGAGGCCGTTTCACGTTCATCGCCGACGTTGGCATCTTTCGCTTGACGATAATGGTGACTGACTTGGAGTTTCAGGTGCTTCGAGCGAATTTCCACTTTGTTCGAGCGACTTTGCGTTTCGCCAGTTTCATGCCGTGGTGACGATCGACGCGTGTCGGCTATTCGCGAGAAGTGATCCGTACGCAGATGGTCTTTTCGCTTGACGCCTACTACTACCGGTCGTGTGATTTCTTTAGTCTCTGCTTGCTAGATTGCAAATGAAAGAATCGATGGCTTATTTTTTAAAAATTTATCTGAGAGTTTAAAAAAAAAAGTACGCGCTATTGTCCTAATTCCATAGGGACAGTCAATTCAATTAAGTTTATGTATAATTCTAAGAATGAACAAAGCATGTCTATTTCAGTGAAATTTCGAGAATGATGTTTGACTTGATATAGGTATGTGCAAGTGCAACGAAATGAACTGATCTTTAATGATAAGTGTCGACGCAAAGAGAAAGCAACTAAGCAACGTGATATTTGTATTGAGCTGCTGGCGTACGAACCTCGGTCTCCTTCGTTGTTGCGCGTGTCGTCGATTTGCCTGTCGCAGCCGCAACTTGCTCTTTGGCAATTGCTTTCGACAGTGTGGTCTGGTCGGCCGAGGGCTTATCAATCGCCGACACTTCCATCTTCTTGGGGAAATTCGTCTTCGAAGGCCTCGGCATTTCAACTTTCAGTAAGGGCTCTTTGTCCCACCTCTGCCTTGCTTTCGGCTCGGGCTTCTTTTCGTCGGACGATATTGAATGCCTTGGCGTTCTATAGGGTTGACTAGTTTGTAGGGCTGTCTTGTTTGAAATATCGCTCGCACTCGAGGACTCCTCGTCACTCTCGTCCTCGTTTGTCGTGGCAATCACTTGCACCGCGGGACTGATTGGTTTGAAAAATTTCACGGGACTACGCGATCTTTGGATTTTCAAGCGAGCTTTGTCCCGTTCGATTTTCGATGGCTTTACTTGGATGTTCTGCGATTCATTCAGCGACGGAACATCAGATTTGGATTGCTCGACGCGCTCCGTTCGCTTCGTTTCTTCTATCGATTTCTCGACAGTCGTCGTAACTCGGCTACGATTTGTTTCTTCGTCTCCTGTTTTCCTGTTGGCTTCTTGAGCTTTTATCGTCAGTTGTTCAGACGCCGATTCTTTATCACTTTTACTATCATCGATTATCGTTTCGCTCCCCTCTTGCTCTCTCATCTCGCTTGGAAGACTTGCGGATGTCGATTCGCACAGATAAGCTTTCGAGACAGTGCATTCAGGCTCTATTTTAGTATCACTTGTTGCACCTGTAGCTGCTTTATCGGGTTCACTTGTTCCGGATTTTCTTTGCTCTGCCGCAGACGGAATTCCGCTGGAAGATATTTCATTGCTTACCGTTGATTCTTGACAAATTGCTTCGATTCTCGCAATCTCTTCTATTTGATCAGATGTCCTTTTTTGTGCTTCAGACATTTCATCCGTTACGGTTGGATCGCTTTCGGCTGGCTTCATTTCATCTGGCATGCTTTTCACGGTATGTTTAAGCTGATCGCTAATGCTAGCTTCCTCATTTACTATCGATATATTTTGCGCTGCACCACCCATTGCATCTGAAAGATTCACGCCTATTTCGTCAATGTCATCGGGTGAATCGATTTCGATTCCGCCGATCTGCAATTTATTTGATACACTCTGCTTGGAATTTGTCACTGAACTTGAAACTGTTTGCTCAGCTTTATCGGACACGCTTTGCTCGGCTTCATCCATAATATCCGGCATTCCATGAACAGACTCCTGAACTACGTCCGAAAGAATTTGTTCAGTTTTGCCAATGTTATCAGATAAGTTCTCCTTTGCCTCATCGATGACATTTGATGCGTTCTGCTTTGTATCCTCGACGCTACTCGAAATATCACGCGTGCCTTTGTCGATTTGCTCGAATACGCTTAATTTAATGTTATCGATTGCGTTTGATACACTTTGTTTCGTGTGCTCCATCTCATTCCCAATGTTTTGCTTGCTTTCATCGGCTCTGTCATATATATTATGCTTTGTTTCTTCGCTCTTCTCGCTCACTGCATCTTCCGCTTTCGTCATTTTTTCCGATATTTTTTCTTTCGCTTCGTCAAACTCGCTCTTATTGTTTTCATTTTCACTTGACATAAGTCTTTTAGTTTCATCGATGCTGTCTGGTACAGCCTTGTCCATTTCGTCGAATCTTTCCGACGTCTTTTTTGTCACAACGTCATTTTTCTGTTCCGCTACGTTTTCAGATTTCATCTCCAATGGCTTGCTTATTATTTCTATAGACCGCATTGGCTCTCGAGGTTTCGTCGAATCTTGACTGGGTATATCCGTCAATCTCGAAGCTTTTGCGGAAGGTTCACCTCGAATTTTGTCGTTTTCGAAAACAATGAACGTCACTGCTTCGTCCGTTTTGGCTATAGTCGGTGATATACCGCTGACTGATTTTGACTTTTCTTTCTTCTCTTTACCCTCGATAGACCTGTGTCCTCGATTTTTTTCTATGGATGCCATTTCTCTCTTCAATTTATCTAGAGACTGACTTTTAATTTTCGTAGGAGATCCCTGAGTTTCATTTGATTTCGAGCAAGTATTCACTTGGTCAGTCTTACATTCAGCCGTAGACTCTTCCAATTTTGACAAGTTTTTTACTTTATCGCCCTTTTCATCAGCTGCAGACTCTCCTAATTTTCCGACAATCATTGCTTCTCTAGCAGCTTGCAGCTCCTTTTCTACAGCTTCTCTGACATCTTCCACCAATTTATCAATATCAATGCCAATAGCAGTCGACAATTTGGACTTGTCGTCCGACGACGACGTTGTCTTTGATTTATCCTCTTCCGAGCTTGCTGACTTCTTTACCGGCGATGACAATTTACTTTCGTCGCTGGCCGTTGTCAGTCTCTTACTTTTCTGCTCTATAGTTCTTGATTTCACTGCGGCGACTTTCTGCCTAGCAGCGTCCAATGGCCTCTTCGTCGCAGCCCGTTGGCTTTGCAAATATTTCCCTCGAGGTTGTTTCTTCTTGAAATCCGCAGTAGGGTCGAGCTTCAAGTCCAAAGACGACGATTTGTTGTCCTCAATTTTCTCGCTGCTCGATTTTGCAAAGTCCGAGTTCTCCAAGTTCGGCTGACGTCTCAATTGCGATCTGCTTCTTATTTCCGTCCTCGAGCTTTCGTATTGCGTTGTCCTTTCGCTGCAAGTCAGTGGCTGCTGTTGTCTCGATTTGTCCGAATCTTCTAGGTCGGAACTACTGATGTTTTGTCGGGATTTACTTTCCTCTTCGTTCCTCTTTGATTTTTGTTCGACTGATATTTTTTTAGGACTGGTTTCTCTTGAAACGCTTTTCTTGCTTCCCTTCACTGTCACTTCGCACTTCTTGGAGACATCGTATGTTGCTCCACTGTCGTCTTCAGATTCTTTTTCTCTCTTGCTGTCATCTTTTTTCAGCAAATTCAGTTTTTTATCGCCGAAGTCTTTGATCTTCTGCTGGAAACTGCTGATTTCTCTCTCCAACACACGGAAACTTGGCTCCATCAAGTGACTCTTCTCCGAGTCTAGCTTCCTTCTCGGGGGTTTCTCCGGTTTTTTCCTCACTTTACTCTTCAACGAAGTACTCTTCTCTTTAGTCTCCGGTGACGGCGTCGTGGAATCATCTTCCAGTCTTGTTTCCTTTACCTTCTTCGTCGTCGTCTTTCTCTTCGTTTCCTGGTGCTCTGCCTCGTTGTTGTCGGAATCCAGCGAATGGCTCATCTCCTTCGGTAAATCGGGTGACACTTTTTTACTTTCGTTAGCCTTGATTTTCATCCTCGTTGGTGTCGTATTTTTATTTGCACTTTCCGCGCGGCTCTCCTCGGGAATCGGCGTTCTCACCCAAATGGTCTTCATTTGCTTCAAATCCTCTTTCGCTTCTAACTTTCCGCGTGTCGTCTTGGACTTTCGCCTTAATCGGGGATCTTCCTCTGATTCTTCGTTGTCGCTACGACTACGACCGAAAAAGCACTCCGTTTGCGTTGACGCTGTTCGATCTGTTTGCGTGGCGATAGCAACTTGTCCTGGAATTGGAACGAACGACCGAGTTTAGTTTGATTGTTTCAGGTGGAAGTTGAAAACTTTAATGAACGAGGGGCTGCGAATCAGTCAGTTTGATGAAAAGTAATTCGTTCGATGGTGGTCAGTAATCGTTTTTACGGGGACATAATTGTATACGTTAAATCGAGCATTCATCACCGAGCATTTGTCCCATAAATAATAAAAATAACTAGCAAGATCTGTGAATTACCTGGAAGACTTTGAGTCTCGAGGAAACTAGAGCTATCGACGACTGGCGCGCTCAAGCCATTTCTAGCTTCCTTTTCAAGCAAGAGCCTCGTTAGCAGAACATTCTGTCGCACAAGTTCAGCGTCGTGCATCCCAAAGGGCGCATTTCTCTCATGTACGGAAGTAGCGATCTCCGCCTCTACCTCCGCATCTCTCGTCGACGTTTCAACCCCTCGTGGGCTTCTATAGTCGTCTGCCTCGTCGTCTCTGGTTTTATAAGGGTGCTCGCCTATCAATCTCTGAACGTCGACGTTTATCTGCTGAAAAAAATGATTTGATAATACAGTCAACGATTTAAATCAAATGAATCTGTACAGTGTAAATTGCGACTATAAGCGTTTTTACGATCGTACGACTTTCGAAATTGAAAGTGGCGATAAAAACCACATAATTGGTTTGAGCGTGTAAACGCTCTTCAGTGTAAATCATTGATTTTTCTAAGCATCTAAACAGCCACAAAAATGAAGCCGGGCAGGCTCTTTATGCGAGTTTTATTCATTTTATTCTTTGCAATGAAAATAACTCACATAATTTCCAATCTCCATAAAAATGTCTGATCGCGTCTAAAGTAGAGCATTTATTTTAAAATACTATGTACCGTTTGATCGTGGGATCTTTGAGGGTAGCTCGGTTGTCGTTGCATCTCTAGTCTCTCGGGTAGTATGAGAATTTCGGTGACCTCGTTGGCTCGTTGATGCGATTCCATGCTGCGATCGACGTCTGCTTCGTGAGGGCTGTCACGTAGATCTTGACTTCTGCGCAACTTTTGATCCTCGATGAAACGCTGTAGCAAGATGTCTTTGCCGTTGGCGTGGTACAGATCCTTCTATCGTGCAAGAAGCAACGTAAGTTTGTAAGCTTAAATTATTATCGACGACTGATGGGCAGCTTCATTAAATTAGGCTGTTTGAATAATCTACTTTTGTTCTTTTGTTTTATCCGGATCAGAATAGACATAGTGTTGAATGTATACGAGGTACGACTAACATCAGTCGATCAGATAAGCAACGGCAACGACGTCTTCGAAATGCAATTATATAGCCAAGCAACAGCGAGTTATACAAACGTGCATCGTTTTGTTGAGCTGCTTCTCGTTTGACTCGCGCACTCACTAACCCCTTGCAAATTACGTAGCTATCTGTTCGATATTCGTCATGTTACTCCCACTCTTTCCACTCAACGTTGATCACCATTGGTCACAGCGCCACAGACGCACGCACACACTATACGAGTACATACCTTCAACCCAAAGTATTATACTAAAGCCTTTTTTGATAATCATAGAATCGGATACGCGACGACTTCAACGTAATTTATGTGTACTTGAATTGTCATCAGAAGTCATAAAAAGGAATGAGCAATCCCAACGAAACGGGAATCCCCGAATGAAAAAAAGCTTTCTCCGTCGCGAAAATAAAGCGCACGTGGATAACTCACCGGTCTATCGGCAAACTCCTTGCGATCTTCAATCTCTCCCCTCGTAACAAGTTTAAGCACCTCGGCGTTGCCTTCCCTGTAATAATGCTGCTCTCGTATTCGCTCTTGCCTAGCAGCAGCCGCGGCAGCAGCAGTGATTGCGCCATTCCTCAGTACACCATCACTGCCTCTCTCGAGTTCGTGTCTCCTCAGCGAATCCATTTCAGCTTGCTCGAAATTTCTCTGCGCCACCTCCATATCCTCCATGTACATACGCTCATCTCCCAGGTTCATCGGCACTACTCGCGGTATGGGCTCGCCAAAGGCGTCGTACTGCTGGCGGAGAGAAGTCGCTCGACGCATTCGCTCGATCTCAGCTGCGCTTTGATGGACGTCACCCGGCAGCGATGATATGCCGAGGTTGTTGGTGTTCCGACGATTGAATTGCCATTGCTGACGTTCTGGATCGGCACTCCATGCCTCTTTGCGTTCCTTGTAGTAGCCTAAAGGGCAAGGCATTCGGTTAGTTTTTTCCTTCAATTATGGCTGTAATAATGGCTGTCGAGGATAAAGGATTCTTGTAGCAGTTACCCTCGTCTGTTTTCATAGGCTTGCGGTGTAAGTGTCTTTTCGGTCTGGCATCTGAACGAATGATGAGCGTTTCCGAGGAATGTATTCGCCTTTTACGAGGCTCCATGTAGAACGGACAACTGGAGCATGCGCAGCACAGTATTATCGTGACGAGAGCAGTGAAAATCAGCAAGCCTAATAGTATTAGCAGCCACGTCAATAGCTTATTCTCGGCTTTGTACACAGTCTGCAATAAAATCATATAATATTCATTTCTTGCAAATACTTTGATGAAAGAAAGCCTTACCACATCCTCGCCATTCATCGATGTCGCACCGCTATCCTTGATGTTGCTACCGCTACTCGTTTCGTAACCACTCGTTGGATTCTCGTTACCATCCATACCGCTAATAATACCAAAGCCATTTTCCGCCAATGAAGCTCTGATCTTGTCAACATCGACCAACGTTCCAGGCCCATTTTGTTCTACTCGAGCTACGACCACGCTCCTACAGTGAACATTATGAGAAAATATCTGCTAGCGCAGCTATGTCAAAGAGTAATTTTCAACCTCTTTCCAATGTCGGCATTTCCAGCGTCAACTTGAGCGGCGACGTATGGCTTTATTTCCATGATCGTCACGCGACTTCCTGTAATTGTTGCTAGAGTTTCGGCTGTCTTCTTCGGATCCGGATTTTCACCTGGCATTACGAACATGACGATACGTGCGAATGCCAACATTGGTCGGAGTACACGGATTTGGGTTACGCTTGATCGATGTGGCACGCCTAAATACATAAGACAAGCTTCATATCCAGTTATCGTTTCATCGAATTACCTGCGTGCGGCGCATTTCACCTAAGTCGTAAGCGCGAGCTGTGAGGATGAACAGAGGCGTATCTTCTGCTCGTCTTCTTCGACTTTGATTTGCCTTATCGTCGTCTAAGCCCGTCAAATTATTCAAAACATGAAAATCTTTAAATGACGATGGCGTTATTGAATTTACTGTAACCGTCGTGGCATTCGTTTGATTATTCGATGGTACGATCTGAGCCGCCCTGAATAGCTTGCTTTTATTACTCCACGTAGCATTGCTCGCTTGACTGGCTCGTACCTTTCTTATTTTTGTGATTGGTTCTCGCAGCACAAGTTGACCGGTGATTTCGTTCAGCTGAAACTTATTGTCATAGTTGCCGTGTACTATTTCATAACGGACTATATTATTTGGAGGCTCGGCGTCGGAATCTGTAGCCTACGAGATGCAATCTTATTAAAGTCAATGTTTTATCAATAATACATTTTCAAAGTAATGAAATTCGACTAACCTTTATAAAAGCTGACATTGTGAAATTGGTCAACTCGTTGTTCAGAATAAATTCGTAAATGGCTGTTTCGAAAATCGGAGCATTGTCATTGATATCGATGATATTCACAATGAGATTGGTAACCCCTCGTAGACCTCGGCCATCTTCATCCTTAGCCTCAATGGTCAATTCTAGTTTAGCAGCTTGCTCGCGATCGAGAAATGACCCTATCGACACTGTAATGAAACCCGTGTCGGGATTCATTTGGAGTCCTTCGCTAACGGAACCAATGATTTTCGTGTATTGTACGCGACCAAAGACGCCAGAGTCTTTATCAGTCGCGTGCACCTGTAAATTTCTCGGCTGTGAGTGCAAATCTATTTTATGTTTACCACAATATAAGAGAATAATAACGCTGACCTGTACAACTTTTGTGCCAGCGCTAGCATTTTCCGACAACGTAGCTTCGTAAATTGTTGCATCGAAAGCGGGAGGGTTATCGTTCGTGTCACGGAGAAAAATCGTTACGGGGATGGAGGTTGATAGGTTTGTCGCTGGTCCTACTTCTTGTGCTACAATCTATTATAAAAAATGACACTTATGACGATGCAGAAAAATATCATTAATCGATTTTCCATTTAGAAATACACTGACTCTAAATCGAAGACTTTTGAATTTCTCGTAATCAATCAAGGAATTATCACGAACAGTAATGACAAAGCTCGCGCTCCTCTCAGCGACCGCAGGACTAATCTCGAAAGTGCCATTATTACCCTCGAGTTTCAACGCAAAGACGCCCGCTTTGCCGATGTCCTCGTCTTTGACTTGGGTGGAGTAAGCGTCGGAAAAGACGATAATTGTGCCTGGTTCCGCGTTCTCATCGATCCACGCTACGTAACTGAAACAAGTGGACAGGACAATTAGTTCAGGAGTATGTTTTATTTGAGTAAGTGAGCTTTCAGAATTTAAAGCTTACTTGTCATTTTCGAAGTACGGAGGGCTATTTCCTGGTTCGCCGAGTAACAGTCCAAGTTCTACAACGCTGGCCTGAGCTGCTGGCTCATCCCTCGTCGTGCGTATTTCCTCGGCGACAATCTTTAAAATTATCGGAGCGCCAACGTGTGTGATCTTTGTTAGCTCTTCCAGCGGCCTGGCCAGGATTATTTCGCCTAGTGAAAATATCGTAGACGTAAATATGTAGTTGAAATCTAAGCAATATACTGACTGCCAACAACTGCGCAAAAAATTAAATCCCTTTGAAACTCTCGCCATGAATTTCTGAACTGCTTAGCGTACACACAACCTCGTTAAGTTAAATACGTCCATTTCCTTTGTTCGCCGTATGTATTCTTTAGCCTCGGGAATTCACGGAATATCGCGTCTTCCATATTACCAAATGAATAAAACATGCGCGCAGTAGACGCTCGAACCGCAAGGGTTTCTTTTCCCCTTTTCCACCTGCAAGTCGCAGCACTGCACTGCACTGCACTGCACTGCACTGCACTGCACTGCACTGCACTGCCCTGCGCTGCACTGCACGCTTCGCCGACATTGCTGCGAGTTAATTGCTGCGAGTACTATACCTTTTGGTATGCGATATAAATTTAAGATTAAGTTTGATGGCTGGTTTAGGATGTGATGGACTAGGGATAGAACTAATTATTGAAATATACGTGAAAATGTTGCTGAACATTTGGATGTCTTGAATTTGAGATCCGTTTGATTTTCATTCCTATTCCCTTTGCTTTTCGCGCGACGACGATAATATCGGCACGCACGAGTTGCAATGAATCTTTTAGCCATTTTCTACCTGAAAACTTGTCGGAGTTACCGACCAGTTTCGAGTGCCAAGCTACCATCTTTACTCCGACATGGCGACGCCACTCCATTTTTCTCACGGGTCCAAAAAAGTCCGTGTTAACGCGTGTCAGTCACGTGCGTAAATCAGTCCAACGGAACGATCGCAATCTCGTCTGTTTATTACGCCTACGCAATTCGACTACCGAATTGGCGGCGTAACAGCTGCTACAACTGTTGACTTTTCCATTGGATCTCCGTAGTCGTATGAATCCGACGGGCGCATGAAAAAATTAAAGAGCATAATGCGTCACCTGTGCTTTCCGAGACATTAAAGAACGGCGTGAACGGATTGCCCTCGGAGATAAGCCCATAAGTAACTTGCCGAGGGACGCCCTTATCGCCGTCCTCAGCGTGCACCCGTAGAATGACGTCCCCCTGTAGCCAATGCCAAATGAACATTTGAAGCTGCCTGTAAATGCGCCGCGATGCAAGCGTTTTGTAGCTTACCGGCCTCACGGTATTATTGATTGTCGTCAGCGGTGGAGCCAGAGTGAATATCGGTGGTACATCTTGCACGTCGACCACTGCAACTACGACATTGATGCCTGCGATGTTTCGAGTGTCTTTGCCCGGTTCCGTGTACGGATCCTGACACGTTGGTTATCTTTCGATTAGCAGCTGTGAAATGCGTTCGAGCGCTCGACATAATCATTACTTACCGTTGCGTACATCGTGAGAGTATACATCGATTGAGTCTCAAAGTCAAGCTCTCCTGTGAGCGTTATTACACCTTTGGTTTGGCTTCCTACTTGTCTTTGCTTAATTTTAAATAGCTCTTTGGGTTGCTGTGCAGACAAAACACATGTATTGCTTTTGTGTCGATCCATTAGACAACAAGGTAGATTGGAAACAACGATCAATTGTTACCCATAGCTCTATGTACACTGGCTTGCCGCTCCAAGGATTCGACTCGACAAGAAGATAATCCAGCTCCTTTTCTGGCTTCGCATCCTGCAAATAGACGTCAGGCACAACCGTGTATTAGACCTAAGCGCGTCACAATTATCTTACGACAGATAATGAGTAAACTTGCTCGAGACGTATATAAAAAGCTTTTCTTTTCTAAGCCGCACGTAGGCGTTCGGAAACTTACTACCCCCACCGATTTGCATGGTTAGTCACGTTTCCAAGTAGATTTGATGCATTTACAAAACCAAGCGTAATCGTAGTTCCTCGTTATAGCGTCAAAACTTGCGCAAACTCGTAACAATTGTCATAAAAAAGCAGCTCAACCGCTGCTGGGCTGCTTTGTAGAACTGACCTCGGAAACCATGACGAGCGTAGGTAGATGTGGAAAAATTTTTTCTCTCAGAGTGGTTGCATTGGTAACAGAGATGGTTGCCTGCATCGAGTTCATGTCACCACTCGAATCTCTCACTCGTACTATGAAGTCGTGCAAACGCCCTGGCACTAGCCGCTTTGTCAGTATTACGTTTGCTTGACATATTTTGTTATAGAACGTACACGGTAAATTCTCTATTCTCACTACTGGTGTTGTCGTAGCTAGAATATTTGCAAATTAGATCAAAACAGTTTTTGCTTATATTTTACCTTTTATTTCATGGCTTTTACCAAGAATCTCGAAAATCAAGGGAAAATCGGCATCTTGATCGGTGGCGCGAAGTCTGAAAATGGCAGTGCCGATTTCGGCGTCCGCAGGTACGAGAACCATACCCATGTCTGTGGAGACATCGAATCGCGGACGTGCCGCTCTAGCCCAGGCGAATAGAAAGCTCAGACAGATCCACGTCTTGAGCCATTCTTCGGCTATTAGCATGCTGCAATCAATGTTGTACAATTTCAACTTCCACACAATTTATGTGAAACAAATCTCAGAAAATCCTTAGAAAAAACATTCAAATATATTCTTTCAAACTCATTTGAATAGAACAAGGCTCCGTTTACGGACCAGCTTGAGAAGATTTTCACAATGAATCTTTGTCCAATACATGTTGATTCTCAAATCGAAATCGAAAACTCAATCGATACTTGGCGTATTAAAATTTTTGCGCCCGAAGATAAAAATGTTTAACAACGATAAGACAAAGATTTGCAGATGTCAAGTAGCTTGCCCAGAACATCCGTTAGCTCTTGGGGTGGGGTGTGGAAAATACAGCGTCCCCTCGGGAAGAGAGAGAGGGAGAGCAGGTTAGAGTGCACAAACACGGAAGAGAAACACCGTGAAAGACGTAGCTGTTGTATAATGAATGTGGCGACCCGCTTTTACGATTATAAAATCGATATTCGTGCGCCCGAGGAGAGAGTTTATCAAGAGGCCCCATCTCTCTCGCCCTCTCATTGTCTTCTGTCTGTGTGTATGCGTCGAGGAGTAATTGCCACAGTCGCAACCACGACGTCGCACACGGTTGGCCTGCTTGCGTCAGACCACTGCCCCAGGTGATAAACTCACCTGTTAACGTAAATTGTTTTCTCACTTGACTTTTCTTTTATTTGTAAAATTTTTATTTGATAGATTTTCACATAATAAGAGATTCGCTTGCAGCAAATAGCGTTTCTTGTTATAGCATATTACCAAGCAAAAGGTCTTACTAGCTGTAACTTAAGACATCAAGTTATAATTGCAAAAGTGTAACTGTGACAAAGACATATTGTCTAGAAGCTATTCAACTCTTCATAGGATACAGTGTGTAAAATACGCATTTATAAACAAGAGTACGTAGGTAGCTTAGCATACTTCTAAAAGAGACAAATGGATATGTCCACGTCGTGCCATTGTAAAACATTTGAAGAAACTAAATTGGCACCAACACTGAAAAAGTTGCAGCTGTGGCACGTCATTATTACTTCGTACTGAATAGACGATTGACATCTGAAAATATGCCTAACGAGCGCACGTGTAGCGAAGGCATGCAACTGCGCATTGTAATTTCAAGACAATCACAGACTGAGTGTATATAGAAACATACGATCTACATAGCAAATAGCTCTCAAAAAAAACTCCGAATTACGTCAGTCAATTACAGTTCGTTCACCCACAAGCTATTTTAGCATACGGCATGAACGAGCAAAAAAGTATGAGCACGTAGTCAGACGCGAGCCAACCGACATTAATGAAAAATCCAGAACAGCATTGAACGATTATTTGAACAATAACAATGCGCAGCTAAAGATAACGTTATCGGGATTATATGCGTGACGACGACGCTCGACTATACTGAAGACTGCATACTCTGCTCTGTTGTGTTATACCCCTTTGTGCACGCGAACGATGATGCGGATATATCGGCGCCAGTAGGTCACTGAGCTTCCGTTCCTACGGATCATACATTTGGCAGTTAAGACACTTAGAGGCTTTTAATTCTGAATATCTGACGTTTCGCTTGTACCTACAAGCGGCAAACGCGGCTTTTTTGCTGTTTCCTTTATATTACTTGCGGATCATGTGACGTAGCCTGTATATACTCGTATGCTCGAGTCGTTTGTCGATCAACGAAGCTAGTCATTACATCTAAGTAATTGTAGAGTTATGCTATGAAAGTGCGTATTAGCCTGCTAAGTTTTCCATGTATCTGGGATACATTGTAGAGACATTTCACTTTTGTATAGCTGCTTACGGATTTTCATTATAGGCCTCAGATATTGTGTGTCATCTGTAGTCAAGTTGCAACAACGGCATATGATTAACACCATTTATTCCATGGGACTGTCGGATATTAAAAGCTAGAGATTGTACAAGTTTTGGAATGATAAAAATACAAATTCTAGTACATGCAAAAAAGATTCCACTTGCCTATATTTGCAAAACACAGATAAGTTGTTTGTCATACGGTCTTTACTGTATGTCGCGAGTTAATCGGAGGCAGCGATGTAAATTAAGCTTTATCACCCAATGTATTAATAACGAAGACTTGATCGCGTACAAGCTCGCACTTGGACGGGGCATATGGCTTCAGCAGAAATAGTCTTGTTAGTCTTTCGTCTTTAAGCTTTCTATTATTCATTGGCGCCTTACTTAGAGCACATAGCGTATCTCTGATTTTCATTCCTTTAGTCTAGCTTTGCCATGATAAAAAACCACAGTGACACTCTAATGTTTTATCGCAATTTCGACAAATGCCCATTCGCGGCAAAATATTCCAATGAACCGCGTGTATTATTCAAGATCCCTCTAATGATAGTTCGCAACCGATAATCTCAGCGTTTCGTATCTTCTATTCTTGACCAAGTTGAAAAAAGAAATGGGAGAATTAAGGCGGTAGAAGTCGATGAAATCTTAAAGGCTTTCGTGACCATAACCGGGAATTTTCATGCGTGACCGCTGCGACTCGACTGCTGCTGCTATTGCTCGCTACTTTTAGAAAAAGGGCTCGCGCTCCTACGCGATTTACTATATTTTTTTCATGTTTGTCGGCAGCATCGATGTAGATTTCTCGTTCGCTTGTTTTCTCCGATTGCGATTTTTAGGTCGTGAGAACATACGATTTTACGATTTTGAAGCTCAATTATGGCTTATTGAATAATGACGCCGAATGATTTTTTTATAGATAAATTTTTCTAACTGATTGAACGATGCTACATAATTTTTAGCTAGTAACTTGACAATTCATAAATAACTATACATTTCAGAGATTTCAGCTTTTCGAGCATTAGAAGCAAAGCAATTACCACATATTCATTTCTAAACGAAGTAACGTTATATTTAGAAACGTAAGGAAGAATTCTTGGAAATAATTCGATCTCGAATACATGTTCAAAAACTAAGATTTACGTACATTCTCCGCGTCATTTTTATCAATGATGTTTTGTAAATGAAACAACCAAGTCACTTATTCACACAAGCTTGAGAAAAGCACAAGGTTGGAATGGCAAAGCTCAGGCTCGTGCGAGATAATCGTCGTAAATTGATCAGCACCGGAAAAATCGATATCTGCTTCAGCGGTGTGAGGTAAGGAGTTTTTAATACAAATGGAAACGGCTTGGTAAGAGGGCGAGCGTTAACTCGACTCGGCACTACGATACAAGGCTCGCACCGCTATGAAAAATTAAAACGACGTTATCGTACAAGCCCCTCAGGCACCTAATCGATTACACTTTAGTTGCTCACTGCTGCTCCTACGTGCGTAGGTAAATTAGATGATTTATTATTTACTTTCACCCTCTCTCGTGTTGCAGATGATGACGATGACTAGGAGGCAGAAAAACAACAATGGAGTTACTTGGTGCATCGTAATGAATTTCAATTGTAGGTGTATCAATGACTGCTTGATCAATCGAAACTAAACTCATTTTATTAGGAAATCTGCACACTAATATGCCTACTTTTATCACAGCTACTTGTTTAAATACTAATATCATTCCCGTACATTCATATGAGCTATTCTACCATAAAAGTAGTCGGGCTCTTATCGCGTGAAATTAAACTATCCCTCGACTGAGAATACCAGGTCAAAGTATAATCGTTAACATTTATTTTTCGCCCTGTCTCGTCGCTTATTTTTGCGTCGAATTATTGTTGCTTTTTTCAAAATGTAGGCTGTTTGAATATCACATATCGACGTCACGTAAGTTCGGCTTCAAATTTTTAAAATTATTCAATATCTGCGGATGAGATTTCATGTCATTTTTTCTAAAGGAAGTAATAGCCACTGACGGTTCAGAGCGCGAGCTACAAAACTATTTCCGTATAATGTTGTACGCATGTGGTGTAAAGATTGGTTGGATTGCGGTACTGTACATATTGTGGATACGACTGAATGTTTAATGACATTTATATGAGCACGTATATGGATTTTTTTTCTTTTCGTCGTGCGTCTAACTCTACATAGCTGGACTAACACTGTGTATAGATGTTGCAATGATGTGATATCCAGACTGTACATTGTCGTGAAGATGAGAAAACTGAGCGAATGGCAAATATAAAAAGAAGACAAACACAGAAAAATTATTGTAGCAATAAGCACAAAATTACCTGAATGGTCATATAGTACAATACTTTGTCGCAAACATTTGGACTTGTCTTCCTCTACTCAACGAATGGCAGTTTTCTTGTTCTAGGTATATGATGCATGTTTTAATAAAATTCATTAAAAAAAGCTATTTTGAAGTAGATACTCCTCCTCAAAATTTTAGCATCTAAATTATAAAAATGTCTATCATCAATCAGACACTTAACTAATAATGTTAGAAAAGTTTGTCAGTTGATAACATCAGTTTTGCTGAAACAAGCTTGCAATCGTCCACAAAATTTTTCGAACGATCTTTATCAACCCATAACGATCGGAAATTTGTATAAAAACTTAATCTCACTACGTTAGATATCATTTCTAGCGGTATCACACTTATTCTTATCAATACTTAAATTCACACTGTTCTTTCACAGCTATTACTTGCTATCGTTCGGATCTCGTGCATATTACAATAGAAACCTAAACATGCAGTCTTCATATCAACTTTTTCTTCACAAGCACAGTCTTCTTCTCGTTTCCTTCACACGCAACTGGCCTACTGAACAAACCTAAATATCTATACTGACGGGCCATCATTCATAAAACAAAACAAAAGTTACATTCGCGAAATAAAGCTTGCTTAACCCGGCAGATCTCGCGTGGGTGTTCGGTCAGTCAGTCGCGTGCGAACTGACCGGTGCGAGTAAGTGTAGCAGGTAGCTAGCGAGTTGGCAGCTAGGGTAGTTGTGTGCTGGTCGATGTCCGATATTTTTCCGAGCTTCAGCACGCGAGCCGGCCGTTCGCCTTCCTAGCTTAGATCTGTAGTTACCTACCGTCACGTGGCTGCGGCCGCGTTACTGGACACAAAGGAAGACGGAAAAAAATACGGGTCGACCACGACAACCATTCATGCAAATCCAGACGCCCTGACTGAATGTAGGCCAATCGAGTCGTACCTTTGTGAGTGTGTGTGCGTGTGTGCACTGAATCTTTTTACAAGAATTACGACATTAAGATCCAAAGAATAAAATTGCCTTAGATTTTGCTTTTTTCCATTAACTGATCAAAGCATTAGGTGAAAAGTAATTTTAGAGTTTAGATATGCAAGGAAGAATACGATGAGCAAATTAATTTGTTTCAACCCGTATGGAACTTGAGTCCAATTAGTAATGGTAAAAAAGTCGTCTAAATTGCAGCAATATATGCGATACTGAGACAATTTTAGCGTGGGTATGATGCATTTTTTATGGATTTAGACAATTCAAGAGTCAATTATTGATCTTTAGAAAAAATATCTTATAAGCTGTTTGGTATTGACTGTGAAAGTAAAGGAAAAAATCATTGTGGTAAAGTCCGCAAGGCGGTTTTTCCGCGAAGTCATTTCAAGTTCATGTATCTGGTAAACAGGAGTTTACCTTGAGTCATGAGTCAGGATCTTCATGTATTTTGAAAAATTAGTTTGTTAGACTGCCTGAAGGGTTTTTCATCTGACAACATCGCGAAGTGACGTAGTCCTATAGCTTAATTCGTTTCATTCCAGTAAAATAAACTTTAGTAACTTTTTTATTTTATTGATTGAATATCTGTTTTAGTGGAATTTAGGAAAACTTGTACTGGAAATTATTTTTGAGATCAAATCAATTACATTCATTTTCACTTGATTCAATCACCTGATCAATTTGATAATTGATAAAACATTTAATAAAGCAAAACAATTGGAAGTAAAAGAATCATTGCTGGAAAATAAAAAAAAAATCGTGTAATTCACTTGGCAAGAAAACGAGCAACATCCATTAGAAAGTAATGAAAAAAGTTCAACGCGGTAACAAAAATCTTTTTTCCATCTTATACACGTTGGATGTTGAAGGGGCGAAGAAAGCTTTCGCTCAAACGGTGGAGGGGAGGGTTATAGCTTGCTTGGCATTAGCATAGGGTGGCACGCGAGGCTGACTTTCAGGAGAGCGATAAGGGGGTCGAGAAAGTAGCCAACGGGTCTATGTGTCTCGAAAAGCCCCTTCTTTTGTGCGTGCGCTCTGCGTATGGATTCGTTATTAAACTCAGCAGAGTTCCCCTATTCATGGTTACAATCGGGTGGTAATAATCTATGATTTAATTTTTTTCCTTGATGACTTGACTTTTAGTAAGAACTTTTTATCAGGTAAGAGATCTTTCTTGATCATTTCTTTTTCCTGTTTCGTATAGTCGGTGGCGTACAAAAAAATGTCCAATTTATTACAATTGTCGATATATTTTTTCGCACTAAAGGGAAAAGCTAAATTATTCTTTTAATGAATAAAAATATTCAATACAAGAATGTACAATATTTATTCAAATTACAAAAGTATTAGAATCTTATAAAAAAACTCGATATATGTTTTTCTTTTTTGGCAGTATCATTATGTACATCGCTGTCTTCAATTAAAATTATATTTCACCAATCTCAAATTCACACCCACATTTACAAAGTCTATAACATCCTTCTGCTAAATTTACGTTCTTTATAAATAAATAAATCTGATCAGGACCAAAGAAAAACTAGAAATATTTACAAATTCCTTCACGAATTTTTCTTAATCTATTTTTGCGTCTGCGTGCCTCTTGAATCCTTCTCCTTATCTTTAATTGTCAGAGTTCGGTCGTTTCTACATTATGAACAAATGGGTTATTGAGCACTTGATTGTGGCCTCGATGGACTGGTGACTTACGATTTGGACTACCACCACCTTCTCCGTTCGTTTCGTCGGTTGTTGTCTCGATCGTTGTCGTTTCAACACTTTTCACAAATAAAAATTTCATTCAGATATTATTCAATAAAATTAATTGTTTCGTGTAATTTCAAAAATATACCTAAATATTGAAGTTACTCTCTGTTGATTATAGTACGGCTTATCCTCTGTAGTAATTTCATTTCTATTCGCTTCGTTCATAGCCTCCTCATTAATAACAGCATTTTCATCGAGCGAATCTCTCTCGGAGTTATGACTACACAAGTGAACTAGTAAATCAGAGCACATACAAAGTACATGGTATTCCGCGCACTCACCTAATGGATTCGTCACTTTTGAACCATTCGTTCTCGTAGGCGTGCATCCAAATGGGATTCGAACCTTCGACGCTGTGTTTGTTCGTGTTTGGAACACGCCCAGGACTTCGCATGAATTCGGAATCTGTAACGATTCAGTATATAAGAATAATTGCTAATCATATCTACAGAGCAAGCTGTGCAGTCTAACTGAAGATCTAGTAGTTATCTAGTTGAAGGAAAATAGTCTATTATTGATTTTATTGCTTGAAGAGAAAAAATGCCTGCGATTGAATAACAGCTAGTTTAGAATAGAACGATTGCAGAGTCTAAATTCGTGTATAAAAATAATTTATTTCAATGTATTTTAATATCAGTTCTATAGTTTGCCATTATCTAATTGCTCATTAAAAAATATACCGAAAGGCGTAGCGTTTGCAGCCTTCAACTGTCTCCGATACGACGATCTTTGAGCAAGACACACTCCCACGCAAACGATCAACAGTCCTGCCAAAAACAGCGTCAAAGTTGCCAACCAAAGAGTCGTGCCGGCTTGTTCAAACTGTGCCAGTGATTGTGGTTGTGCCGGTTGGGTGTCTAGCACGTTGAACTCTTTGAACAGACTATCCAGTTTCTCGATGTTACGATCAACCAGAGCCAGAATCTCCGATACGTCAAAAATTGAATTGTCTTCCCGATTCACGAGGTGCAGATACAAATCTGTACGCGTTCGATCGACTGAGCCATCTTGGTTCTCGTGAATCTTGTATTCGTCCACGTTTACTATCGCGCCGGTCACATTACCGAGAACTCTGTTGAAGAATAAGATTTTCGTTGGTTATTCAAACTATTGCATTCATTCTTTAAGTAGTGGAAGATAATCCTTACTCTCGGAAATATTCGATTCTACTACGTATTTCTGGTGGATGTTGTCGGACCACAAATCTAACGCGTTGATCTTCTCTCAGCAAGTAAATAAAAACTCTTGCTGTGTCATTAAATCCTGCAGTATCATTGGCAAGAACCTACAAACAATTTTACACTTAAATTCACATTAATTTTTTCGATATTTTTTTGACGTATTACTGTAAAGTCGAAATATCCTTTCATTCTACGCTGAGGGTCGAAATTCAAAGTTACAGCTCCCGTTGTTTCATCAACTAAAAATGGTTGTAATTGTATATTGTCGAGTCCTTCGGTTAGTGTCATTTGTATCTTTCCAATCAAGTAATATTTAACAATAGCGTTCTCACCGCTATCTAAATCTGTAGCCTAAATAAAAATAAAAAGATTGGTCATGAATTAAAAATAAAATTTTAAATTTTTAACTAATTACAACATCAATTACACCTTGACGTGCATAAACTCCATTCCAAAATCAGCATCAGTTGTAACTCCCCCTGTAAAAACTTTATTGATAAACTTAGGTGCATTGTCATTGATATCAATGACCGTAACGATGACTTTTAACAGCGTATCATCTTTCTCAATAAACGTCTGGTTTGCCAGCGGAACAGTATTACAATCTTCTGTAGCTTTGATAACTATCTCGTAAACTTCTTGGGTTTCTCGATCCAATGATTTTGCCGTCTACGAAGAAGTAAAAAGCAAAATTACATCTTGTACTACAATACTTAGCCTGCAATTCTTTCTTTCGCAATAAAACTATATGTATATAATACACTTGAACGTACCGTCAATTGATGTGTGTTGCTGTCAAGGTCGAAAGTACGTTGCTCGTTGCCAGAGACGATGAAGAAACAGACGTGAGTCGGCGGGTCGTCGAGATCATCGACCTCATCTCTGTCAATGGTCTCAGGCAATAGTTGGCTCTCGCTACCAGCAGCTCGCTCTTCCGTAAAATTTACGTGGTGTACGTCCACTTGAAATTGCGGCTCGTAATCGTTAATGTTCTTCACGTAGATCACCAGGTCCAGATCTGAACTTAATGGTGTCGGGGTGCCAAGATCGTACGCTTCTACACGTATCTATGTAATAATTATTGTTATTCAGTCAGCTAGTTGACCATGAATCACGTAATGCTACTACTTATTTTACGAAGAGAGCTCGTTACTTTGATGGGTGCGGAGAGCATTATTAAAATTTCTTTATAGGCATCGTTTATTAGCTTTGATTAGAAGGAATTTAATTTGATCAGACGTGATTGAGACATGTTACCTACCTCGTATAATTTTTGGATTTCTCTGTCAAGGGGTGATTTTAAATATACAGATCCATTTGTTTCATCAATTTGGAAAGTTTGATAGTGCCCAGCTATGTCTTGTTTCAATCGATAGTGAACATCTCCATTCGGTCCATTGTCTGCGTCTTTTGCTTGAACTTGTACTATTTCCGATCCAACAGTCATATTCTAAAAAAATTTCAATCAATTGTACAATCAATAATCAACAAAGATAAGCAACAACGAACCTCTGGAATTCGTATTGTAATGTTATGCTGTGGACTGATAAAAACAGGTGGATTGTCGTTGTAATCGGTGACACAAACATCGAGAGTTGCGTAAACTTTGTTGGCTGGTTTGCCGAGATCTTGTACCTCGAGTTTCAATGAGTATTTTCCGAATCTACCGCGAAGGGAGTCGGACGCTTTGAGACGCGCCGACCAATAATCTGTTTGTTCCAACGTAAAATAACCTTTCAGAACAACACAAAGGAATGCCATGAGATTAATCGCACAGTGAACGGTGCATTAAGTTAGCTTTTTCTTTTACCTAATTCATTTCCCGAGAAAATTCGAATCATTGTCCGACCATTCGGTGTCATCTGATTATCTGCATCCTCAGTCTTAATAAACACAATGCTTTCTCTTACATCGTGAAACTCCGAAATAGTTGCACATCCTTCAGGTATGTCTATCTTTGGCACATTATCATTAACATCTACTACAGTGACTCTATAAAAAGTCGATGTCATTTTAACAAATTGCTTCTTATGAAACATCGTCGATACAAAAAAAGAAAACAATCTCACTCGATCTGTTTGAATGCATTTCTAGATTCTCCGGTAGCGTATCCGAATTGATAATTATCCCAAGCCTCGATAACGAGCACGTAGGAGCTCTTTGTTTCCCAGTCGAGCGTATCGGCGACAGTAAGCAAGCCACTATCCGGATGAATAGCAAATTTGCCCTGTAATGAGCGATAACAAGCGTAAAATTATAAGTTTTATCAGTTTCGATGACATACAAAGAAAATCACAATAATTATATCAGTTACCTGTGAAGACATCCTGTCGAGGAGATAGGTAACTCTCCCGAAGTCACTGCTATCTGCATCTCGAGCTTCGATCAATGCCACTTCTGTACCAATTTTTGCATTTTCCAATACTGTTACATTCGTCAGATCGGTGCTGAAGAATGGATTATTATCGTTCTCATCGATCACTTGAATGCACACTTCTGCTAAACTAGATCTATGAACACAAATGATAATTCAATTCGCTTTAAATGATGAGTTTGAAATCCTGCACATACCTTGGAGGAATTCCTGAATCTGTAGCTCGAACGGTAAGATTAATCCAAGAATAAATTTCTCTGTCAATTTTATTGGCGACAGTCATTCCTCCGGTTTCCCGATCGAGATTAACCATGTCAGTGAACTCACGTGGACTTTCAAGCGTATAGGTGATCGTGCGATTTTTATCGGCGTCGTTAGCTACGATACTGACAATGTGCACGCCATTCTTGCTATTTTCAGTGACGTAACGACGATAGAAGGGACGACGGAAATGCGGATCGTTATCATTTTCGTCCTCGATCACTATGTTGAGAATCGCTGAAATATGAAAATTTACGCGCGTTAGTTCGTAGGATTATTATAGATATGTAGGATTTGTATAGATTCCTAGTTAGAAGGATGAGTAATGAATTTCAAAATTAGATCAAAATGGAAAAATACATTGAGCTCATAGCGAATCTCCGGATAAAACTAATTTAACAAACCTTAATTTCTAATATATGATTCGAATAATAATGTTAGATACATATATAGCATTTTCCATACATTATCACTAAATATTCAAGTTGCGCATTTATTATCGAGATTGATAACTTGTTCTTTTATTTCAATTAACAATGTTATATGAACTCTGATCCAAAGAATTACTAAAAAATCTCTGAAGTTGAAAAATAACAAGCAATTGTATTTATCAGTACAGTAACATGACAGAGCTTACAAACTCCAATCACAGACATTTTCCTTCAAACAGTATAATAGTGGAAGGATTGGCTTAAAAACTTTAGTTAAATTGCTCGTACCAGAAGCTACCTGTACACCTTTGACGGCAGCCAAATCCTCGACCACTAAGCCAAGCCTAATTGTCTCAACTCTTTCTCTATCAAGTAACTTTACGAGCTTGAGCAAGCCATCGACTGCATTCAGTTCTAGAGCAGCTAAGTAATCGTATTCCTGGATACGAATTAGAGTGCCTTCTTCGTTTCTTGCCTCCGATGAGTTTGGATCGATTTTATAGCGTAGTATCGGCGCTATGTCGGGATCGTTTGCTACTATTCGATGCACGTAAGTTCCAATCTACACACATGAAAATATTACTCTCACGGAAAAAGTAAATATTTTTATAATTAATTACTTGAGTATTTTCTCGAACAACAACAGTTCCAGGGTCAACGAAAACCGGCGGTTTATTATTGACATCGACTATGGAGATATCAACGAGTACTTCGGCAGACCTTTGAATTTCGGTGCCACTATCAATTGCCAATACTTTGAGATTGTATTTGGTGGTCTTCGGAGAAGTTAAATCCGGATCTAAATTGGAACCACTGGCAACTCTGATCGTTCCGCTCTCTGGCTCTATAACAAACTTGTCACCCGCGCCTCTTTGAATTCTGTACACGACTTTGTTGTTAGGCGTCGACAGATCTTTATCCCAAGCTTTAACCTGTAATCAGCATTCACTTTAGCTACAATCATCAAATCCAATATACTTTAATTTTATAAGGTTTACCTGTAATACACTCGTTCCACCAGGTAAATCTTCAGCTACATTTTTCGTATAAACAGCTCGTTCGAACGATGGCGCGTTATCATTGACGTCTTTTAAATAAATTGTAACCGCAACATCAGAACTTAAACTCGGCACTCCCATATCTCTGGCTCTCACAGTTAACTTCAAGGGTCTAATAAAGGGCTCAACTTTTCCATTTGCTAGATGCGTCGGTAAAACTTCAAAATCCATGGGCTTCAATGGTGCAATAACACCGTGCTTAGCATCTATTGTGAAATTACGCGAGTAATCACTAGGCAGTATCGAGTACAAAATCTCGCTGTTGCGAGTTCCATTCAAGTCTACATCGAAAGCTTCGACTACGAGAGGCGCATCGAAATGATTTTCGTTTTCGAGAATAACAGCTTCGTATTTATTTTGTAAAAAGGCAGGAGCGTTGTCATTGACGTCGTTTATGTTGACTATAAGTTGGGCAGTGTTGCGATTCCCTTTTCCTAAGTCATCGCGAGCTTCCACCGTCAAGTAATGACGTGAGACAAGTTCGCGATCGAATAGTGCACCTGGCTCCTTGACAGTTATTGCGCCAGTATGATAATTCAGTCTCAAACTACGACGAATTGTTAATTTTAGAATTTACAACTAAATAATCACAAAAAGTGGGAAATGAACGCTTACGCATGAGCGAGACTACCGCCTAAATTGGTATATCGAATTCCCTTTGTGCCGAAATTACCACTGTCCTCATCCAAAGCTTGAACCCAAGCGACAGTTGCACCGGCTGCGCAATCCTCGGGCACGTGTACTTCGTAAATACTCTCCGTAAACTCCGGATAATTATCGTTTTGGTCCTTTATATAGATCGTCACCGGCACTATGCTCTTCTTTGGCGAATTTGGCACTATTTCTTTGGCAGTCAGCGTGAAATTTAACACTGAAAAGATTGACCATAAAAATTTGCCTTTCTATTTCAATCTTTGAAATATGGAGATAATATAAAGTGTACCTGAGATTTGTTCGAAATCCAATTTTGACGAATCTTTAACCCTTATTAAAAATGGAGCTTCGTTGATACCTTGAGCCGGGGTCACTTCAAATATTCCATGATCCCCGCTCATAATCAATCTGAATGTCCCGTTAGATCCCTGTAGAATAATTTATTATGTATCCATACTGCACAAAAAGAACTCGCATGAAAAAGGGAAAAGCTCACCAAATCATGATCGTAGACTTCGGGTATGGTATCGCCGATGAACGTAACCGGTGTATTTTGCGGTGCATTCTCATTAATTTCGGCAATGTATCTGCTGCTGCGGAAAGTAGGTGTCTCGTCGTTGACATCCATGACGATTATAGTGACCTCAGTGGAGACAGAAGGTGCCGATATAACTTTCGAAACCTCTCTAACTGTGATCTCAAGAATGAACGAGCCGTCACTATTGTCTGGTGCTTCGCGGTCCAGTTGAGCTGTGGTAAACACTGTCCCAGATGTCGCGTCGATGTCGAATAAGTATTGTGGACCACGAGTTATACCGTAGGTCACTTGATTGTTTATACCTTTGTCGCCGTCGACTGCACGTACTATAAGTCGAGTTTATGTGGTCAATTTACAATTGAGTCTAAGGTTGGATGAGACATGACGTACGTACCTTGCAAAACTGATGTGCCAATTTTTGCATTTTCACTGATCCTCGCAACGGACGGCATTGATACAAATTCGGGAGGCTGATCTTCGACATCTTGTACTTTTATTAAAATTGCCGTCGAGCCGGTATTGACCTGTAATGAATAATTACCTTTTAATGGTATTCAGAAATTACGGAAAATAAAATAGGTATGCGCGCGTACCTTTTCATTAATAGCTCGATCGATCGCAAGAATCCTCAGTTGATACAGATACTTCCTCTCGTAATCAAGTTGGCCAATAAGTCTAATTACACCTTTACCATTAACCGTTGACACGGAAAACAATTCGTTATCGCCATCCGATTCTTGTAGGTGATAGACCACCTGACCGTGAGCACCTTCGTCGAGATCAGTTGCCTCGACAGTTGCAAGTACACCAGGATGAGCATCTTCGCGAACCGTCAAACTTGTTGGGTGTGATTTGAATAGCGGCACATTGTCATTGGTGTCCTCCACGACGAGCAACAAACTTTGCGTAATAAAGTTTCCCTCGAGTTTGCCGTCGGTAAGTGTCAGCACTAATGCATACTCGGATTTCGTCTGTGGAGTGCAAATAATACAGTAATACATGCTTGTGAAAAATATAAATTATTAAATTTTTATTTCTCAATGACGAATGGTTCTATTTAGTTTGTACTGTCTTGTGAATGTTTTCTTGTAAGAAATAAACAATTTGATATTTGAAACAAGATTTACCTTATAATAAATGAAGTAATAAACTTAATTTTTTTTCTGAATTGTAGTTGATTTGGTCTAAATTTCTACCTGATTCTATATTCATATTTATAGTCATATGGACAAATAAAAAATCTACAGTAGTATTTCAATAACGAATCGAACATTCATTGCGCTGAAGAAAAAACTCATCGCAAACGCAGCAGTAATTGATCCTTTGTTCACTACACGCCTTCAACTCATCTACTATCGTCATCATCATCATCATCGTAGTCGTCGCGTTGTTATTACTGGTGCGCTCTTCCAGCCGTGCGGAACTGCCGTAGCCGAGCTGACGCGGAAACTATCCTGATTTAAGTGATCGGATTCCATGTTTTTGCTTTGTAACCAATTTTTCCGGGCGATTTATTGAGCGTTTGTTTGGCTATCGTTCGCATGAGAATAAAGACATCCTTTTTCGGTGTTTTTCTCCCTCTTGCATTCTTAATTGGATTTACTAAGCTTCGGTATTACAAGAGGTTTTTGTTATTTTTTTTTATTGGTCGAGTCTAACTGTAAAGCGTTTTACGATTGGTTTGCTGGCGTAGCTGATGTCTTCCTGAGAGAGATTAGAGAGATGGTTCTATTGTGGATAGCTCATTTTTTTTCGATTGTTACGACGATATACATTTTGTGAAAGGATCGATAAGTTTTCAACGATTTCTTTACGGTTACGTACTTTCCTTTTGTTACGCGAAGAAAATTTTACTCCGATTTCGTTGCCGAGAGCGAATAATAACAAAAAAATGACAGATGAATTTCTCTATAATTTATATATTTTCAAGCATTATCTTTGATTGTATTTAGTGATATTTTTACGGTCTCCTCATATTATTTATCGTAATTAAGTTTAATTCGATATATTTAATGCATTAACTAGCATAATCATGTGCCCATTCATAGCTCTTCTTATGTTCGATTCGAAAGGTATAAAACCCAGAATATATAAGAGTGAAATATATTACTACACACCTTTTATTTCTAGTGAAAACAAGGGGAATTGCACAAAAAATGAAAAGAACGCAGGTATGAAGGATGAAAATGTACACACACATACCTCCCTGTCGAGCGGCTTCCTGATGTAGATGTTGGCTTCGTTACGGCCGAACTTTTCGATGCTTATCACGTCGCTATCCGGTTGCTCTCGTACCCCAAAGGTCAGGTCATCTCCATCCGGGTCTACGCCTTTCAATCGGTAAATCTGGCTCCCTGTAAATCCCTTTCCAGTTAGATTTAACAAATTTCACAATTTACCGGTTTTGCTTAGTTAATGGACTAGAGGAAAGACTATGTGGATATAGTCGCAGACAACTAAATAAATTCAATAATCACCTCGTAGTAAGATGTTCTATTAGTTTACAAGTTTGATTCTTATCACTTTATTTTATCTTCTAGAGATGAGTGTTTGGTAAGCTTGTCATGATTTTTATTCGCGATCAAATATTTAGAATATACGATTTGAATTTGAAAAAAAAATTGCATTGTTTTTCTTAATAATCAATTTATTGTACATATATTGCCTAAAAGTAATTACCAATACTGTTAATAAAAAAGCACAAAGTTACTAAAAAAAGCAACGATTATCGCAATCACCACACCAAGACAAAAAAAGATCTCTCTCTCTCTCTCTCTCTCTCTCTCTGAAGGAGAATACTGACCGACAGGCGTTTCCGGACCCTCCTTGAGCTTCAAGACGATCTCTTGGCCGCGATCCGTGAGAAATTGCGGTGGGTTGTTCCTCGCCTCGCATCTCGCCGCCAATAATAGCAATGTAATCGAAATGAGAATCATTTTCCACTGCCATGATGGCGTTGTTGTCGTCCCTCCGCAATGATACCTCCACAGACGCAACGTCATGTTGGTCGGCAATGCACCTCTAGACGGTACAGGCACATAATTTTTATGGGCATAGGGCCGTCTTTGTTCCGATTAAATGAACCTCAATGTCACCCTGGAAATTCGAGATAAATATTTTATTGAGCAACCATTCTATTTTGCAAAATGTCTCTATTTCCTCAGACTTAATTCTAAAACCAAGCGATAAATAATGTTAATTATAAATATGACAAACATTGATTTTAAGCAAATTAAAAAATCTCCATGATCCAAGCTAAAATCTCATTAACAACAGAAATGAACAAGTAAATCATTTCCTAGTTTTCACTCGGCATCTTGGTGGAGAAGCTCTCACTCACAGCTCATACAAGGCACACAATACCAACAACAATCGTGACCCAGTGACTCGAAGCTCACGCATTTGGTTTTCTCGCCGCGTATACCTGCACTACTGTAGCAGGAGATCGCAAGCACGCGATACGTCATAAAAGTTGTGTACAACGATTTTTTATCTTGCATTTAGCTATGGGAACGCGGTGTCACTTTCGATCATAACGAGCATACATTGTTGTTCTGCCGGTTAATTAGCTCCCAGCAATTAACGAGGAAAAACGACTGAAATTTTTAAAGTCTCCGGAGAAGAAGAAAATCAGACCGCGATGCGTCTTTATTACGTTATTATTATTTTTTATATAGAAAAATAACGTCGAGATACTTGTTTAAATTAATTTTGTGTGTGTGTATGTGTGTATTTTTGTCTGAAAAAAGACTTAACTACTTTTTTGGAAAAGCGGTACACTCATTCAACATTAATTTAATGGATTTTCGTTACGTGCGGCTTAACGAAGAAAAGCTCGAAGATAAATACGATAACATCGTGTTACAATGCTCGCATCGTATGCCCGAGTTGTGTAAGATTTCGGAATAAATTAGTCAGACATTATCAAACTGATGCGTAAGATAGAGTAGCCGTGCGTACAGTCAACTCATACTATCGCTTTGGATAAAGAAAATTCAGCGAGTTAATACCATTATTTGCAAAATACATACATTCGACAATGCATGTGTGTAGATCGTGGTTTGTCATGTTGTCACTCCAACGCGCGCGGAACTTTCCTAGAAAGTCAATGAATCCAATGTCGAGAAGCAGAATGACAGCTCGCTAATGGGATTTCCCATAGAGACAGGTGCATGCGCGTATATATGCCTATTCTTGCCTTTTGCGAAGATGCCAAAGTAAAACAAATAGTATATCATTGCGTGCTCGAATGTTCATTGCTCGCGCGTTTTTTTTGTGTTTTTAACGCTGTGCGTGTGATGAACATATTTAAAATTGTTGATCAGTAGAGCATTAAGTTGACCATTTCTAATTTCCAGGTACGTGCCAGTGGAAATTTCCTGAAACTTTCAAGCATCTCAGTTTAAACTTATTCACATAGATATAAAAATGCACGTGCAAGCGAAACCGAAGATGAGCAAACAAGAGGAGGCCTAACGATAATTGATCATCGGCATCGACGTGTTCGCGGATGAGTAAACTTAGCAAATGATCGATTCTCGAAAGAGAAGGGCTTGAGCGTCGAGAGCGAGGGGCATTTGTGTGCTCTCGAAGAAGTAACGTGCTTCTCTCACGAAACTTTCTCGGAAGGTCAATAAAGTAAGTACCGCGCGCGTTCGCTCCCTCTATCTCTCTCGTTCGCTCTTTGCTCGGCAGGAAGTTTTGCTTAAGATGATAATAACTGCCTCGTTCGTTCCTTGCTATTTCATAATTGCGATTTTTAAGTACCGACAATCGTTTTAATTAGTTGTAAGTCTATGTCAAGTAATGCGAGGCTTATTATTATTCCCTGTCATATTATTAGGTATATTGTGCGTGATAGACGAGAGGATGTGTAGGCTTTCAAGAAAATACGAGGGATCATTAATCATTAATAAGCCTGCAAAAAATGTAAGAATATATTTCGAAAACCAAAAGTTATCTCTGTTTCTCTTGCGATTCGCTCTAGAAGTATATATTACAGTGACTACTGAGCGTTCAGGTGAATAAAAAAAATGTGCATCTTACTTTCTTAATTCCCACGAAGGAGCACGTCAGTGGTATATAAGTAAGTTAGGTTAGAGTATTAGATTAGCCGTGTCGCGTCCCATCTAATTGGTCATGCGGAGCGCATCGCGCGCTCGCGACAAACGTCCAAACGGTATTCCGCTTTCTCTCTCTCTCTCTCTCTCTCTCTCTCTCTCTCTCGCTCGCTCTCTGTTTTCTGACGGACAAAGGGAGACAACGAAGAAGCCAGCAGCAGAAGAGTAAGCATGGCCAATGTCAAGATTGTCACCGGCGCGGCGTGTGTACTGTGTAATTGCAGCTGGCCGAGTGAAAGCCATAGCCGAGGCGATTGCTTCTCTTTTCTCACGGCGAACAATGGACTACGAGGGCGCCAATGTTTGCCGAGGGGATGTCTACTGCATCGAGATTTTTTTCTGCGGCTCTTCCCTGACTACTCAAGCAGCCTCTGTGGGAATCGACTTTTTTATTCTCTTTGGCTTCGCTTGGATTGCTATCAGTTGTGTATATGCACGAGTTATTGAGCTATCAGATGATCTCTACGATTGAAAATGTAACGAACAACTCCTACAATGAAATCAGTCTCTTTGCTTGTAAGTGTATCTGTTGTAGACTCGGACTTCCCTTTTCTAGTTACGAGATATATTATTTCGAAATTGCACACGAGGTAATTGTAAAGTGAACTTTGTTCTCTTTCAAATTTCTCATATGCCTATGACATACGTATTCGCTATAAAATCAAGTTGAATTTCGCGCATTTATCGTTTAGATAAGCAGTCTTGAATTGAATGCTCGTGTGCTATACGGTAATCCGATGAGTCTTCTTACTGAATAATATATATCATTGGCAAACAAACTCTTTTGGCATAAATTTCATTCAAAGCTATATGCTTCTACAAACTCAATTTCACGCTTGCCTTAGCAATGGAGAGTTATAAAACGACATTTAATTTCTAATTAAATAGTCTGTTGCAAAGATTGAAACTTTCATTTTCTACAGTTATGGCATATTATTTTAAAATTGTGTGATATAATTATACGTTTGAATTTTATTTTCTCTAGGTCGACTTAGTAACATTGTGGACTTTGTCTTATTATTAAAAAATAAATATCTTTAGAATGAGATTCTAATTTAACGATCTAGTCAATCGGACAATCAAACCGTAATAATAGGTCAATTAAAACGCACTCATCGAAAGATCGAAGCGACGCTTTCGAATGGTTATTCGCGAAATCGACATTTCTTTTGTCGAGATCAATAAAATGATCGGCCCCTCTGTCTACAGTTATTTCTTTTGTGCTATAACCTGCTTTTCACGGTGAGCAATGTGATCGATAGAAACTCACTTTCATACTCACAGTTTGCAGTTGGAGTCGCATTTAAAAATGTTTGAATTTTTTACTGGTCGGATTGTTCAGCGCTCTGCGAAAGCTCCACAGACGTATCGGTATCAGGCCAAAAGAAGAAGTACGCATAAAACTGGAAGCTCAGTGTAAGATCGCACGGACACCCGATCTGCCATGCAGACGAACGGTGGTCAGCTGTGTTGCTTCAAGGCCGACGCCCGGAAACGTATGCACCTCGCGTTGCAGTTGCGAACGTACACGTAACGCGCAGCCGACGATGACTCCTAAAGATTAAGCGAACTTCCCCCTCCACTTGTTATCCGTGGGGGAAAACAGAACGAGACCCACTCGGGCGCCGTTAAATTGCAAATTTGGCTAATATTATACAACATATATCGGGCTGGAGGCGAGGGTACCGTTCAGTCGGCTGCTTGTTAGTCTCATTTGGAACAGTTGCAGAAGCTTTTAATGAATGACGATTGCGTCTTAATTCCAAGAGAAAAGGATTAAAGCTCTCGGGAAGGATGTTAAAGGATGTTACCTAGAAAACTTGCAATTTGTAGTTGTTATGGCCAAGCTCTCGTTTTTCCCTATTCTTTCAAAAGTCCTTGAAATTCTTTTGATTGTTATTGATTCAGCTGTTGGCCTATTGTCTCAGCTAGATTTAGTTTGATATTGCTGCTTTCTCTACCACGCCCACGTAGCCGTAAGAGCGCGAGCAATCTATGAAATTGCAAGGAGCGCACAATTATCCGAAATACCATATCCTTTTTGTCTGCTAGGTAGATGCTTGCGCGAAGATGAGCATTGGCTTTACTTCTCCTTCTTAAAATGGTCAACTTGGATCGTAATAGCGCGATAGCCTCGATAGCCTCCTTGCTAACCGACTGTATCGGTTACGCTCGCGAGAATGTTCTCCTTAACGGGGCCCTGGGGTTACCTCCAGTCGAATTAATTACTGGGCCCCCGCTTTACGGTTCGATTGCTAGCAACTCGCCAATGCACGCATATGTCCCTCGGATGAATTTTTGCGCGCCCCGTACATGTATGTACATGGCGCGTGTCCAACGAGCTGAACAGGCTGCTCCTTCATTTTTGCCAGCACTTGCTCATTTCACTTTCCTTCGACTGTGACTTCGTGCTACGGATAACATTAATTTTATTTTCAAATTAATCATGAAATGCGACCAGCGAGAACGCGGAACATTTTCTCTGATATCGATCGCAAAGAAACAACGAAAAAACGAAAAAACGAATTGGAATAGCGACTTTTAGGCAGCAAAGTGGCGGCTAGTCGATTTGGGGAGGGGCAAGGGCTACGCTCGCGTGTTGGCGCATTAAACTTCAGAACGTTATTACGGCGAGGTGTCGAATTTCTACCCATGAAGAGAGAGAAAGAGAAAGAGAGAAGCTTCGAAAACTAAAAGTTATCTAATTTCGCTCCTTAACTTTCTTTATTTTTTCCGTAGACTCTTGTGCGAATGCCTACACGAACGAAGAGGCTTTAGATTGGCGTTATACAGCATTGACTTTGATATGTAATGAATGCTGGTACTGCAACAAAAATATTATTTTAGCTTGCATTGATTTTTTTATTTTCATTTGATTATATATGCAAGCGAACGTTTGACTTTGTACGGAGCGTGATCGCGATCACAGCAAGCATCCTCTACTTTGGTATTTGCAGGCGAAGCCTGCGCACACGCACACAAGCGTACATGTGCCATCTAGGAAAATTATAGATCCTTGAGAGGAGGCGTCGCGTGCTGACGTCACTTCCCACACCTGTCATGCGTGTATCCGAATGATATAGCCCCGTGCGGTCTGTCGGCCTTTTGTATGGGCGCTCGCGCGCGAGGAAGCATACGCTCACCCCATTGAAATCAGCCTTGCGTGTCGTTGCCTCCCCTACTCTCTCTCTCTCTCTCTCTCTTTCTTTCCCGCATACGTACGGCGCCGCTCTGAGAGTGCGCACGAAACTGGCTCGCTCGCGCCAAAATAATGTTTGTGTACCTGCGCTCCAAGCAGGGATCGCCCGTCGCGCCGGAAGTCTCATGGCTTGGACACTTTCCAGTCAGCTTTTTTTATTTTCATTTCAAGTCGCGCTTCGGGCAATGTCCTCCGAAGGCTCACTCGCTTCTCCTTTCTGTCGTTGACATCGCTTTTTTACTAGTAAGAAAACGACCAGCAAAGTTCGTTGCACTTTCGCCAAGCACACGTGCGGGTATGTATGCCGTGACTTTGATAAGATTTCAAGGTTTCTAATAGTGACTGATATGCAAAATCTACCATTGGTTTTGCTCGAAGCGAAGCATGTTTTACGAAGCATGGACGAGACGACCAGAGACTGCACTCTCGAGAGCGACACCGTGAAATCTTGCGCCCATTTTCTACAAATTACAGGACGCTGGCAAGTCGTTGGATGTACAAGCTTCCTCGTGAAAAATGGAAAGTATATACACGTCGCGAGGCTTACTCTCCGTGCGCGACAGTTAGCCAACTGGACGGAACATCTTTGAGGACACGAAGCTGAAAAAAGTATAACGCTGAAAGTTTTCAGCTTTGCTATAATGCCGCTTTGCCTATATGCGCGCATTACGATATGTGCCAGGCTCATTTTTGTTTCGTTTTCTTCGGCTGTCAATTTATAGGGTCGATTAACGCCAGGTCAAACTAGTACTCTAGTCCTTAGGTAGAATTAGGTTTGTTTTGGCTCTTTGTAGAGCACCAAGACGGCCTAAGCAATCTTCTCTTTTGTAAGATCAATTTGGTAAATGTCGAATGTAATTGGTATGCTTCTACCGTTTTGAAAGATTTGCCAATTTTCGTGATAAAACATCATCGTTATGCGCGTCAGCAGTCATTGCAACAAAAATAATTGGCATTCAAATAAATAATAAGTATAGAGTATAAGAAGACTCACCGAAAAAATTGACAATCGCAGAAACGAAATCCTCCTGAAGAACTCCACTTTCGTCCAAAGGCACTACACAACTGGCAATAGCGAAACGAACAAAAAAAAAATGATAAAAAGCGAAAAGAATTGGCGAACCACACGAAAGAGAGTAAAGTAGGGGAGAGAGCAGAGAGCGCGTGGCTTGTAAACGCACCTGCTCAGGTGAGCGCGTCGAGACTGACTGAAAGTTTTGTGTTGTGGCGGTGCGGCCGTGGCGTGCCTACTATACTCTGCACCCAAGTGTCTGCGATGCTAGAGCTGCTTAAATGGACGCACCACATCGCCGGAACGGCATCTTACAAAACGCAGCCGGACGAGCCGCTTCTTTTAGAAGAAATCTCCTGGGGAGATCTTCCGTATTATTGGCTTGAGCGCGTGTTAATTTGTCCGTTGAAAACTTTTCCTTTTTCTTCATTTTTTCATTTCTTCGAGGGATTAGCGTCGATCGAACTGATAAGCCAATGACATGCTAACTAAATAATAATTTTCAATTGGCCCTCATTCGGTTCAATGTGTATTTCATGATATTTTTCCGTGCTGTAGACACTATAGACGAAAATTCTAGATGGCTAATGTTGTTTTTACGAAGTGCGATTGTGAGCACAATTACTCGTTGCGAGCATGTAACAGGCTTTTCTCACGAAGCATGCTTTTCTTTCGGAACTAATATTAATGAATAATGCAAAACTCGGATACTTGAAGACAGAGTCTAATTTTTCACGTTACCGGGTGCACGTAACAAAAATTTTACTTTATAATAAGCGAAAGTACAAAACAACATAACACAGATAGGCGCCAAATTGTGTTATTGTGCAAAAATTCGGTACAAGGTATTTTCTTCAGAAATGGGAATAACTTTTTCGATTTTATCGAATTCATTGCTTAGAATTGCAGAACGAACTGAATAACCGGAGCTTCGAAGGCGTATAAATCACTGAAAAGTCAAAATATAAATTGAAATTAAATTTCATTTCTCTTTGGGGGTAAAGTTGCTATAATGATGACATTATTTCATAAGTAACGCTGAACATTTAAGTCAGTGGATGAATATGGAAACTGAAGGTCGAATCGTATTTCACAAAAAATTCAAGATAAGCATTTAAAAAGAAAAATTTTGTTGTTATTTACAGAGAATTCTTTATGATAAACATAGCTGTAAATTTTCCATGTCATAATACTTTACGAAACCCATACACGTAAGTAAATAATTTATTCCATTTATTTAATCAGCAAATGCACTCTTGCCAAAGCAAAGAAGAGTCAATTAAAACTCTTTCCAAGTTTAACCGACATTAAGCAGCCTCATAAGCGAAAACTTCGAAGCAGTTTTCGCTCAACCCAGTCAGCGCATGAAGTACGAGTACAAAATAGTCGATGCTTCAAAAACTCAAAGTATAGTTTGCATCCTCTATATATAGCTGTGCACCTAATCCTCTTTTCTCGTTGGCAACTTCTGCGATATTCCAGCCGAAAGAAATTCCTCAAGAAAACGAGATCGATGACAAAGACCGTAGACTGCACATCAAGCGTCAATAAAAAATAGAAAAAAAGGCCAGTTAGGGTATTTACGAATCTCCGCGGATACACTCCAATTAGCATTCGACAGCCTTGAAATAATTTGCATCCTGCGGAGGCGCTGCAGCGCAAAGTGTGTATTCAAGCCAGCGTACTTCCCGCGCGCGAACGTCGGTGTTTTACGCCAACGCCGTCCGTTTATTCATCCCCCGTGGCTCGCTGCACTGACGACGTTCGACAGCTTGTTGCCACCACAGGTCCTCTAATCAAACGTCAAACGAAATGTTGACGTGCTATTAATACTTACTCGCTTATTATTAATTTATTATCGCATTTTCGATGATTCGCTGCGGACGATACTAAAGTTCAAAAGAAACCTGACGAATCCAGAATAAAAAAGTTATGGCCTGCCGAGTCAAGTCATTTAATTTGGGTTCTCATTGGCTAAATGTAACCAAGTCGATCACTGTCATCAGTGAATCTGCGTTAAATAATAAACGGAGATGTTTTGCATCGATTTATACTCAATCAATTGAATAAAGAACAGAGTAACCATTAAAATTCGGAATACTTCTTTTAAAAAAGCAGATATTGTAATGCGATATTTCTCGACTTAGCCCAATCATTCGATAAAGTCTGGCACAAAGGCTTACTGCATAAACATAACAATTAAGTCCTACCAAAAAATCTCTAACTACTCTCAGAAAAAATAAATAGTGAAACCACTAAACTGTATCCTCAACAGAGCCGCCGACACTTCCGAAGGAAATGTTCTTGATCCTAGGCTATGTTTAATTTACACCCGTCAACTCTCAACCATGGAAAATATTAATATCGCCGATTACACAGACAACACCGCTATTTTAACGTCACATTCGAACCCATCAAACAGCTTCTTATAATACACAGAAATATCTAGATAAAGCTCTATTGTGGTTGAAACAATGGAGAATAATGATAAACGAAACAGAGTCAATTCAGATAACGTAATCTTTAAATAAAGAAACGTGTCCTTCAGTACATAAAAGCAATAAATTAATTCCTTCAGAAGACAAACCTAGGAATACATTTAGATTAACGACTAACATGGAGAGATCAATCACATTTGGTCTAAATCTAAATAATTTAGTCTACAACTGAGAAAATTCTACTAGCTAGATACTATATACTAAATAGAAAATCGAAATTATAGATCGATAATAAATGACTAATATATAAATGTATAATGAAACCAGTAGAGACATATGGAATTCAACTCTGGAGTACAGCCGCAATATCGAACATTGATATCATCGAAATATTCTAGAATGTGGCTTTAATATCTATTACAAATGCACCATGATTCATTAGAAATGAAATAATCAGGACGTTAACATATCAACTATAAAGGAAGAAATAGAAGATACCCGCAAAAAGTATACCAACCGTCTAACGGAATATTCATATTGACTGGCAAAGAATAAAATGCATACAACTCCCAGAATATCATAAGTCAAGAAATATGAAGTAGCATTTAATCAAATATAAAGCCCATTCTGTAACGTAAAAGTTATTTCACTTTATACTAGTTTTTTGGTGTAATCATTGGTGAAGTACCCTCGTGTAATTAAGATTTTAGTAAGACTATTTACTTATTGTTGTTAGATAGATTGCAAATATAATTGGAAATAAAAAAAATTTTTAGGAATTTATTAAATATCTTTATTATAAAGTTTCGCTTTGAATAAACATCATCTATCATCTTACGAAAAGCCTGAAATGATAGACCAATACCATAGAGAATAAAGGAAATGAAAATTTCGGACACAGCTGATGATTCGATCCGTTCGCAGAAGAAAAAAAGAAAAATTAACTTGGTGTGCTGCTCATTATCTATATGTATAGCTAAACATATAAAAATCTGTTACGTCATTAAATCTGAAATTATTGCTAAATCGCCGAATATCAATATAATTGAATTTTTATTTACGAATTAATATCTACGTATATATTAAGCCTTTCTAAGCACAGACTTGTTTTTATGTATGTACTGTATTTCAGATTTTTTTTTATTTCACCTATAATAATTTTGATATCATTCAAGCATAAAACTGAATATTACTGAATATAAAAAAAGAGTTGATTGACGATACTAACTAAACGAAATTTAAATTAACGAAACGATCAACTAGCTGAATATGCCAATATGCCTTTCTCTATATTATTCAGATAAATATCATCCAGAAGCTTGAAGAAGGATCGAAGTGTCATTGCGAATTAAAATTGTCCATGTAACGATATACTTTTCATATACAATTGGAACAAATCGGTAATTTAATAGCTGTCCAATTGGTCGCGCTAATGAATATATTGAAACACTATGCAACTTGGATTGCTTGCGAATCAATGAAAATAACGGCGCATCGAAAATAATTGTTGTGCTGTGAAAAATGCTTTTAGATATCATCAACAGATTAAACGTAGAATCTCTGAGGAAAGTTGACGAAGTTATGGTTTGCGTATTTTATCGATTGGATGGGTACAAGAGAAATTGTAGGCACCGAGAAGCAATTTCCCCTTTCTCCGATCAGAGCAACAGAGAGGCCTGGCTTACCGACACGCAGCAGTACATATCAACCACGGGTCAAATAGGTCTGACACTCCTCGTCCTCGTTCTTCGTGCAGATATAGTTAATTAGCTCGAGTACAAATACTAGCACGACAAAAAAATCGTACGATAGAAAAATCTTTGTCTTGAGTCCTTTTGTCCACTCAATTAAAGTTTTAATAGTAGATTATCGTTAAACAATATGATTAGTCTTGGATGGAAAGAAAAGTATAAAGAACAGAGAAGAAAAAGCAAAGGTAATCTCGTTAAAAGAAAAAAAAGTGTGATGTTAACTTGCGAGGTGATAAATCTCAATAAAGATCAGAGCGCAATCCTGAGAAAATTCAGCGAAAAAGCGGCGCGCACTCTCGAACGCTACAACAAATTGCTATTTTCTTCCTTTAAAGCTCAATTTTATTGAGGCTAGAATTCGAGATGTCGAACGCACAAAGACAGGTGCTGCAATATCAAAGCAGTAATGATCGATATACAACACCGCAGAATGTTATACGAGCTACGAGCAGACAACTCGGAAGTGGAGCAGCGGCGTGAAACAGCAATTAATAGGACGCCGAAGGAAACTAGGGGGGAGACAACAACGCACCAAGGAGCCAGTCGACGTTGACGGCTAGGGATCGGGTGTCGTGTAAGGTCCCCCAATTGTCTACGCTTATGCGCTGTGCGTTGCTTCTACATGCTATTGAATTTTACATTTTTAAGAGAACCATGACTAGCGCAGTTGAGATCTATGGCAAACGAGCGATTGATTGCTCTTTCGGTGCATCGACTGACATATGGACTGTTTGCGTGGGAAATTGTAAGTGATATGCCAAAATAATCGTGGTTGCAGATGAATCTCAATGAAAGGCAGTCCTCGCGTGGACATTGATCCAGTCGAGGGCGATCATCAATTATTTTGGTGGCAAACGGGAGCAGCAGTGATCAATACCCGCGCGCAAACCACGTACTTTCTGCTCGTTATTTTCCTCTTGCTAGTCAGCGTATCCGGGGATCCACGCCTCTCTCACCCTTTTTCATCCCGTTTCTTATCTGCACTATATTACGATGCCTGTGCCCACAGCGCAAGGGAAAATCGATTTGAACGCCCGGTTTTCTATCCCATTATATACCACGTTAGCGGCACATTTTTTCTACGCAATTTGAGGTGTAATTGATGGTCGCGCGCTTAACCACTGCCACAAAAAATGGAAAGCTTAGGTGTGTAGGCGTGTCTGCGCGTAGCGTAACGCGCCAACGCGCCAGCGCGCCAACTGAATTAATGCCTCGGTGCTCTCTGTCGTTTAGTCGTCGATCATTTAGTCTGTCCATCAAGCACAGGCAATCTCGTCGTAAACGAACGGGAATATCATTAACGATTGATAAAGGAGAACAGAAAGTCTTCGCCGGCTCATGTCAGTATTGTTATGTAGGTCATAAGCCCTCGACTCGCAGTAGCGTGAGTCTCGATACGGAATGGCTCGATTGTTCCGACAACAAAGCCTCGACTGCGCTGCACTGCTGATCCACTCGACGTCAGTGCGAGCGTGGGATAATAGGCTTCGTATGCTGCGCTGAATGCCAAATATTCCACGTGGAGACGAACATTAGTCGGACATTTGTACGTTCGTTATAGCGTCGAGAACTCAGATATCGTTGTTGCACCTGTCTGATATCGACATGTGCTTTTACGCGTTTATTTGTCATGCTTCGAGATCTGTAGATGGATGGTGCATGTGTGCGGGCGCGTGTTTATTTTTAAACTTTCTGCGTTGACAGAATGTGACTTTCTATTGTTTTCATTTCACTGGTTTTTGTCAGCTTTATTTCCGATGAATCATATATTTTTGATAAACAAATGTTTCAGAGTACTATTTTGGATTTTCACGCGAACATATTATTATCGTTAAGCTTCGAGTTGAATTTTAAAACAATTAATAATACGAGAAAACCCGAATATACGATTATTTTTATGAATCGGAAACGCTAAAGGAGAAATAAACGAATTTTTAAATTCATCAAATACAAATCATCTAATTATTTTTACGAGAATATTAAAAAGCTGTGTACTCGATTTTTTAAAGCACACATTGCTCGCTAATTATTAGTAAGGAATTGCTCGTTGCACATCGGCTAACATATTCGTCACATTTTTTTCTACTGATGGCACAACGTAAATAGAACCCGCAGAGCCGCAGGCTCAATTTCCAAATTGCCGATAAAAACCGAGTTATACCTCGTCTCCCCGCAATACAAGCCAGCCTTCGGGCTGCTATGTTTGTTCAAATTAGTCCAGCCGTTCTGGCACGAGTAAAAATAAAATCCATATATTTTACCGGAAAAGCTTTTAAGATTTTTTCTTGCTTTCGTCACAGGTGTACATAATGGAAAAAATAATATTGAATGATCAGAGACAAAAAATAATATTGAATGATCATCAATGAGTACATGTTTGTAGTGTAGCAAAAAATATAGATAGATCTAGTTAATTGTTTACGAGCTAGTTGCATTGTAATTATTGTGCAGGACAAAGCCAAAAATGTAAAATTGCTTAGTTGTGAAAGAGCATTTTACCATGCAGCAATAACGATATTGGAATGGAACAAAGGGGATCAAAAGGTTCGATTGGCGATCAAAAGAGCTTTAATTGAAAAAAGACGATCTTTTTACGGCGATCCCGAGTCGAGAACGGTCAATCGATCTCTTTCTTTCTCCTACAGAAAAAAACAAGCACGCCGGCTTGCATAATGAAATCTGTCGCTGTTAAAGATTTGCGTCGCGGAATAATTCAGGCGGCCTTGCGCTTGCGCTTGCGCTGGGGATGTATAGGTGTGTGCGACTCGTTGCAGGGGTGAGGTTAGGTTGTGCCCCGTGGCTTCTGCGCTGGCCAGTTCGACCCGAACAGTCCTCGCGCACGGTACTTCGCTTCGTTTCATTGGCGTTCGTCTCAATATATACATACACGCATACATTTGACATTGTTAAAACGTGCTTTTTTACATCCTCCCTGACATGGTCGTCAATGGCTGACGCTGACTGGCGCAATAGAGAAACAAAATAAAAGCACGTCGAGGACTGTTGTGTGAACTTGATGCTGGAAATGACTTAAAAGAACTCCAGTGAAGTGTTGAGAGTCTGTCAGAGTTTTTTTTTCCCTTTTGTTTCCTTAGCAAATATCTCTTGTGTGTTATTGTTGTTATTGTTGTTAATCATTGGCAGATCGAGAGACACGGAAGACTTAGAAAGACCGGGACACTAGAGCAAGGGTGAAAACTCGTTTATACTGCGGTTCTGGTAAGCATTCGAATCTTCAAGTTTGTTATACTAGTTGTTTATTCAATTTTGGTACAACTAAATTTCGAAATTTCTGCACCACTTTGTGTACAATCTTATGTGTATGTAATCTTGCTTTGCCGAGCGTTCTACACAGCTACACTGGAATAACTTTAGTGGCCACTAGATCTTGTTATAATATTACGTCACTTTTTCCAATAAAACTTCCAAGCTACGATTATAATTAGTTACCAGTGAAAACCACTTCAAAGTATTTTTCCACGGTTTATAATTGAAATAAACTCGAATAATGATGTTGATTTTCAATATTCAAATTAACGACTGACCAGTCAAACAAGGGAATTCATTGTAATCAACAATAATTGAAAGAGTGAAGAGTTTCCATCCGAAAAATTGTTGCACTGCAGTGAACTTTCAGCATCACGTCGTAGAAAACAAAGCGCGAGCGCTCGCATAAATTATTCCGTCTGCTGCATAATAATATTTCTGACTCTGTCGAAAAAAGAGAGAACTTGCGAGCATGTACGTGATTGCACGAGAATGAATTGCAATTCAGCGGCAGGTTTGCCAATAACGAAATGCATGTTTGTGGCGGTTTTTGGCTTTTGCGGATACTTGAAAAGTAGCTGATTCATCAGTTTACAGTGTTAAAATGGGACGAGTTTTAACGACGGATAAAGAGAAACGATTACAGCTTTTTACGGTATGAAAGGATGACAGTATGTGCGGTGGCGGGCGGGGGGGGGGGGATCTATACGGCTAAATAAGGCGACTGTTGAATTGGTCGTTTAGCTATGTTCATTGATTATGTGGATGGAAATGGCGAGATGTTCTGAATTGTTAATTTGGAAATTGCGAAATGACAATTTCAAAATTCTTAATGTTCGACATGTTGAACGTCTACAGAAACTCAATTTAAAACTGAGAGAACGATTGGAAATAAAGTTTTGGATATATATCATGAATCAAGTGATGCATGATAATTTTATTTCCCGGAATAAGTTTCTCTCCGGGTTGAAAGCTTGCAAGGAATATAATGTATTGGTTCATTCAAAATTCCATTTACCACGTCCGCTCATAGCTTTTTAAAATTCAGTTTTCCTCAACTCCATCAGAATTATCAATTGAAAGAGTAGATTGAGAATCATCAGAATAAATCCAGTGAAACAATCTTAAATCAATTAAGAAAATCAAACAAGATTATTATTTTGTAGAGTATAAAATCGTATATATCCCGTTGAAAGAAATATTTGATCCGGTCTCTATTTTTGACAAATGCATTCAATTATTTTGCTATTATGTAATTTTTATATACTTCAAATCTCGTTTGTTCATAAATTTTAAAGCCGAGACGTTTAGTTACACATGGTCAATGATTAGAACGTTCTGTGATAACAGCCAGTTATTAAATTACATAAAGAGTTAGCTAAGTGATAAATGATCTACATTTATTTATGAATTATTGCCGGTCACTTTTAAAATGAAGCACCAAATAATTATCGAATAATTGTCAACAAAATGAAAGTCTAAGAAAAGGCTCACGTGGCAGTAGGATAACCAACAGATTTTATGAAATGTCTGAACGTTTGATTCGTCTGCAAGTTTGCGGGAGCGTTGAATGCAAAATCGTCGACAGGGCGCGGGATGGTGGTTTCAAGTCCGATATCCTGCATTCCGTTTGAAGTCAGTCAAGCGGCAGTAGCATCAGTGGCGAGCCCTTATTTAGTTTGTTTTACATATATACAAAGCTGCCTGGCTTGCTGAAAGTAAAAGCAGGGCTGGGTATTTGATAGAGTAGTTGCGAGTGTTCATGTGTGTGTGTGTGTGTGTGTGTGTGTGTGTGTGTGTGTGTGTGTGTGTGTGTGTGTGTGTGTGTGTGTGTGTGTGTGTGTGCGTGCGTCAGAGAAACGCGTTTCTCGCTGTTTCTAGTTTTGTCGGCAACTGCAATTAGATCTTTCCTCTGCCTTTGTTAATATTATTTCATAATGCATATCAAACTTGCCCAGATATTCACTTTATGATGAATAAATAATGTGACAGATCGAGTCTTATACATTAAATTCATATTATTTTCTAAAGACAGGTATTCGAGTTTTAATTGGACTTCAATTCCAAGAATTATATTGCAAAATATTTCGCCGAAGTACATTTTCACATTTAAAAAGAAAATGTTTATCATTCTGCATTTTCATTGTTAATTAGTGAGCGTCTTCGAAAAAACTCTAGATATACAAAGTTTCCCATTGAACAAAACTTTACTTGTCTTGGTTAGAAAAAATCTTTTCAAATCCATCGACACACAATCCCAAGCGTGAGAAAAGTCGCAAGGGAAAATAAAAGACTGGTTAAGGTTTAACAATTTCAAATTGAAAAACATTTTGTCCTAAAATTTCATTAGAAACACGCGAGAAAGACAATGTCTGAAGCATTGGCCTACATTCTATGCCTGTAGGTGAGCTTGCACGCGTTACATTAGTGTAGAGAGCGGAAAAAGAGAGAAGACAATGGAGCAGACAGAATGAGCGAGTCAAGATTTCTCCTTCTTTCTGTCATTTTGGTCAAATACGTAATTAGATGAAAACCGCGGGTCTCTCTCTCTCTCTCTCGTTTGCACATTTAACACGCTAATTAATTCGGCTATTAGGATGTCCTGATGATGTACACCCGTGTAGTTTTTTCGCCAAAAGCAATATTGAGACCCAAATATATAATACTTAAATCCGATTAATTTAGCAGATGACTCACACAAGAGATGGATCCGCGGGGAAACAAAGTTTTGAACACTTGTTCGCGTCTTTTTTTGTTGTGGCGGGATTGTTAGTCATCCCTCATTTCTAAGGCTTTTTCCTTTCTTCTTTCGAAAAGCGCATTAAGAGCACACAATACGTGGGTAAATTGGAATTGGCGGGAATAATTAACGCTGCCGAGCGTAAATCCTATTAGCGGAAGCACGGCGCGAAGGTGCTATTGTTTGTTTACGAGAATGTAGAACTCTGATGAAAAGACGAGAGGCGATCGTTAAAAGTGCTTCTCTCTCTCTCTCTCTCTCTCTCTCTCTCTCTCTCTCTCTCTCTCTCTCTCTCTTCCGTCTCTTGAGACTTTGGAAACTGCTGAGTTGTTAGTACTCGTAATTTTGCCTCAGTTTCCCTGTGTCTCCGCATATATGTAGGTGTGCACCTGACGCTAGAAGCTCTCCTCCTCTCATCACTTACATACTTTTTAACAATCCTTAATAACAATCGTCGTCATATGACTCTTCGTTACAATTTACGTATATTATGCCATTCATAGCAAGCTCCCGGTTTCTTAATTGTCAGCTTCATTTATTTTCAATACAGCAACCGGCGACTTTATATGTACTTTAATGGCTGCGTATTGATCCCAAACTTTTTTTGTATCCGGTTTCCTGTAATCTAGCCCCTTGCTACGCCGTCTCTTTTCGGCATCCAGTATATGCGTCACATACATATATGGCATTTTGCTGTAGGGGTGGACGCTGATCTCCATATGTATTGCCTTTCTAGCTATATGTATTTTAGATAATTGCCGAGTCTCTGCGACGCGACGACTGTCTCATCGAAAAATGTGCGTGTGTTGTTTGATCGATTTTTTTCACCGTTGTAGAAAACTGACGTGCGATTCAAGTCTGTAAATAAATTTCTGATAAACATTTGAATCAGTCAAAATCATAGTGAATTGATAGGTAACTTATCTATACCTGTGTTATTTATTCAAGGATCTTTGATGACGAGTGAAGATTTATCTTCATTGTAAGAAAAGATCTATGACAAATGAATAGTCAGTGTTGCGATAGAAGGTAAATAAAATCTCTTGTTCATCGTTAGCATACACCATGATTGTCGGTTACAACGACGAGTTGTATTTTCCTACATGATGGAATATGTAGGCCAGCTATCCACAGCAGCACCGACGCAAAGCTTTAAAATCGTAGAGATGACGTCACGCTCGGCTAAGAGCTCGTGCGGCGTGTGTCCCCGAGTATCGAAGAGTGTATATACAGTTGGAGGTGTAGGAGTAGACGTGTCATAGGTATATCCTGTCTCTCCTGGCGAAGAGCATTTTACCGGGTAATCCTGAATTAGAATGCAGCGCCACGTGACGTCGACGTCGAGATTTCGGATGAGCAAACGGTTCTCGCGCGAAATGAAATCGCTCGTGTTTGCTCCCCCTCTCGCCCCACTCTGTCTAGCCTGCTGCACCGCGAACGCGACTTGGAATATCAAAGCGATCTTAGGGCAGAGTTTACGCGCAAGAAGTAAACCTGCCAGGCTTTTCGATTCGCACTGATTGCTTGTATTGGACGAAACTTGGATTCTTTTGCGGCTGAAATTGAAATGTAGGAAAGTTGCGCGAGAAGAAAACTACAGACAAGGTTTCTGATTAATATGTAAAGTTATTCAAATGTAACTCTCAAATCAGGTGGCGTGTCGTAACTATCGTAGTATAGGGATCAGACGACACACACAATACACGCACACGGAGTTTGGGTCGCGCTCCTGGGATGAAGAGCGAGTAGCGTGAAGCGCAGGTGTGTGTGTTCGCGCGTCCTCGTAACAGCTGCTTCGAAACTTTAGCTCAGCCTGATTTGCTTTATTCGTTATTGTTGATGAGCTTGCTTGCTCATGAATATTTTAGAAGATAAGACTGACGCGAGATCTTGCAAAGGGAGAAAATGTTAATTTTCAATTTATGCGAACTCGCGCAAGTATTCGCTTTGCAAACAAGTGCCAAGCCGTCCTTTCCATTGGCAGATTGAGAGTGTTCGTGTGGTGAAATGTGGCAATGATGTCTAACGAACAATGGTTATAAAAATGTAAAATGAGAAGTATTTGAATTGCAGGAGGTGGCGCCAAGTTTTCCAGTGCGTACGCAAGAAAGCCAACCTCTCGTGCGAAACTTTTCAATAAAAAGGCTTGTCCAGCTAACGTCATCTCGAATTTGCCGACACGAAATCGCTCTCGATCCTCGTGAACAAATTTGCCTGGGGCTCGAAAGAGGGAGGTCCATTTAAATTTTATCGTGGTGCTATCTCGCGATAATTTCCCTTATCTAAATTACAATTTTCCGGCCCCGTTACGCTCCATTCCGGCTCTATTTTCGCTATCTACCCCGGCTCACTCTTCTATTCTCGAATTTACGGCGAGTCCCTGCGCGCTACCAGCCTTTTATACGAATAGCCAAGTTAGTTTTCTGTAGCGGTGGCTCAAAAATGCCCACTATCGCGTGCGAATAGTTATTGCTACCCAGAGTTCAGATTGTCACAACGATGAAGCTTTTTCTGTGATCTTATGCGAGATTATAAGCTGCAGAGAACTTGAAAGTTCATAATTGTTGGAGATTGCGTTGTAATAGAGTACTGCCTTTTCTTGGCTGACTTTCGGTCTACTTGGTTTTCCTCTTTTTTAAATTGCCCGTACGCTCTGAATACTTTATGTGGCCGATCAAAACTTTATTGTGAATACTCTTCGATCAGATTATTAAAATAGCTGGTCTGCAGGTAAAAGTGCGCGTATCAAGTGAAAAACGTCAAAGAGAAAATCCGCATCACTGCCGCGCTCATATAATTTTATAACTTCGTCTCTCTCAGTTTCATTATTTGATAAGCGCTTACTTATAGCCATTCTAGCCTTTTCCTTTTAAATCACGCCGAAAGTTAAGTAGCTAGCTTCCACTACTTTGCGGGCTGCGCGTCAATTCACATCGTATAATTATGCACTCCTTTCACTTCTTTCTCGCCTGGAATAACTTTCTTTCCAGCTCCTATGCACAACTGTAATTGCACGAAAAACTATCAGCTATAAGTTCAGCTGACCGCACATACGGCTACGAACATACGTCCCCCGAATATCCTTTCGTACGTCTGTGCGCTGAGCTTTAATTAAATTATCACTCTCGAGTAGTCATAGGGGGCCGATGTGTACACGTATATGTTCCTGCAGCCAAAAACTTTTCCAGCAGCCTGAGTTTACTCGCTGCTCGTAATCGAGTTATCGAGACTCAGCTACATGGCTTTATTTATGCGAAAAAGGTGTAGAAGCAGAGAGAAAGAGAGAGAGAGAGAGAGAGAGAGAGAGATGGGCTAACTTTATATACACGCATCTGCTAAATGGAGCGCCGCGTTCCTTTGAGCTTGTTACGCTTTCTCATTACCGAGCACCTTCCACGATGCGGCTATTTCGAGACTCTGCCAGCTTGAACGACTGAATTTTTTCGAGGGCTCATGTCTGCTTTAGGTTTTGGGAGACTTGTCGTAGGGATGCGCTCGCTATGGCTGATTCCTTGTTCAAGATATAAAAGGCCCGAAGACCCTGTCACCAAAGCCACACTGATGCTTTCTTTTTGAGAGGCATGTTTTTCGCGTATTGGCATCTGATGTTTTTGCTGCAATTTCAAATGACATAACCATTGACTAACCTTGATAAAATAATCCAACATTGGCATTAGATTTGAATTTTCTCGGGTTTTCCTATGCTCCTTTCCTCGATAAACGTTCTTCTTCGGGAGTGCCGAAAAATAATGCACCCGGCGAGCGAGAACCACGTAGACAGAAAAAAGAATTGAATAAGCAGAGGAAAGCTATATACGTGTGTAAATGCACGCGCAATACGTGGCGAAGCAGGCATACGTGGCAGCAGGAGAGCGAGAGAGAACGAGCCAAGAAGCAAGTGCTTTATTGCACGTTCGGGAACGATTGCGCCGGCGGGAGCTTAAAACGCCGCCACTGCGTAATTGTTTTCAGGCCATGCTCGCTTGGCTTTCCTCTCGGAGAGCCTCAGGAGTTCGTGACTTTTGTCACGCGTGCCAGCCAGCCTCGCTTTTCGCATTTCGACGATAGAGCCTTTTTTCGTTGCGAACGTGCGATTGCTCGATAAAACACTGCCGCGTCAGGTGCGAGAGGACTTCCCGTGGGGGCTTTTCATTTGTCGAATAAATGCCGGTGCTTGTCTCCAATTTCCAAGGCAAATCGTTAGTTTTATCCGTCCTGAGAGCTCTTCGTTCTTTTGCCATAGCAATGAAAAGCGACTCGATATTAGAAAATGCAAAATCCAAGGAGCAAACTTCTCTAACGAAATATTTCAGTGTAGCTGAAGGCTAGCTGCACAAATAGATTGTCGATCCAGGTGGCTAGTTCCAAAAAGTTTAGCTCTCGGCACGTAGCTCGTAATCATTGGATTTACAGTATCAACATTGTCCTCCTCATTTAGATTATCTCCTAAATAAGCACCATTTTGCTGGCTAATTGCTTCGCACTCCGACTTTTCGATAAGTCTTACGAAATTGCATTTTTAGCTGCGTAAATGTTGTCTTAGCTGTCAGAATATTCCATCCATTAAAAAATACTGCCCATCATCGAATGAGTAACTTATGATGTCTGGTCAGCGGAAAACAATTTCCAACCATAAGACTACAAACTTCTCTCTGTTTTTCAACCGAATCCAATACTTACACGTCGAGTCCTGAACCCTCCCAAAAACAGCCACCACCGTCCTAAACAAAAAGAAAAAAAACAGAAAGAGAGAGACTTCAACCCGAAGATAAAAGGCTTCGGGCTTCGGCGTCAGACAATCGGTGTAGCACCGTTTCCTTTTTTTAAATAACCCTCCCAAATAAAAGAGAAAGGTATATCGTCGGACACAAATAGATGTACGAGCCTCGAGAGCGCGTATATAGCACAAAAGCTCGTTTCGCCGGAAGTGCAAAAGTGGCGCGTTGCGACGTTGACGTATCGCACGAAAACTTGATTTGTCCCGAGTTTTATTTGTATCGCTTTTTTCACCACCAAGTCGCATATAGATCTATGTAGTGTTTTTTGCTTTGAGGATTTAAGCATTACGCTTAGAAAAAATACGATATTTCTGTGTACTTGCTAGCTGTCAATACCACTGTGAGTTTCGACCAAAGGAAAAACGAATTTTTTTATTTTTCGAGTGTACAATAGCAATTTTTGTCGAAAACAAATTGTTATCGAAAAATCGGACCCATAAAAATTTGAAACGATAAAAGTATAGACAATGTATTTATTTTTTTCATTTATCCAACGATACGCAACAAAATTCCTATCGACCTACCAAAACACACTCAATATTCCTATGATGATTCGCTCTTAAATGAATGTTAAGAGCAGTCTTTTGAATGATATCTTAAAAATTCTGTGGTCCATCAATGAGTTGTAAGCCAAACGGATAGTAGACACAAGGGCAAATGTAACATTGATATCGAATTCGCGGAGCTTCGCTTATAGTTAACTCAGCCCATCATGACAATCTTGAAAATATCTTACGGAGAAAAAGATTATATCCACGAGAGGGGAGATTTTAGCCAGCCAAATAAGAAAGAAAAACATGAAAGTACCATTAAATATCGCGTGATATAGTTTCTCTCTCCGCCTCGTGCTCTCGTGGGATTATATATGTAGAGTTGCAACCATCCGCTATGACATTATCGTGTGCCGCGTATCTCATATTTTATGCAATCGTTCTCCCTTCCTGTGACTCGTTACTTCTCTTCTTCTTCGCCCTACGTCTATTACCGTGCAATTGAATCTTGGAATCCCCGATAGCATGGTGTGGTAACTTAATTGCGTGGTTTCTTGCTGAAAGATACCGAGAAGGAGCATTTTCTCTTACGCTAATGAATTTGACATGGCCGCTTTGACCGAGGGATGTTGCCTGCTGAACTTGCAGGGGTAAGGTTATTTCTTTTGTATCGCATGTATCCCGAAATTGAGATTAGGTTTCGGATTATTAATGAACGCAGTGACGTAAGGTATATTATTTAATCGTGAATATCAGTTGACTAGTTGATTGATGAATTTGAGAACCGTTGATAAATGAAATTCATCGTGAGTATTATGCGTTACCTTATACCACATAAGACATAAGACATTAGCTTTCTGTCACTTTTTAATCGTCGAAACTCACTGTGCAACTCAAAATTACTCTGTACACGCTTAGTCCCCGATCTATGCTCGTACAGATTCACATTTTAAAGTAAGTTGGTTGAAACTTGAAAAATACGCCGTAACGACCAAGAATTAAAGAGCCCTTCTCCAATGATCTCTCGAGGTGCTATTCGCACCTGCAGCGCAACTTTTTCACGCGAAATACCCTCAGATCATCGAAATAACGAAGCAAAACTCAGCCCTCACCGTTGTTATTTCTTCTTTTTCCAACTGCGCGCTCACTTGAAATAATCTTGCATAATGCATGCCGATCGTTTTCTTCGCTTGTGAGCTGGAGCTCGATGGTTGCCCAGTCGTTACTTCTAAAAGGATGACGACCTGCGGAATAAATGATTGTCAGCCTTTGTTCGGACTACAATATACATACTCGACTTTTCCTTTATGGTAATTGCGAGATTTACTATGGTTTTGCTCTATATGGAATCGCGATGACATGATACGAAAACTGAATCACTCATTTTATGATGTTCTATATTACGTTGCTCAAGTCGCATAAATAATTCATGATTGATAAGAAATAAAGCTGCATGCCACCGCATCGGCTTTTATTAAAAAATCAAGTTTCGTACGAATAGAAACTCCTTATAATATGAAAATTCCGCAAAGGCAGAAGGAAATACGTCATATTGTCGTCATGTAGATATCCCTTGTGGTTTTTTTGAACTCGCCTCACGTGAGCTCGAGAAGGAAGAAGAATAAGCCATCGTCGCTAACGTTATAAAAGCAGCGAATGAGCGTCGAATTCGAATGGGGAATGAGAAAGTAGATTCACCGAAACAGATAAAAAAGTCTTTTCACGCGCGTGAACCACCACCAAGCGTATACATTTTATCGGTGGTGGCGGCGGCAGCTGCAAAAAAAAGTTGTATTTTTTTTCAATTAAAAAACCGTCGGCGGCGGTCAAAGTGCCAGACTTTATCTAGGAAGGTGGGGAATAGAGAAAGTGGAAGCCAGAGCGCCAAATACCTTGAGGCTGTTTACGGAAGCTTAATAGGAATCGACTGCTACAACTCTGTCCTTTGCCTTTCGCTTACACCGCGCAGCTTTCCACTGATCTTAATGAGATTGTCTTGTCTGCTAACCGGTCCAAGGTCCTTCCTCAATAAAAATGCTACCGCGTCTCTCTCCCTCTGACAACCGTGGCTTCTTAGTACATCTAAGGATAAATTTTCGCGGAGATGAGCTACTGACGAGGAGAGAGAAGAGCTTAGTTTGGAGTAAATTGAGACGGAAGCACTTTATTGAATAACGTAGCAATTTGACGAAGACTAGTCATGGAGGTAAAGCATCGCTTATGTTCGTTTTATTAAAGGGTTCTACGTGCGCATTTGAGGAAAAGATGCTACATTATGGAGATTAGTCAGTTTAAGCGCAAACTTTCTGCTCTGTAAAATACTTCTTTTGTGCGAGTATAATTGTACTTATACGTGGTTTCATTGCTGCAATCGACGTTATTTATCGATCCAACTTTGCGCAACTTTCAATAGAAACCATAACGCAACTTCTCCTACAATTCCACATACTCTATAAAAGTAAAAAAATTTCAATTATTTCAGCAAAAGTACGAAAAATTCTAAATCTGAGCATTAATACCATAACTGAAACAAAAGCGGAGAGAGAGAAAAGTCGTACATCAAAGTTCGCAAAAGCAGTTTGAAACAACGCAAAAAAAGTCGGCGCGACGCGAAAAAAAGGAATCCCTCGAAAACTCTCCGATAGCGGCGTATAAATCCCAGCAGCCTCGAGCTTTTTCCCCGGAATGCAAATCGATAAAATGCTCGCACGCAGAGCAGTGCACGATAGTTTTTTGTCCGAAGAGACCACTCGCCCAAAAAGTATATACGCGCGGCGGGGTTAACTCGCTCTGTAATCTTCGCTCACGCATTATATACTCGATAGCCATCTTGCAGTGTGATGTTTCAATACAATAGTCCATGTAGAATTAACGGCTATCCGTCTAATGTTTTCTATGGAAAGACCGACCTGAGATATCTTATGGTATTTACATTAAACGATTCAAAATCAAAGATTCACGTTTTGAAAAGGCCATCGACATAAATCGAAAATGCAATCGCTTGGAATGGCACTGTTCGTCATTTTCTCGGTAAGCGCATATAAATCAATACATACCCGAGAAAAAAACGTGTACATAAAATATGACACACGGGGTAGTAAGAGAGAGTCTCATGAATTGGTAAAACTTTGGCTACGATGTTTTATCGTAGACATTAGCTTGGAGTTGCATTAGGCACACTATCAAGTAAGCTGTAGGCATACTAAATTTGAGACTGGGTGAGTGAGCAAAGTTAAACACGCATTGTAATTGTGATACAAGAATCCACGCAATTACTTACTTTGTCGAACAAATATTAAAATGTATTGTAATGATTACTGACAATTATCTACACTTTAGATATAATGACTATAAGGAGGATTGTTTGATACTGGTAATGTGAACAATTGTCAGTACAGATGGATATGTTTGCGCGCGCGCGCGTGTGTGTGTATGTATGTGTGTGTGTGTGTGTGTGTGTGTGTGTGTGTGTGTGTGTGTGTGTGTGTGTGTGTGTGTGTGTGTGTGTGTGTGTGTGTGTGTGTGTGTGTGTGTGTGTGTGTGTGTGTGTGTGTGTGTGTGTGCGTGTCAACGAAATTAGACAATCCAACGACCATTGCGTTTGCTTAAAGGGTAATGCCAAACTACTCTGCAAATATTATGTATTTGTCAAGAATCCTTTCCCCTGCTCGGTCCGCGTCAATATTCATAATACCCTTACACCTCGAGAGAAAAAATCAGGGGAAGTGAAAGGGTACAGCCTGCGTATAATCTGCATCGAAAGCCCCAAACGTGTGCAGCTCTACGGGATGAGAGAGAAGGAGTCTCGAGGGGCTTCTCTTTTTGTGTACGCACGCACGCGCGCGCACATGCACACAAATCCATATCGATCCTTTCGAAAGCGCAGAGAAACGGAAGGGTCTGTAGATTTTTAACGAAGGGAGAGTCGTCTTGATAGTCTGTACCGAAACAGGATGAGTCAGAGGCTACTGCATACTGGTGCTCGTTACGCTGCGAGAAAAAAAATTGCGTTGCGCGACAGAGTAATTAAGCTGTAATTGCGTCCCCTTTTTCGCGTGTACTTACGATATTTACAGAGAGGATCTTTCGAAAAGCGGTTCATTTCCGCATATGCTACACATATAGAGCTTTCTTGTGAATATGTCATTTGAATGAGCGTCTGGCAATTATTCGAGTAGGTAGATTTGCGCAGAGCTTACTCTTGAGATAAACATACAAACCGGATTCGTCTTACAACAAGATTCAAATTCTAGCAAAGTCAAGCTCTCTCGGCGAACGTCTTAATAAGTAACTCGGATATTTTGCTCGTCAACTGGCTATACTCGGATTTTCCTGCAAAGTTACGCGCAGAACTTTTGTTTAAAAGTTGCGACGAATAAAAGAAAAAAGAAGAAATAATGAAAGACCACGGCTAGGAGTTACACGGAGGCTTTGAATAAATTACGAGTTTTCACGGTGTTTGTTACACTTCGTGTGCGCAAAAAACAACCAAAAAACAAAGAATATTTTGAACGGCAACTTTTTCAATTGGATTAAGATTCAATTGCTTAAGAGAATATTGAACATTTTTAAATTGCCTTGATATCGCAATCTTTCATTTAAGTTGTAATTAAGTTTTGAGAAGAGTCACACACGACAGTGGGAGTTTTTTTTCTATCTTGCCTTGACTGCAGATCAGCTTCATCTCGAAAAAAGTGTCATCAGTCAGCACATCTTGCTGAAAGTGGGTTTCGTTCAGTGATCTATACATCGCCTCTGGAAATAAACGGAGTCACGAACCCGCCAGCGAACGAAAGCGATGGTATGACGTTTAATAATTGATAATAAAGAGCGGATCGATAGCTCGAAACTGCAGTAGCAGAGCGACCGGTGAATTGTTGATGCCGCTGGGTGAGAAGGACGAGCGAAAGAGGGAGAGCTGGAATTGTCAGGAAACCCACAGCTGAATACGACGCAGAGCCAAGAATAATATCTTATTAGAAGATTTCTTCCAGAACATATTTTTTCATTTTAGTATTTAATTCGTTTGCGAGTATTGATCTTGTTTCACTGTAGCAGCTCTCGTCGTCATTTTATTATTAGCATTAATTATCTTCACGAAGATCGTTGACTTGACGATATGATTAATACAGATATATCAAGTATTATTATGAACTCATACAGCTGCGAGCGAATTGAATTGACGCATCCGACATTACGCGAGACATGGAAACCAGTTTGAAAGTTTAATGGGCAGGAGAGCGTTCATTTAGCTTGACGTGAATAAATGAAAGAAAATCCGCCTGAAGCATACACGTATATGGTCGCACGCTGCGCATACATTAAAGCATCAATAATATAATTTCGCAAACTTGATCGCGCAACTTATTTATAAACTCAGTTTTCAACAATTCGTTAGACCGCAGTACATCCTCTAAAAAACGGGTGAATTGTTAAAACTTGGAAAATGAAATCGTTTCGCAAATAAATCCTGAAAGTTGAAATACAAGCGAGCTTCTCACGGTCTCTGTGTCTTTATCCACGACTAACGAATTAAATTTCTCTTTTGAAATGCAAACTAGCGACAATGGTATGTATACCTATATGCGTAGGCACTTGTGTGGAACGTGGAACCTAGTGAAGCACAAATAAAGTGAGGATTTTCATTATAATAATGAAGCGGAGAGGAAAGTAAAAAAAGATAGCGTCTTTCCGTGTGAACGAGGGTAGCAGACAGCATACGTCGGAATGAAGAATTTGATTTGGAGCCAAGCCATTACTTGAGCGCGCGAGCGAGAGAAGCGAATATGAATTCATTCAGCCCACCAACGCGTCGCTATACGATATACCAGTCGCTACTTACTATGAAATTCCGAAAAGATTATATTCACTATCAGTTAATTAATTAGGCGGATGCTAGGTGTGATCAAAATCCTTAAAGAAATTTGGTCAGATAATGCTGTCCAAGTGTTCATGGTAAATACGATTGTTTGGCAGTATAATATTACTAGGGTCGTAACTAATGTTCGCAGTCATTGGTAAAACGTAAAAATAACTAGAGATATGATAAATTTGATATTTGTGCAATTTTCATGATATAAAATCTTGGTTGTTATTCGATGCGACAAGCGAACAATATCGTATCCCATTTGCCAAAATGCTATTTCAATAACATTGCTGTTGGTATTCCATTGGAAATTCAATGCTTGAAATAATATATAGAAGATTTACCGATGTGACTGAAAGAGTATCATTGAACTACATGCCGCCTTGAAATCTAATGAGAAACAGGACTCGACGTAATGGAGAGCTCCTGCGGTTGTGCCTTCTCTTCAGTCCTCTTCTTCGCCGGTAGCAAAAGAACATTGGTGCGGGATCCTCTTTGCGGGCGAATTTTGAGTTAATTTGCATTCTGTCCATAAATCTTTCATGAGTTTGCTGCGACAGCAAATGCTAGAAAAATCGACGACCAGAAAAAGAAGAAAAAGAAGCTCTCATCTCGCAATCTCGCATAGAACGCGAGAAAGGCTTATTTTTCATTTGACGGTGAGTGCGCGGAATGAAATGCTGTTTGCAAGGTGCCAGATTATATATGATCTGACGCGCGCTAGTCTCGAGAGGCCGGCAATATTCGCAGCTTAGAGCTCGTTTTTTGCGCTAGTATGTTTGGCACAACACACATTCCTATCTAATAACGGCCGTTACATTTGATAACGAAAACCTTTGAATGGCGAAAATCTAGCAGGATCGAACAAGATTGTTGATAATCTTGGTGGCTCAAATTCGTAATCCCGGGAGAGCGGCTGGTTGGTATTGTGCGCGAGAATGAAAAACGAGCGTTAATTGTATTTGATAAAAAGTCTGAAAGTATTTGTTTAATTAACAATTATCGGAGTCGTTGAGGTTGCTCGCGGGTGTTGATTAAATAGGAGGTCATACCACCGGCGCGTTGTTGAATTTTGTAAAGTGGATTGGTTTGAGAAATGCACGCTGTAATCCAACCGCGATACTAACGACTGAAACCACTAGGGCAGTGGTGTGAAACGTAGGATTCACAAGATCGTTTAAACGTTGTGCAGTAATATTGCTTCTATTATTTCGATCGAATAGATATTACGATTCATCAGTCAACAAGCATGCTATCAATCCGTGAAAATGGCATTTGAAAAGCACGCTCGTTAGATACCTAACGGGCTAAATAGAGAAAAGACAGATTTTATATCGCGAAAGATATTTTTCATCCATTTAAATTGCCAGCCCGGCTCGACGGCAGTTTTCATATGAAAATAACACCTTTACAGGCTTGACGCGATTCCGCGTGACGACACTTTTTATGTAGAGCCGGCTGGCATGGCTGCGTGGCTGTAGATGTAAAAAAGAATTTTAGTGAAATATGGATGCGCAGGCGGCTACGGCGTAATCCCTGACCGAGTAGCGCCTTCGTCCGACTTTTTTCCTCGTATTCTCGCGCCAAAAATCAAACTGAAAATCTCATATATTGAGAGTTCGAATACGTATACATATATTCATTAAAATATTAATAGACGTGAGTTATGTGAGCTGAGAAAGAGTGCAACTAAGATTAAGAATAATTTCGTCGCAGCTTCTGTCGCGCATTTATGTGTGAATAGACGTGAGCTAATTTTGGCGTGATAAATTCGTCAAATTGAATTTCGACTAATTCATCGGGCTTTGTACGGAATAACGGCAAGAGCAAAACACAGCGCTATCTGCGAAAACCAAATTGGATCGCGAAAAAGAAAAATCAGAAAGAAAGAGAGCGTAGGAAGAGCTGAAAGAGAGAAAGTGAGGCGTGATGGATGCGGGCAATTAGCTAGGCGATGCAATGGTTTGAGCTTGTAGCGCGTACGCTGACGCTACACACGGCACTGTCGCGCGCGCCTCAGACGTTTATCGGTTGCCTACGCAGCAGTGCGCCCGTCGCCCGTCGCCCGTCGCCCGTCGCCCGTCGCCCGTCGCCCGCCGTCCGTCGTCCGTCGCCTATCGTTGCTCGTTTCCGGCGTGATCTCACTCCGACGAGATACAACGTTGCGCCGCAGTTACCGGCAGCCGCGTTGCCGATCCACGAGAGGGGCATTCGGGGAAGTTATGCCTTGCTGATTGCGCGCCACGCGGGACGCTTACTTTTCTCGTGTCTGACTAGAGCGCAATACAAATGCAGCCTAGGTACACTCGATTAATACACCTTTCAGCTTTCCTTTTGAAAAGATCCCAAAGTAAACTTTTACGGCTGCAGCTTTGTTCAACTCTGACAACTCTGGACGCGCACAACTGTAGCAGCAGGCACGCTCACTTAGCTAAACAGAGCTGCTGCATACCATGCATAAACACAAGCACGACGCATGCATTATTATGGGCGTTCCGCTCGCCGACTAGCCAGCTAGCGCTGCGGCCAAACTCGTGCATAAACAAAACTAGCCCAGCTCGTGCAAGTATCAATTTTCAGTGTCACGGCTCTTTGCCAATTTATATACGCGCGTAAAAATTGCTCTTCTGCGACAGCAGGCAATCTATGTGTGAGAGGACAGCTTAGCTTGTAAAGTGAGCGTTGATAAGCTGCTGAGAGAAAGTCTGCTTTCCAGAGACACACCTCGAGCGAAAAATCAAAGCCGATGATGAAAAATCGCTGTAGCGTGTGATCGAGTTCTAGCCGTATAGTTATTTTGGATACTTCAAATTGTTCGGTGTGTATGCCAAATACTCCTGTACAACTTGTCGAAACAGCTTGACAAAAATGTCTTAAGGGCGAATCAATGGAACGAAAGCAACAGCAATAACGACTTCAATTAAGAAAAGCTTTCTTCAAGTATTTTAAATAAGTCCTCTCTTCGCGACCAACAAACTGGTCTTTTATTTCTCTGAACGATAATGGCCATCTCCTGTTTCTTGTTCAAGAATAGTAGAGAGAGCGAGAGAGAGAGAGAGAGAGAGAGAGAGAGAGAGATCCGTTAAAAAAGCTTACAGTAGTCGGGACATAGCAAGAAGTTCCAGGTTTCTAATTAAACGGCCAGCTAATTTGTTAAGATATTTATTTTTCTTTCTCTCTGCTGTTATTATTATAAATTTGTTTTCGTTGAACTAAACGCTTTCCCGTTTTCTGTTACAGCCACAGCAGAGGGATCTTCTTCTATGGTAAGTCTTCGATGGAATGATACAATTTATTATTTTCAATGGCTTATTGTAGAACAATTTCCTTTCGTGCCTGCAGCACTCAATTTCGTTATTCTATTTAACTTTGAATCATACAGATAGATTCAATATCATTACGCACATTGAAACATCGGCAACTGAAGCTTTTAATCAGCTCATGCATAGTCGCTCAATCTAATAAAATCTATTGAGGCTCATGTGTGTCTGTTGAGAGATAGCCACGCATGCGCGACAAGATCGTCGGCTCGGAAAATGAAAATCAGAGTAAAGCTCGCGCACGAGGCTCATTCCTCCTCCTTCTTTCTCTTTCTTGCTCTTCGTCCTCGTCGTTGCTATGGCCATAACCTTAAATCTCGACGTGTGCTCGCGAGAACGCTATAGCCTCCGCCAACGTTATATTAGGTTATATTTCAAGAGCGTATAGCGCGCAGTGAAGTGCCCTCCCCCTCCTTGCTCTGCGATAGATTTAGCGTTGGCTGCCTGTATTTTCTAAGCGTCGTCAGCACAGCACATGTGCGCGCAACTATATATGCACAGCTATAGTTTATCGCCACTGTTCAATAGTCGTTGATCGACGTGCATAGGAGAGGATTGAATCTTGTCGATGAAACGTGTCTGACCATAGCGTTGACTTTCTCTACTCGAACGGGCTTTTCTCGTTTCAATTTAGCGTTCAACATGAAATACTTTAAAACTACCTATCAATTCACTGATGCATATCCATAATCTCTGCCATCTATCGCCACAGCGCACACAACTATGAGTATAATACTCAGTTTGCATTCAACAACTATAAGTAGTCACACAAAGCTGCCAAGCCAGCGTTGAGTCGTTCGTTGGCGCTAACTTGACCAAGGCACTCGGATCATATAGCAGCGCTTTCCGTCCGGCTTAAACTGTAGGTTATATATACCAAGGAATATATATATATCGCATAGTTCTGCCAAGGCACCGGTGAGCTAAGACTTGCATACATAGACTACGTGCGAGTCCCTCTACCTGGTCGGCTAATCGCATTAGAGCGTCAGTTACGTGGAATCGTGTTTGTATCGCAGCCTGATAAGTATCCCATACACGCAAAACAGAATAAGTTTATTAAACCTTTGTTGGGCTGGATGGAAGACAATCCAGTTGATTTCATCCAGATAACTGTTCTTTTTTGGGAAATGTTAAATAGTGAAATGATAGGAAAAGAACGAGAGATAAAAAAGCGATTTAGCTTTTATTCGCATCTTTTATTTCATGGATTAGCGAATCAAAAAGCTTTCTTCTTTTTCTTATCAGCGCGTGATTGGCCATTTCAACCAAGGATAATCCGCTCGGGTTTGTTTCATTACTATATCGAGTAATAGCAGCTTAGCGATTTGTTTTTTATAAATCATAATTGTGCCTTGTTCTTTCATTCTAAGAAGACAGCTTTTTTGTTTTATCGAAAGCTTATGAAATTTTGAAGAATTCAGTAGTCTGTGTGGGAACGTGAATTTTGACTATGTTGTGATTCATATTTTCAAATTTAGGCTGTATGTACATCTCAGAACACTATCAGTATCAATTATTTGAACAGAAATACTCCAGGAGTGAAGGCCGCTTCACTCGGATCTGACAATGTCTATTCATAAGTACAGCTTTTATTAAATATGCTATTCATCTGCAATTACAAACTTTTAGATGCGGATAAGAACTGCAGTAGTACGAAAAGCTTATCGCACCAGGAAGTGTAAAAAAAATAGCAAAGCCATAAGCTTTGCATCTCTGTCGCAATAACGTTGCGACGTCTCGGTGATATATCTCGAAGGCCTGTGCGGAACAAAGGCAAGAGCAAAAGGCAAACTTGATCAAGGCATTCGTTTTTGCCATGGCTGCCAGTGGCGGCATAGCGCGGTTGCAATGAAAGATTCTAGTTTGTTCTTTGAAAGTGTGTTCCTTGAAAGCCATCACGTTGTTCCCCGAGTGCCCATTGCAAAAAGTAGCGCAACGATTTGGAGCGAATCGTCATATTTAGACTTTTATACCCCTGGCGGTAAGCTGCTGCGCACACGCCAGCCAATGACAAGCCTTAACGCAAGTTACAAATTTGATTTGTGCGCGCAGTCCGCAGTCGTCTTGGATGCTTCCGTTTTTTCTTTCATCTTGCTCACAATCGTTATTGCTAAATAAAACGGGATTCGTTCTATCTCTATGGCTTGCTCTCCGCAGGCATTTCGCACCTGGCTACTGCCACCCATGACTCGGAAAGACTACATATCCCACCCCTTTCACTTTTCATACTTTTATCGAAAAGCTGATTTGGAGACAACATTGTTTTTTAACACCTTGTAAGGGCACACAGTAGGAACGGCGATAACGTTAAGTGCATTCATCGCACAAACTCGCTTTTAGGTGAAACAACCTTGCTTTATTTTCACGCAAACAATGAATCCGGAGGAAAAAAAATATTTTTGATTTTTTTTCTTTTTCTTTTTTTTGGGGGGGGGGGGGGATTCGCGCGCACTTTTTCTCTCGTCGCATATTTGGTGTAAAATAGCGCAGCAAAGCGTTGAAGTGCTCGTTGCGGAGCAGTAGCAGCAACAGCAGAAGCAAATGAAATGGCGTGTAAAGCTTTTAGCCGGACGAGAATCGAGCGTGTCGTTGTTCGTCAAATCGTTCGACTGTAGTCGAACTTTAAAAATTTTTGTGTACACAAAATTTGATTGGCACATCCCCCAACGAATTTCAAGCAGACCTATAGATAGACACCACACTCGTCGACGGATTTACATTCGAATTGTATTGACAGTTTGGTTTAGTAATGATATTGACATGCTGTCTGGTTTGTTCTCTCTTTAACGTTTAACCATCAGATTATTGGATCGATCAGTTTGTCAGCCAATTGATTATGAACGCTCGATAAAACGATACCAATCGATTCGAATAAATAACGTCTTATTAAATAGTACAGCAGAAGGAAGCGATGGAAAATTCGTTTTCATTTAAATGTGCTTCGAGCAGACGTCTAACGATAATCCAAAAAAGACACTAAGCGCATTGTTTCCGGCCAAAAATTCTTGTTGCTGCTTGTGGCTGGCTTGGCCGTCACCACGTTGCGACTCGTAGAAGCGAAAAAATAAAGAGAGAGCTGATAATGTTTTGCCCGCAGGACATACACGCGCGAGCGACCGAGATATTCGTTAAACCTCCCTCGGGTTATTTATCTTTTTCCCCGGATGCCGTGAGCAAGTATATGCCGTAGCAAACTGATCATCCTCTCTCTCTCTCTCTCTTTTTAGCATTCAACCGAGTTTTCCTTTCTTATCAGGGCCACGGCGCGCGTTGTTTCTTGTCGTTGTGCGAACCTGCTGTATTTTGAGTGGCGTTTTATTTATCGGCGCTGAATTTTTGATTGCGCGCGCGGCCGTAGCAGATCGAAATAAAGATGAGATTGGAATTGTCTTTTAAAATAGGATTGCAGATCATTTCTTTTCTTTTTAATTCATTTCTTTTTACAATGGCTTCCATTTTTTCATCAATAGAATTAATCACTTGGCCGTTTACTTTATGATGAAAATATTGTTAAATGGATACTACTTTTCTTCAAACAGGCATTTTATAATTTTATAATTGCTTTGGTTTACACATACCTCGATAAACTATGGTTGAATGGAAATTGTTTGTCAGAATATTTCATTGATTCTGATGACTAAATGTGAAATGCACTGCAATATTTAACAATTTAAATTAATTATTGAAATTATAATTCAGTCGGAAATAGTATTTCCCTGATGGCCACTTAACAAATTTTCAAATTTATAATTCAAACATTCGTTAAATACATTTTAGTAATATGACTGTAATTAATATTTTCAAGTTCAAATGAAATAATACGACTTTAACTATATCATTTTTTTCTGATCAGAATAAGATTTTTATGAATCGGCTGCTCACGCTACATATGTCATTTTTCGAAAAATTTATGATAACTGATTTTTACTTGGAGTCGGCATTGCAGGTAGTTTCCCAACACTATTATTATGAACAAAGCGCCCAAGCGTACAGGAAAAGAAAGGGAGAGAGAGAGAGAGAGAGAGAGAGAGAGAGAGAGAGAGAGAGAGACTGAAAAAAGGCTTTTTCTAGATTCTTCACGTGCAATTTATTATTAGTCGACGTGCACGTTCAAAGAGTGCGTGTACATACAGCGAGAGAGAAAAGCAAGTGGTCCGCGTAATTAAAACGAGGCAGTTGAGCAATGCCACGCGATAAATCTTGCAAGTAGTACCGGACATTTATGCTCCTGCATGTGAATGATTTAAATCGTACATGGAAATTTCGGAAATTTTCTCTCTTTCGTCTCGGGAATAACAAAGTTAATTTTAGCTTTATACTCTCGCAGCTGAGCCAACGATCGAATTGCGGCGATATGTAAATACCACAAAAATATAGTAGTCATCGCTATCAATTCTAATAAGCTTTCATATCTCAATGGACGAATCAATTTACGATTTTCGGTTGGCTATCGTGTGCTTGCATCTCCGACATATTTACGGAAACATTCAACTATTACATCGAGAGCCACTGATGTCAGGCTCCCTAATCCGCGTCGTATTCAATCCACGAGAGCCTCGAGGGCAAAAATTCAGTAGAAGTTTCCGCACTCTCCCTCTCTCTTACCGAGGAAGTTAATGCTGGCTCTATAAAGCGCCATCTCTCGTTTCTTATTAAAAGTTTGGTCTGTTGACCGCTGCCCACGTAATTAACGTTTGACTTTTTCATTTGAGTAGCCGAAAAGTCGACTTAGACCAAAAAAAAAAACGAAACGACAATGTTCAGAACTTGGATATAGTTTTCTCCTTGACATTTACTTTGGTGCATTGACGTGTTTGTTTATATCTTATAAGTTTTGGCAAGGGATTATATCCTAAACAGAAAAGCTTCAGAGGGACTTTACTTGTGTATGGCTACGCTAGGGTATTAATTTTTGATAGAGTTCTGAAAACTGGATGAAAGAGATTTTGCAATAACGTCTTGACTTTTTCCGAATGCAAAGTTTTGATACTACGCTTTTAACGGGAAAAGCTTAGAGAAAATTCAATATTTGTCGGGAGCTTGAAATTGAAGAAGATTCAAAGTGAAGGCCAACGTCATTAAATGATATTCAAAACTGCTACAATGCTTTTTTATGAATATATGATAAAATAAAATATTTTAAAACAGAAGTGGTATATTCAATTTGACTTTTGGACTCGAGTTCAATCGAAATGTGCATAAAACCGAAAAATTTGATGTACGTTAGTCGAAAAGCTTTAGAGAGCATTCATTGGTTAGTTCAATTAATTCAATGACACCCAATATAAAGTAGCAGCTAAAAAGCATATAGCGGGGGCGAGAAATTGCTTGAAAAAAAATCCAAAAGTGGATCAGCGTCATCGCATTGGTCGACACGTAATGTCGCTTTTATTTGAGTTGATTTTTCTCTCGTTTGTTGTTTGCCGGCGAAACAGATAAAACGAGATTTACGCTATGACGAGTCGCAAAGTATTCGCGAGCGGCTTTTTCCCCGACATACATATACACAGACAAAAGGGACTGGATGTTTACGCTCGTTCGAACGGAAAGCGTGTACATACGCGAAGAAACCAGGACAAACGAACAAACGACCGGCGATTTTCGTTACTTTTATTTTGCATGACATCCATCCGTCCACTGATCGCTACACGGAAAAAATGCTCATTGTTTTTTGTTAGGTTGATGATGATCTAAGCCCCAGTTGCTCGCGGAACCGTCGCCTTTGTTGATGCTGACTTTCTCGACGAGCTCTCGACTTGGAGTCTTGAGGTCGTAGGCGAGGCCCAAGAAAGCCATTGTCTCGATGAATGCAGTGCTGGGATTTAAGCCGTAGCCCGGCAACTCGGCCGCTTTGTAGTCCCAGGGAAAGGAGTGGTGGTAGTTGTGCCAACCCTCGCCCAAAGTGAAGAACGACACAGTGCCGTTCTCCGTCGGCTTTATGTTTCTAGAGAGGAAATAAGCTGCGATTTATTCTCCGGAAATAGCGTCACAGCGGGAGATACAATAGCAAAAGTACACAACAGGCTTGTTCGAGCAAAAGATACGCATGTATTCGATATTGCGATACCTGTTGTAAGGTCGATTGCCCCACATGTGAGCGAAACTATTGACGAGGAAGGTTGCGTTGAGCAGCCAGACGTAGCGTATGATGACCGCATGGATGGCTACGTACCAAGTCTCGTTCCATCCGTACACTGGGATCAACGTTGGCATGACGAACGTCAGCGAGCACATGATCAGCTCGTAGTACCTATGTGCGTGTCGACAGATAACAGCATCCATTCGTTTTACGTGCACTTTCAATCTTTCAAAAGGCATGATTTTTCGATCTTTCATAAGCGATACTCTCGAAAGCCCGAAATTAAATGTTTGACCGCTAATCATTGGCGATTCGTAATTTTCAATATTTCGCCGGTAAATTCATTTTTATATCAATAAATCGTTCCAGTTTCAACAGGAAAGGCATGCGATGGAAACGAAAGTACAAGTCAAAACTCACTTATCGAAAAATCGTATAACAGGATCAGCCTCGATGTCGCTCATATCGATTTTACTGCCGTACATCTTGACCGCCGGGTGCCGTTTCATCATGAGCCAACCGACGTGCGAGAAAAAGAAGCCGCGATTAGCGTTGTGTGGATCGGCTGAGGTTTCCGTGTACTTGTGGTGCGTCCTGTGATCCCTTATCCACTTGTGGAAGTGTGTCTGTGAACAAAAAGTCTGGGCTTCGATTCTGGACATTCCATTTGATCGCCATGCATTGTTAGTGTGTTGCCAAGGATAAAGATCGTATATGCGTCCGTACTTTCATCCGATTGTTCGCATTCCGACAATAGTAATAATAATATCTTTGTGAACTGTAAGGTGAGCCTTGACTGCGCATGCGATTGATATCAATATTATTGATATCTTTTATCCGACAATGTGACCCATAGATTTGGTACCTTTACAAAGATATCAGCTAGTAAAAAAACATGCAAAGAAAGGAAAAAGAGCAATATCGATTTCCCTTCGATGAATACCTGAAAAAAGCAGCTCTGTTATCCCAGTAAAAAATGGCACAATTAGTAAAAGGTGTGAGAGCTCTTTTCTCGAACTCGGGACGAAAGAGTCGGGCTGTACAAGCGGAATCTAGAGCCATATATATTCTCCACGCTCGATCTCACGGCAATTACAGAGCTATCAAGCTCGACGATACACAAGTCCTTGCTCGAATTTCAGTTCTCCCTCGGCACACGTGAGATATTTGTTTCCACGAAGGTTTTCTCACCGCCGAAGCTTAGAAAACGAAATTCCACGAGAGAGAGAGAGAGAGAGAGAGAGAGAGAGAGAGAGAGAGAGAGATTCTCGATTTTCAGCTCTGTATAGTCCGGCACTCGACTACCTATTTCCGATACGATAACATTTGATTCGTCTTATTTTCTTCTTTTCTCTCATTTTTCTATCTCGTTCTACATTTTCACGCTCCCACTGTTATTCGTCTCTATACATGTATTGCCCATATATATCAGCGATGTTCACCACTCTCGTATTTCTATTTGGCGGCACGATCTACTTTATGCTTTTTTTATTTTCTTTCATTCGTCATGTGTATAGATGCTTTTTCCACATAACGGTTTGCCGAAGAACGTAGTGTATTGATGGCTTATATGCTTTCGAAATTCAATTTTTAGAGGCGTTCACCTGTCGATATAGATGCACACGTCGATAAATGTATTCTCTGCCACGGGACTTTGACATGCGACCTTGTTCATGCATATCGATGAATTCCAGCTTGTAGAGTCATCGAAGCCGTATCAAAAAATGTATTCTTTGATTTGCGAATTGCACGTGCTGTGTGCATGCTTTCCCGCTTATTTTCAAAATTGATTGAATGAATAATTTAACTGATTTGCATTTTGTAAAAATAACAAGGATTTTCGATTACGTTGTTGAAATTCAAATCAATTACAATGTCGTCGACTATTCGCCAATGTTATGATTATACGTTTTATGAAGAGAGAAATAAGCCAATATTGATGGATGGCCATCCGAAAAACTCTCGGAACAACATCTCTCGCCAACAACAATATCGAGAAAGATTGCAGCAACTGAAACGAAAGAATCTTCAAGCTCAAGTATCGCAATCAATAATAAACTCTGCTCTACTCGTCTGCTTTCTGGCCCGACCAAACGATTGCACTCGACGCCTTGGATTTTTCCCGAGGAGAAATTTGTTGGTCGTCTGCACTCTCTAGTTTCCCCGCCACCACGGAGCAGTATAGTTTTAGATAGCCATATCGTGATATTGGATTGCAGAGACGCAACCTTTTTCCCCTTCTCTCCAGAAATAAATGACCTGCGTATTTATGGCGGGTGAGAAGCTGTAATGATGTAAGGATCTGCATTGCGCGTCGCAGTGAGGAGGTGCTTTCCACTTTTATTGACTGTAATCGAAAACAATTATGTTTTAGTCAGGGATTTTTTACAACAAAATATAGATTAACGTAAAAATTGTTGATAAGGCGAAAGCCTTCACGTTAGTAAAGGTAGAAAAGTAAGTAGCTGTAACAATCTCAATGAACATATTTGTTTGAAAATTTTCAACATTTCGGAATAATTCATTTTCCAATTTCAAGGACTGAAAATACGAGTGTTTTTCGAGAGCAAACAGCATGGAATAAATATGGAAAAATCCATATTTATTCACATAAAAATACGTTGAATCATATAGAAGATACACAGGTTTTAAATGGTACATTTAAAAAATTCCATTGGAATATGTAGTGATGGATGGCATGTGTTGATGAGTTTGGGTAGCGTGTTACATGTATGTAAACTCATATGTTTTAAAGTAATAGTTTGTATACGTGTCAGCAGAAACTACATACAAGCGTTCGATATGATGCAATATTTTGTAACTACGTTAAGATTTTCTATCAACTAAAAGAGCCTATATACTCTGTATTTTGTACTGACCGTAATAAAATAGTATCTACTTATTTGTACAAGTATTTTATAGTGTAAGTGATAAGTTTATTTGTTTTCAAAAAAACCCTCGTTGATACCAAATATTTGTCGAAACATTGTAGCTTTTCAAATAAATTTGTTCACTGAGACAGTATAGTCTTTTACGTTTCTATTTTTGTACAAACTTGTAATTCGCCAGAGCTTGCGATCTCCTACTCGCTCTTTTTATCTTTTATGTAGGTCGTGAGGTTCATATTGATGGATGTTCGTTGGTGGCAATTTGATATCTTCAATGATGTTTAAGTCTTCGTCTTGGAAATGTTCGACAAATATATCAGTTATTTTAATCAAAGTAAAGGTATCGAAATGCAAGCCAAAAGTATTGATACTCGAGTATCGAGCAGCAATAACACGTAAGGCACACCGTAAAAATAAAAACAAGGCACGAAAGCTTGAGAACCTAAATCGTGGCCGCAGCGTAAAAAGAGAAAATATCTTGTTTTGAATGCCCCTCTAGAGGATAAAACAAGGTGAGAGGAAGAAAGAGATGAAGAGCTGTGGAGAGCGGAAACCGCAGAAAGAGGCTTCGTTAAGATTCGACGATCGTTAAGCAACACAACGCACGCCTTTATTGCGGATGCTGCCTGCTGCATCCATCGTTTTTCTAGAGTTGCTGTTGCTGTTTGCACGTTCGCCGGGTGAAACTGAAGAGGTAGATGCGAGGGTATATCTCAAAGACAGGCAATTGTGTTGATGTGTGCTTCGGATGTGAGGATGGAAAATTCGTTTGTTGCGACTGAAATTGCACATGGAGCTTTTGCAGTTTGATCATTCTCGTGCAGCAAAAGTGCCTGTAATTTTTATTTGTCGCAGTAAAATATGAATTTCAGTAAAATGATACTTGACGTATCCGTAGAAACGAAAGAAGCTCTCGAAAGGAAAATGTCAAACTGATCCTATTTGTTCGTTTCGTTTCTCGAAGAAAAGACCTACTCGCTTCTAGAACGAGTGTAGTGCGCAGGCTAGTAAATAAGGAGGGATAAAAAAAATAAACAAGCTCGAGCGAAACGGAAAGTGGAATAAGGCGCGGATAGCAGCAACAGCAGCAACAGCAGCAGCAGCAGCAGCAGCAGCAGCAGTAGGAAGTTGTGCGCCAACATAGTAGTTCGTGCAACTGCAGGAGTGGAATTTAATGGGGTGCGATATCCAAAGGAAAGTTGAAAAAAATGCAAATGGATGAGAAGGATAAAAGTGCATATTGTTGTTTAGCGATAAACAATGCAAGTTGTTTCGATCGCGGAAACATGCACGCGGCAAAGTCGCTGAACGAATGATGCAGATAGATAGCAGCAAGCTAAAACAGTTTTCTAATTAAAACTTGATGGCTTGGATTACATGCTAGTGAGCATGCACCGGGGGTTTAACCGAAAGTGCGCCTCACAACAGAGATTATTCAGTCGTGAGTCGATTAAAAGTTTTCTCGCGCATAAATTATAACTGTAACTTGTTGGTGATGTTCTTGTGAAATTGGTTCAAGTACTACTGCTACTGCGAACCCTTGTCTCGGCCGCTCAGATAACCTACGATAATGGTCTCGATAGGCGCGAGAACGAATTAAATGGCGTGTCCGTTGGGAGAGAAGAGAGCTAAAGAATTGTCGCCCGGAGCAGTATAATACAAAGCAAATTTGACAGAACAAAGAGACGAGAGAGAGACCGAAGAGCGCGCGCTGTCGTTGACGATTAATCGAGGCTTATATCGTTAATGCCGTTTGTATATTGCCGCCATAGGTGGGAACTGCCGCTTGGAACCTATTCCCTGCGATTATTATGTAAGCAAATCGTTGATTGCAGGCGAACTTTCAACCCTTTGAGCACGTCGGATTTATCGGAGCCTCTTTCGGGGAGCAGCGAAAAAGCAGCCTTGTCTAATGCCAAACAGCCGTTTGTTACCGCAGCCCCGATGGAATCAAGCGTTCGATAAATAACCGACGGGGAAAAACGCGGTCGCAGGTCGTGCTGGGACAAAGGGGCCGACGTCGGCGAATCGCCCGCAAAACGAAGCAACGGGAACGGAAAAGAGCTGGCTTGCTTGCGAGTGTCGCAGAGCTTAGGCTCGTTAGGCGCGCTCGCCTACAGCGCTCTACTCGGTTCACGGGCAACTGGGCTAATGGACTATTTTGAGCCTTTTACCGCGAAACACGGCCAAACACGGATCTTTCATTCCTCGGAACAAGAGGGCTCGTCAACCGTTAATGGACAAACAATTATACACGGAAAATCATTGCATTCGCTATCAGGGCACATAACTCGACAACTACACCTTGCCTCTTCCGCGAAAGACCTTCCAAGTTCAGCACTAACAAAGTACGCTCGAAATAATGCCGTTGATTGAAGAATCGTTCATAAAAATCTCGCTTTTTCCAGGCTCTCTTCCGTGAATATCCTTTAACGTGAAAATAATGAAACTCTTCTTACCATGCCGGCCATACAGAACAAAACAGCCAAGAATATTCGAAGCGGTAGTTTGGCCGCGTAACTGCGATGTGCCCATAAACGATGAGCTCCAGCCGTAATGCCAAGCCCGGCAGTTAGTCCCCAAATAATAGCTGCGAACATTGAAAAACGACAACTAATCTTTGTATTATTCCTTCGTAAGTTGGAGTTCACGGTAAGTTGGTTGTTACTATTTGTTTTAATAAAAAGCTGCTTGATAACTAGGTAAGAGTCTTGTCTCCTTAATTATCGTGGTGTTTTCCCACCGCCATGAAAAACTCATAATCAGCAAATTATTTCCACGCAAGCAAGTGTAGCTCGTACCACCTCTTTATACTAGGGTTTTTTCTTTTTCTTTTCTTCTAGCGACTCATCAAAACCTCTCGACTCTTACAGCTTCTTTATTAAAGTTTACCCAATGCCCTCTCGACGCCTATCGAGGGTTCACTCGGCAAGGTAAAAATAGGCAGAAACTTTTAGCTTCGTTTTCAACGCGATGAACTGACGAGTGGCTCTTCAGCAGGCCGAAAGGTATAGGTCAGCATTTATAAGTCTTGATTTATCAAAAAGACTGCTATCATTTAGGTGAAATGACGATTGACTGCGCAGCTCTGTGGCTCTGGTTTACTGTACTGTGCCATGCATGTTAAAACGATCACAGACAAAAGAGAAGCTCGTCACGAGAGTTGTGCTTTTTCAGGAAATGGAATGTTCAAGACGTAAGACAAAGATCCAGAACATCGTGCATGCGTATGGTTGACTTGTCGTCGTTGGTCACTACATCGAACGAGCAGGTGCTCTTGTGCAAGCTGTACTCTACTGGTGTTACATGTCGAAGCGATCCACGATGGAAGGAGACGAGTTTACATAGCAGGAGAGGCAGAGAGACGCTCTCGATATCTACTTGACTGAATAGCGTGCGTGACGAGATGCGCTATACTGGGCTCACCCATCCTGTATAAAGACGAACCGACAAGGACAACTGTAACTTGTCTGTTTATCTGTAGAAAAGTAAGGGTCATTCAGCCGTGAAAACAGACCGATCGGTTCTTACAAGCTTCTTATAAGCTTCGCAATTAAGTGAAGGGCATCCATTAATTTGATAAGCTAGAATTGGGTATTGGATATTCGGTGTTGGGGAGAAAGGAAAAAGCGCCATTCATTCTATTTGTCACAGTTATGTGGCACAGACAGAGACAGAGAAAGCAAGAGACGAATGGAGAGAGAAAAGTACTGATCTCGCATGTAGCATAGCGAGAGGCACGTTCCTTGGTGTGAGCGTTGTTGCGCGCCTGAAAAGATTTCTCGTGCGTCTGCAGCACCTTTTTTGCTCCTTCGCGCTCATTTTCTTGCTTCTTCTTGTTTACGTTGACCAGCGTCGCCGTCGTTGTCTTGTGGCGTTGGTCCAGTAGTCCCTTTACGGACAGCAACATCGGCGGCGGCGGCGGCGGCGGCGGCGGCGGCGGCGGCCTGGAGCCGTGCCAGTGCCCGGCTACGTGACATGAATATGTACTTCTCGTGGTAATTAAAGAGGCATCCCTCGGTCCGACGGTTGCAATGGAATCGATTTCCGATAATCATTTGAAACTCGAATGCCACTCGTCGCCAATCAAAACGCAGACCGCTTGCTTGCTTGAGACCTTTTTTGTTTTGTTATTCGATCTCGCTGGAGAAAAAGGCCGAATAATAGCGTTGACGAGTTGAGATTATCGGCAGATCACGTCGATATAACTTTGTTCGTTGATTATTTTTGAGAGCACACGCCACGTTGATTCGGGAGTGCGGCTAATGAACGGAATCGATTGCGAAGCATGTCGTCAACACTCGAACGCTTTTTATTATTTTTAGTTAGATTGTGTTTTATTGCTTCCGATCGACGTGGAAAATAAGTTGGTTCGTTAATAATACCTTGAATCGTTAGGCATTTCTAAGGATTGTTCGATTTTGGAATCGCAGGCGGTGTGTGCAACAGGCTGGAAGAGCTACTCACTAAAGATCCAAGTGTTGAGCTTTCCTTGATCGTAATAGAGAATGAAGTTGGAGACGGCAAGGACATGTAAAACTGCTAGTCCTAAAATGTTCCTCCAAATGAAGGGCTGTTCTCCGTCCTCGTGACACGGTAAAGCAGACGGCATGTCATCTTCCTCAAAATCATTGTCGCTCGCTTGCTCCACTTGCGTTATCGTTGAACTATACATTCTGGTCTCTGCAGCAAACGAATGAAAAAAATTAAAAAATCGTTGATTATTATTATTGCGAGCGGGGCAACCAGTGAGTCGATCAGGGCTTCAATGAAAAATGTGGATAGATAAATTTTTCATCGGCGCTATTCGACGTCTATTCGAAGCATCGCTTGAGGGTAAAGCTAACCCAAACGCCGCGTGAGCGAGTAGCTCCCCGAGGAGGAGATTCCCATAAAAGCAGCTTTCATATCGAAGCCATCCCTATAATTCGAGACACGCGTGAATTTCACAATTAAATGCGGCTCGTGCGCGTTGGCACGCTTGAGATACTCGCAAGCTTATATGCAGGGCAGAGACGAGCTTGCCTTACAAGATCGTCACGTGCCGAGCTATATGGCTTTTAATTACAAGCATAGTTGCGCTGAGCTGCCGAGAAACTGACGTAACTCATAAGGTACGTAGCTGCTTTGGCGCCATGGCAAGTCGCGAGTAAGTACTCGTAGTTGCTAGCTTTGCTATCGTTTACGTACGTGTAATGAACTACGGTCATTAGTCGTCAATCGAAATAAACTGAATAAACTGCTCGCGCCGTAGCGACGATTCGATTGCCTCGAGGGCATGTCGCATACAAGGCAAATAGCCAATATCTAAGAGCGAAAGCTGCACTAAAACTCCATCTAAGAAAAGCCAATAACGCCGTTGTCGGAAGCATCTTGTAAATCATCGCGCATTAACAAATCCCGGCCGCTTAATTTACGATCGCTGTACCACTTACCATATGGCATACGTAACGTGCACTGCAGCCGCGAAACCAAAGCCACGTGGCAATGCGCTTCTCTTGCTCCCGTACGCTGTCGGAAAACATATTTATATATTCCAAGCCATAAATCGGTAGGGCTGACCCGCCATAGCACAAGGAATAGCGAGAAAATTGACGCGAGATGAATAACGCTGTGCGATACGATGCTGCCGTGCTTGTCGAACAAACCTTGATCGTTTCGTTAGTTGAGACTAGCGAGGATGGATTTCGCGATCGTGATGAGTTTTAGCGAGAAGGCAATTCGCAATCGCGCTACTCATTTTATTTAGGCCATCTTCTCCTTTGCACGCTGGATAATGGAGCCTTGATTAGCTTCACAACTTGCGCTAGAACGGGAGAGTAAGCTACTCCAAACTAAAAAGAGAAATACCAGATAGAAGTAAGCATTGGAATAACAAGCGAATCGTATAAGTCTATAGTAAAGCCTGAGCGAGCGTATTCGCCGTGCGTAAAAGTAGGCCGCAGAGAAAGAGAGCGATAAAGAATAGAACGTTTACGATCGCAAGCGAGCGAGCACGAGAAAAGTGCAGCATTTTCTCCGCGATGAATTGCAAAATACGAGAGATAAGTATACGCGCGGCGGCCCGAAAAACAGTAAGAAATTCAAATGGCTTTTATCATGCGAGCCGAAAATTCCATATCGCATCCACACTTCATCTTCCAAAAGTACAAGACGTACACATGTGCAAGATGCAACTTTATAAATTCCAATTGATTAAGTTTTATGCTTCATCATCTAGCGTCAAGCTATTTCTCTAGACTAGACGTGTGCGCCTAGGCTTTTTCAGGCTTTTTCAGGCTTTTTCAGGCTTTTTCAGGATTTCAAGTTCCAATTTGATGGGCTTGTCGTGGACTAAGTTGAGTGTCGAGTGTCGAGTGTCGAGTGTACAGTAACGTAACTCAACTCGATACATTTCACTCGTTGCTTTTTTCTCGACTTTGGTCCCCAGTTCTTCTTGACCGTTTCGCGGCGATACTGGACTTTCTGAAACTCGCTCTCAACCGAGTATTGCAACTGCAATATTAAGCTTCATTATAGCACTCTAATTCCCAACAAATTCACATCGTTTTCCCATAGTCTTTCGCCGTGTAAACGGAAATCAACAACGATCAACGTTCAATTTCCCTGATAGCTTTCCAAGCGCAAATCGTGTCAAATACATTACAGGGTTTGAGATAAAAAAAATCCTATGTCCAACTAACAATGTTAACACTTTCGTTTTTGGGATAATAGCTGCCTTGCCATTATCCAATTCTCTGTCCTGGCAGCAATGAAATTGTTCATTGCATGCAGATTATAACGTCGCGATCGGAAAGAAATATACACGAGAGCGTCCGGCATGACAAGTAGTAATTATTAGAAAGCGCGAGTAAAGCAATCCTCTACATTGTCGTAATTTTGGGAATTTAGCAAACGATAATTCAACGAGGGAGAAAAGTAAAAACCAAGAAACGTTCACACTTAATTATTACTCTGTGGTTCTTTGACGCTTTTATTATGAAATTATAACATTTACATGAAATTATGTTCGTATGATACACCTTGTTTTCTTCTATACTTTAAGACAGAAGCTCCACGGCTAGCCTTAATTTTACCAACAGCAGTCGAAAAATCTACCTCGACAACAGACAAACAAATATTTCCCAGAGTAGACTTTGTCAATTCAATTGTAATTTCACAATGATAGATTGTAGAGATAGATTGTACACACTCGTAAGAAACAGTCAAAGTGTCTTCAATATCATTCGCTGTTGCGACTCTCTCTCTCTCTCTCTCTCTCTCTCTCTCTCTCGCACATAAATCAAGTCTGCATAGTTATGCGTAGACGAGTATACTCTTTCTTACGTATATTGCCACGTGTACATTGTATTCGGCCAGAGCAGAGCACTTAGAGTCTCTGCAGAAAGTGGCGTAATTGTGATTTACAATTGTACCGCCAATCATACGTGAATCATAAAATATTTGCTTTTGTGACTTGCACACACTAAGTCTCATTACATTTTGGCATTTTATTACATCTGCTTGGGAATCTGATTTAGCGTTACTAATTTTGTTACAATGCGCTTCTATCAAATTCGTATCGGTCAAATTTAATATCTCTTTTGTAAACGTCCCAACAATTTTTAGATGTGAATGACGAGACTTTTAATATCTATAGTAGAACTACAATTTTCCGGTTATTTCTATTCTTTGCGCGCATCGTTTCGCGTAAAGCCAACGTAAGTTGTTGAAGAATGTGGAGCGTTTCGTAGTAAGTTACTAACAGTACTACTAGAACTTTTATTCGTTGAAAATCAGATTTTCAGCAATTTCATTTTGGAAATACTTGATTTGAATTGAAATTTTCAATAGAGGCGACGAATGAATATGCTTCTTAGGAAATGTAAATAAATCATATTTGCACATGGAAGCACAGATGAAAATATCGATCATACATTACAAAATCGTTGCATAAAATGTGGTATAGCAGTTGGAAAACAATAGGATAGTAAATGAGTAGATGCTTTATGCCTAAATAGCAGTGAGTCTTAACTATGTAAAACTTACAAAAATTTATACCTAGGTTTTTCGGATCATTATTATAGATATAGATATTTCGCCGCATTTAAATTTCTAGTTATTAGCTGATATCACTTCATGTAATAAGTATCATTAAATAAACCATTTCTGCTTATATTATGTATTCTATCAAGTCATTAAAATTCAGTGCTAACTTGAGAAGTGAAGGAGTTTCATTCGATTTGATCTAATGAAGATTAATTCTCCGTGGAAACTATTAAACTTTTTCTTTCACGAACAAGTTGGAAGTTTTAGCTTCTTTAGCAAGATAGCTTGCAGTCTATTATACTCGTTTCACTAATTAAATATTCCAAGCATCTGAAAATATGAAAGGTTTGCGGCATAAAAAACGTTGGAACGCATTTATCTAAACTTACGACGACAAGCCTACTCGAAATATTAGGCGTTAATTTACCGCAGCAATAGCTCAACCACGAATCTCTCGAGGCATAGCTTCCCAAAATCTCAAAACTTTTCCAATTTCGCTCAGACTCACGCTAACGACCTTGAGGCATCAAGTAACAACGAACACACAGATCATTGACTTGACGATTTGCGCTTTATTTCTCTATTAACGTAACGTGCAGCAGTGATTGATAGCCGTTAGTTGATGGTTCAAGGAGCGTTGCACCCACAAACTGATGCTCCAAATCAATCAGTTTGAGTCATAGATATGACAGTGGCTACTGTTAGGGCTGCTATATCTAACACAGCAACGTTAACAATATATTTGCTTCTATATTTCTACGCTAGGGAGAAAGTTTGTTTCATGAATTCTAGTCTCAAATTCTTTTGCATACTATATCGTATTCTAACAATTCCTAGGAAGCTATTTGGTAATTAAAAAGTCTTACGAACTACATGATACTTTACCATATTTAAGCTATCTATACCACACGACGGACATCTATTGTATATATAAGGACGTTCACTCAATACATACGATCCGCATCGATCTACGGCCACGTAGTAACAGCAACAGCAGAAGTAAGAACGCAACTAGAATATAACGGCGAGAGAGGGCTAAAAGCTCGAGCGCTTAGCACCGAGTAAAAAGCTTCAGTTTTGCCTAGTCACCGGGAGCTGGAGAGTTATATGCAAAACTCTCTGTTTAAACAATAGCAGCTAGTCCTCTCATATGCCGTTACTATTGAATCTTGGTTGTTTTTGCTCAACGCTATATTGTCCATTGGGTTTTGTGGTTAATAACCAGTTTTACATAAGGTACTAAAGAATTGTTCCAATGTGATGAGAGTATATGTATAATTTAGTACAACGATCATCACACTTTGGCTGCTATCGAGGTCACATTATTATTTGTAAAAATAGGGCGCTGGTACAGATTAGAGCAAGAAGCGATCGGTTAGTAGATCGATGTTCGCCCGATAAGCCGAATCCCACGTCCCAAAATTACAAGGATGGATGCTCTGTGCGCAGTGGCGGTGGGTGGTTGAATATTATACCGGCTGATTGCAACTGCTTGCCATCGTACGCTCACGAAATTGCAACGCTTGCGGCCGTGTTTTCCGATTGATATTGCGTGCTTGCTGCTCTATCGCTTCCGTGCGGCAGAAGCAGGGATGATGATAATGAGAATTTCAAAGTTGCTCTGCTTCAGTCTTAACGAGATTTGCGATTCCAAATGCGGCTAAATCATTGAGTCGTCTCTGGCAAAGAACATCAATACTAGTCATTTAGTAAGCTCTAGAAAAGAATGAACATTGAACTGCGAAAATAAATACAACAAGACAGCAGCGATAACAGTGTTTTCACAGAAAGTAGTAAAATCTGCAAACTAAATCACTCGGAGCCAGTGACTCGGAAAGATTAGGAAACAAAAGCCCAGCTCTCGCCTCCATGAATGGCACTTTTGGTGCTCTGCATATAATACAGCAGCGGGCAGAACGACGAGAGAGAAAGAAGCCGAAAGAAGCAATTAGTTCGGAGTTGGCCGCGAGTAATTTGGCAAAGCAGTACAAAGCAACAAGACCTAGCTTCGGGCTTCGTTGCTACCCCGCGTGAAATAACGTGGACGTTAAGGTAACAAAGCGAGGCCACCATTCGCTTAATCGACCGAGAAAGGCAACAACCCATTCGTCGGTAATGAGCTTCTGTTACAATATTGCATACTTTTATTGGATGCCGTTTTTCTTATGTGCCATTTCGCTACATATTTTTATGATTTATTACAAAGAATTTTTTTTATTTCTCTTGCGTACTTCACAACAAAACTACAGATAATTTTCATTACTCTCTCTGTATTCGCATGTATTTATAATACCAACATACTTTCACAAAATAAATGGATAACGCAGCGTCAATTCGAACACACACACACAGGCCGAAACTGCCTTGAACTCATCGCAGGTGCAGATGCTGAACCAATCTGCTGCATATCATTATCTGAATTAACAGACGCCCACACTTGCACTTTGCAATTTGAAATAATGATCTCCTGAGAAAATGCACGCACGCACACACATCGTACAAGCCCAAGACCGTAAAAATGTCGCACGTCTGACCGCGAAATCGAGATGAGCCGAGCGTGTTAACGAAAGGAACTTACTTTCACTGTGTTCTTCGTCGTAAAGGCTCCGCTTGTGTGTTTGCGAATAACGGAAAATGGATGTTACTCAAGCACGTTTACGATGCTTTTTTGCAATGTGCCAATTTCTTTTGTGGTCGTATTTCGATTTTCATTTTGTTAGTTCACTTTCGGGATATGCGTTCTGATACTTTTTCGCTGAGAACATTTTTCTTTGAAAGCTGTTGATAATTGTAGTGTATACGTCGATGTTTTCTTTATGTTCTTGTGTTGCAAGACGACTATTATGCCTACGAAATTCTTAGCTCGAATAACATTTGCGAATGTATAATTTGTTCTTGGAAAAATATTGCTCATACTTTATTCTTTGAAAGTTAGACAGAACAAAGAAAAAATACTGAAATCTTTGGTTAACGCATCGATCACCATTTTAAAAGCTTCTATTATTTTTATAAAGCTTGGATTTGTCAACTATTATTTTCTTTAAAACCTATTTCAAACATTAGCTTGGACACAAAGGCTCTGCAATAAAACACATCGAGAAAATCTTTAGAATAGCGACAATCTATAAACTAAATTTCCACTTTGCACGAATAACACATCGGATGAACGAAGCCTCATAAAAAACAGTTCGGCATTAAAGTGCAATAATAAGTATGATGAAGATCATTTACCTGTTTGTCGAAAACTTGTCGGGTACTTAATGATGATTACCACAAACACACAATGTACAAAACAAAGTTTCGTCACACAGAGTCAGTCCAAATCTCGCGAAAATCCGCAGCAGCTCACTCGAGATTTTCACTCGTCAGCGGCGCCCGGCTAATATATAGACTCTGTGTGGCCTCCCCTTCCCAGGTGAAACTAACACTCACCGTATATATGTGTCTTCGACATTTTTTCCAGCTACCCGGATCAGTTGCACGTATAGAAGAGCCTGTCATAATTATTCTTGCATAAATAATTCAGGATGCAGCTTTCAATTGGTAATTGTTTTAATTGACAACTGAATGGCGTTACAAAATGAATATTTACAAGAGTATATTAAAAAATGCCATGCTACAATTTAATTATCTTTGTAATATTATAGATATAGGTTGATAATAATCATGTGAGCAATTATATTTTACACAATGTTCAATAAGAACAAATAGAGAAAGTAAGTAAGTAAGTTACGATGATATTGATGTAGCTAAATAAATAATGAAGAATGCGCTCGTTCTACATGATCTTTCCAGATAGTTCTCAAATAGCAATGCCGTTGAAATTTACATTTACAAGTTGGCGATGGCACGTATAGCCTTCATCTCATAACTTTCTTCGACTTTTAGTGCAGCACTCGACTTTTCGACTTTCGATAATGCTTTTCACAAACTTCCTCGGTAATCGTAATTGATTAAGATTGACAATATTTGCGTAACCTTTTGTGCGAAATCGTTCATTCGATCGTTCGATATAAGGTAATTTTTCGTAACGATCTCTCTTAAAATTCGTATTAATGGTAGTAATTTATTTCACAAAAGTGTCTCTGAGTTTTGAAGCATGACAAACCTACAGTAACGCAAATCACTGGCTATAAAGTGTAATTATTCTTAAAAACCACGGCAATTATTCACTTTTAGCGTGTACTTGAGAACGAGACTAAAGCATACTCAGCTTTGCTCGTACGACTGATTGAACAAAATATAATTTCTTGCTGTCATGGATACCGATAGACACTTACTACGCTTTGTTCAGTCTTCAACATTCTATAGATTTTGAACGAAGCCGCTGCTACCAAATGCATACTCATTTTATTATTAAATATTCGCTTTATACTGTAGATAAAATATTTCTTCTCCAGTTCGTTGTACCACGTAGATCAGACTGAATATTTTCAAGTATCGTCAGCCATAACTTTCTTTGCAATGTGAATTTTGAATAAACAGATTTTTCGTCATGTTCACACGAAAGTGTCATTACATAGGTAGCTTCCAGTAAATGAAAAATGGAACTTGAATAATCAAAGAAATGCAGAATGAGATGTACACATGCATTTTAGTTGACTTGTATATTTTGGTAGACTTTGAGTGGCAGAACTAAGAATAAATTGCAAGCTAATTCGCAAACATTTGTAAAACGATGAAAGACATAAGCTAAGCAGCCGTCGACAGCTGAACAGATATACAGGAGCAAGGTGAGACAACATGCCTATATTTTAACATATACTTGTAAGGTTTTGTCTGCCGTCACGTGAGCCTGTAAACTGTTGACGCATAATGTACCATGCTGCGAGCATCAAGTACAACGAATAAACTACCACAATAGCAAATGTCGAGTTTTCGTCGTTGGTTTGGCAGGCTTGATATCACGACTACGAGGGAATTCATACAAAATACACGATGACTCGAATGAGATAGGGCAAACGAAGCGGAACGGGTGTATGCGAAATTCAAATGAGCTAGTTTTGCGTTATAGACGAATGTCGTTCGCGTTGTACACGTGACTTTGTTGAACACATTGACTTTTTTAGCACGAAAAACAGGGATTTTCTGTGGTTTCACGACGAGAGCTTACCTGTCCAACTGCTGTGTGTGACAGGCTATGCGGCTAACGTTGCTCACGTCGACTTTTACTGGCGTACTTTTTGACGGGGGCTGACGTTTCATGATTAGCTGGCCTAGTGCGCGAGAATAAGTAATTCCTGTGAAAGGGGTGAGGTGAGCAGGAAATAATGGTATATATTTTCTTACTTTTCTTTATTTCTTCGGTTTACAAGTGTTGACCTACGAGAGCAAGAATGCACGACTTGTGCGCTTGCTGGCTGAACCAACAGTGGAGAAACTGTCATTCTCTGCCCCGCACGGCGGAATCCTTCCGTTAGAGGCGCTACAGGGCTTCTGCAGGCAAAGTCGGGGAAACTAACAGATGATAAGATCTGCCAGCAGTCACACACGTCGCTCAATCTTTTACATTATTTACTACACTAAATTTTGCTCTAATACCCTGTCAGACATGTGTCGCGCATATGGTTGTCACTTGGGTCGCAGCACGCTTGCCGAACGAAAGATTTTCGAAAAACAAAACCGCGAAAACCTACGCCTACTACCCGCAGTCCGGACGCGAGTTTCTTCGTCTGCCCCCTCCATTCGGTTTTTTGCCCTCACTCTCGCTTATCCGCTCCCTTGTCTGCTTGCCTGCCGGTCTAAGGTAACATGTGATTACCCTTCCCGTATTTATACAACTCACCTAACGCTGATTCTGCTCAAATCTACAGTCTCCAGGAGGTAACTCCTCAGAGCTGATGGGGGCATCACGGCCACGAGTACGCTTTCAAAGCGCTCGCGCACGTCCATGAGCAAGACAAGGAGCGGCAAAAAGACGAGGCACGTGCATCCAAGTATCACGATTACTTAATTTCAACAACCGCGCACGAACTCGAGAACGGCTTACGGCGCAGGGCTTCGAAACCAGAGAAAAATGTGATGGGACACGTCTGTGTCACACGTGGCTCGCACTTGTCTTTTTTAATGAGAAGGCCCAGCGTTCATTTTCGTTATCGCTACTGGGATCGCTCGAACTCTCGCCCCTTACAACCTTCACGCGCTGGTCAAATTTTATTGCGTTTCCCAAAATTTGTCGCCTACACACCTCGAGTACACTTTGAGGGTCTTACTCTCGGCGTTTCTTACATTCCGTGACGCGTGGCTCCACTCGTGCATTATTAACGTCATAAAATCTATATATTGTGCGTCTGCTACAATTGAATAACGATTGATTGAGCGCTGTCGATCGATTAAAGTTTGAGTTGTGAAAATCAGCAATGACTGCTAAGTTGATCGCAAAGGTGAAGCAAGTTGACTGAGTAATTTCGAGCAGCAGCGACGATCTTGTGGTCCTAATGCGGTCTAAGTGTTTTTGGATAGTATAGCAAGTGGAAAAGAAATCCGAAAAAAGAGAATCGTGGCAGCTGTTCGGTTTGCTTAGCAGAGAGCAAAGTGATGTGTCGACTAGTGATGAGGCGTGAAAGGCCAAAGACTACGTATTTCCGTGCATGTAAGAAAGGAAAATGTGGTCTCTCGGTAAAAGTTTGTCGTCGATTTCGCAGGTGTCGCCGCGAAAGCGCGACAAACGAGCGTGCGAAATGTGCGCGCCCGTTACTCAAGAAGTCGTCTAGCGCTTGTTAATGAGCCGTGCGGCACCATGCTCTCCTGCGACTACGAGAGCATCTGATGCGACTTGTTTGTATCCGGATGTGTGACTTTTACTGTTTTCCGCGAGCACCGCTGTCGTTCACCGTCGTTGCCTCTACGCGCATCTCTCTAATCGCGTTTTCGACACATCGCTTTACGATGCGAAGCTGATTACCGCGACGCAGGCTCGTGAAACCAAGGAAAAAAGCGAAGCGTGCTGTGTGCATAGGAATTTACGTGCCATTAAATCCATCGGCTAGGCTCGATCTTCATCGAGCGAGTTGCTTTATGGATAGCCGCTGGAGCGAGATGATCGGTTGGAAGGCTGCGGCTTCCACGCGGACCGATCGATCTGAGCGAATTCCTGGACTGTGCTGCTGCTCGAGAAGGCTTGGCTTTTACTAGTGATCGTTTGTTAAGGCGGTCGTTGCTTCGAGCAAACAATACAGCGCCAGCACCCGTCGCCTTATTATTTCCTTTACCACTTTGCTCTTCTGAGCAGGACAACGCAATGACTAACGCGCACCTCGCCGATTCTCATTGGTTTGTCTATCATTTTCATTTTTTTTTTCTTTTTTCTCACTGTTGTCGAGTCGCTTCCTTTACGAAATACAGCAGCGAGGCTTATACTTTTCCACTTTTCCTGCCGGATTCCCTTTCAATGGCTCGTTACAAGTTTGCCGCGGTACCATTCTTTTGTCTCGAACGAATCGCGCTATTATTTGAAAACCTGCGCACAGTTGTCAACTGCCAAGCAAAGAGAATAAAAATTGATAAATGTTGAAGTTCAGCGAATATTTAGCTTTCGAATGGACATGCACATGCGAAGTTGCACAAGATTAAGTAAGACAGTAGTTGTCCTGAAGACCATTACATTCCCCGTTAATAACTTTTTTACGGCGGTTACAGCAGCGCCATTGAGAAATTGCCTATGCTCAATGGATGACTTATTATGGCATGCAAAGTTAATTTACGCTCGATCAGCAAGTCTAATGACGAGTAATTAAACGGATACTTTTTCACTCATAGAAATAGTTCGCAAATTGCAAATGAATCGTAACCATCGGAAATTCAATCAGGTAGTTTGCAGGCTCTAGTTGGTATCGGCTTCGCTTTCCTTTTTTCCTTTTTTCCAGTATCCCCAAGCGATTATCTAATGATGGCCTCGAAAAACCACCCACAGACCCGACAGCACTGTATCCTCTCCTCCCTTCATCGTGAATAGCGAGAAAGATAGCACTAAGACAATTATAGCGATCACTTGCTTGTCTTTCTTTGCTTTGACCAGTGTAACTTTGGTATACTGGTAGACCGACCTCGACAAATATTGAATTTTAGAAAGTGAGTTTGAATTTCGTTCTAAAACTCCGATAAAATCGTAAAACTTTGGGCTACACACGAATGAAAAAGATCCTTCTGTAACAATATCAAGTAGGTTCATCACAACGAGCACGACGAAAAGGAAAAATATATGATTCATCGAACGAGTCATACACTTTTCATTATTTTTCGTATAAAAAAGACGAGCTCACAGAGCGAACGCAAACGAACGAAAGATCAAGCTCGGACAAGCAGTTCTGTAGTAACAAAACTCTCACTCATTTTGTTGATCTAGGGTGTGCGCGAGCGAGAGTTTACCTTCGGCCGGAGGGCATTATCGCGACAATAGATTCACGTTATCCCCATCGTAACTATGGCCGCCCTTTTCCCGCGGGACCCTCACTCTCTATGTGTATGTGTGTATAAAGCAACGAAAATTATTAAACGATGCTGCGAGGGTTGGGCGCGAGAGGACATTTCGTACTCGGGGACCAATAAATTGTCCGGTTGGCGCGGCGACGTGGAGTAATCAGCCCGCGGTTGGATTAGGGGCAGCAAGTGGAATTTTCGAGCGACAGTATTATTGCAACGAATGTAATTTTGGTGCTATGGCTGCGACAGTAGCTTGATTGCCTTGCCAATTGGATGATAATATCAGGCAAAATTTTGTTTGATTGCTTGGTTATTCGACAAATGTAGGCTCCTGGTCTTTGTTATTGTTAATATTCCCTCATGAAAGTTTATACTTTGCCTGCCATTGGTGCTGATTGAAAATTTATCATTATTATTTGATAAATGTGAAATTTCATACGTTAAGGCTTTTCAACATAATATAAGTCGATTATTATTGATTCGCTCTACAAGACTGATATTCTTCTGATACGACGTGGCGCAACGCCTACAAAACATAGTTAAGTGGGCGCTGCAAGTCGAATACGCACGCGGGCTTTCTCATCTCCAATGGCTTGTAACCTTACGGTAAGTTCGCCTACTAGATGTTCCATTAGCCGATTAGTCAGCTTTGTAATTCATGAGTGTTCAACTGAAGAAATGTTAATTAGCCGGGGGTGCGAGCGCGCGTACTATATACTAAAAAAACCACAAAGTTCAAATGAATATCAAGCTGTGTCTATGTTTAACTCTCGAGTGTTGTTAACGTCCATTGCTCTGATTATTTTAACACTCGCGAATAATGAGGCTGCATTAGCAGATTGAATGATGTTCACCGAGTGGTCAACTATTTTTATCCTGTATAATCAATGAAAGAATTTTATTTGATGTTCCAAATCGGTTGCACAAATTATTTGAAGCTTGCTCTTTTGATAATCAAATTAATCCGCGTCGATCGAATGACATATTTGTCTCAATCGACTGTGTCAAATGCAACGCTTCGAGTCGGTGTCGTCGTTATAGTCAAATCCATAGCTCTCATCCCCTAAGATGCTTGCTTGCATATGCATCTTCAAAGCGACGAATTCAAGCAAACGCTGGTTAATCCGATTGGCGCGCTCGTGCGCTGGTCCACACGCACACCTACACACACACGCGCGCGCGCGCGTGCGCACATACGTATGTAGTATACATGGTGGGTGGGATCGTATTATGTATATACGACGTGGATGATGCAGCATCTACGGCTCAGCTGCAGAGTAATGGCGGTCCTGTATCACCGGCTTAACGCCCTCATCTCATCTCGTCCCCCAACGCAGCTACGACTTTATACTCTAAAGTTCTTCTTACGCTCTTAGCCTAGTATAATTGCTCCGAGTTGTAGTTCATCGTCAACGGGTAACTGAGTGGATGTATTATTTTAGTTGCCAATAGATTAACCTATATTAGCAATATTATTTTTTTTGCATGCAAGAGAAACTAGATAGGATTTATTGAAAAGATAAATCTTTTCATACCTCCGTTTTTCACTTTTTTTTTGTCATCGAAGATATCACTCGCATTTATTATGGATTCAAAGATTATGGATATGAGCTTTGGAGGTATATATCACTGGCGATGCAAAGCAAGAGTTTGATAAAATAGATTTTGGAGATGGACTTTTTAATAAGCTTTGTGCAGTACAATGAATATTGTGTGATTCTTTTATAAATACGTGCGTGAGTATGATATTGATATTTTGAAAAATTTTAATTTAATATCCATATATACCAGTAGAAAATGATATTTGGTGAGAAGGGAAGAGTAACGATTTTATAGGAAAGAGAGAGAGAGAGAGAGAGAGAGAAATATCGATATGAAGTGTTCGAGGAATCAATGCTCATAAACTGACTATCGTCGTTTTCTTTTTGCGCTGCAGGCAGGGCAGCTCGAAACGGACTGCTCGTCTTTTTGAGGATTTACTAAATCCCCCCCGCCTAAGCACGATAATTCTTTTTCACTTTTTTTCCAAGCTCCGAACATTTTCGAGAGTATTAATCTTACATTTCCAAATCTTTTGTTTTTCGCCCGATTTACAATTGCTTGTCGAGTTTGTGCCGAGCGTTTCTTTCAAAAAATCATTTGAAAAAAAGTCATTCACAATAATACTGCAATCGTTTCGCGGAATGTTTCAGAAACAAGATTTGCGACGTTATTTAAAGTGATCTTCGTTGCATTTATAACGTACCCAGAAGTTTTTCACAATAACGTTAGCTCACTTCTACGGCGAGTATTTCTTTCACATACTTCCGTTTACATCCGTCTTTGTTTTCTCTCGGTGTATACTTCTTATGTAGGGTGGGGCATTGCAAATGTTCAATATTCGACGGAATTTACTCACCAACATCTGAATTCTTAAAGGAAAATTGATGGTATACGAAGTGTTGCTGAAAATCCGAAACTCCAATATGATATTAATTCATTCATACTCGTACATAAATAACCGCGAGCCATATTTTCAGCGGAGAATTTAGTCATGATGACTATTTCACTTGGTGTAGCCTGAAAGTTGAGTCATCGATAAATTCAGTATCCGTACAAGAAAGCAAAATATAAAAACCGTGGCGGCAGTACGACGACAAAAAGCTATCGATATCTCATTAGCGCTCAGGTAATCAATCGACAAAAGACAATGGAACGTCGTAGCGTGCTGGTGGTATAAGTCGTTAGTAGCGCGCGACGACATCGAGCGATTGATTAACAATGTCCTGAAGCCCTCGCGTACAATAGTCTTCTCCCTTGCTCGAACCTTATTATAAGCGATCGTTACACCTGTTGGGTCGTTCACATTGTGATTTATAGAAGACGCACCATGTGTGGATGAGTGACGGCTTATTAGATTACTCTTGGGAGATCGTTAGCTATTGAATAGTTGCTTGGATTAATGTTTCGATGGAGTTGGTTTGCTTGTTATGCCTGATTTATATAGTGTACCGCTTGTTCATATTTGAAAACACATTTGATACGTATTGTGTGGCTGACCGCATCGGTGTATTTCTACTAAAATTCTCGAAATTCTTTATTTTATGACAAGTATCACGTTATTGTTATAAGTGTGGAAATGATCATACCACGGACGATTCTTCATTATAATCTTTTGTTTTTATACATTTCAACTATTATAATTTATTAATCTTCTACTAGCCAATAATATTTGATCATTAATCTTGCGGTAAATCTGAAACATCAAAAAGAATCAAATACAAGTGAGAAATAAATCATACAAATCATAATTACAGTGTGGCTATTAATACCCTTATTCGACTTCTGCCGGTGTTATCAGAATCGAATGAATCCGGATTTCGAAAAACTTATTCATTTAATATCGTTGCTCTATTATATACTTGTAAAATCATTTGTAAATTAAATGCTATAATATTTCTCTTTAGAAATTTGATTGTAGCATGATTTGATTTTTGAAAAGAAAAACAGTAAACTTGTCAGCCGAAATGACGAAAGCTCGTGCTTGCGAATGAGTAAAAGTATCATTTGAGAAAAAGCACAAAGTCAAGCATAACAGTTTTTTCCCTTTCACCGAGTACTTTCCATCTTGAGTTTTCATGAATGTGTAATTTTAATGGAGGCCCGAGCGAGTGAGCGAGCAACGAAGCGACAAAATTTCCTCGGAGATTCGCACGACTAAAAGTCTTTCTTCCTGTGCGTATACGTAAAAGAAAAAAACATTTGTAGTTCACATAATGCACATCCATCTATGCCTTTGGAGCTGTTTTTGCTCGTTCTCCGGAAAAACGCGTTCTTTGTGCCGATTATCATCGAGGAAATAGCGACAGGAGTTGAAATGAAATAAACCTTCAGAGTGGAAAAAGAGAAATCCAATCGATCAATTTAGGTATACATTGCAACAGCTTGTACTCACATACCACGGAAACAATTTAGCTGTAGCACACTAACTTGTCGAAATGTTCACCGCCTGAAAACATTTTCAAAAGAGTGTGTGCGTGTGTGTGTGTGTGTGTGTGTGCGCGCGCGTGCATAGCAAAATTCAGTAGATTCTTGTCGGTGGCAAACTCGCCGACACCGATCCTCATTGCAGGCGCGCGTTTTAACGTTTTAACGCTCACTCTGTCTCCCGACCGAAAATCGTGCCAGAGTTTGCGGTCGGCTCGAGCCAGTTTGCAGTGGCGTAAGCGGCGCTACTGCTCGAGTAGTTGCATCTAACTTTCGACTCCTGTGGGAATCGGCGTGGCTGCAGTCACTTTTTTGCTGCTGCCACATGGAACGGAGTGTAGACGGCAATGTTTTAGACGCGCTACTTGTGAGAATCCCTGATTTATGGATGTGTTTTGAAAAGCTGCTCAAGTTCCTTTTTTACAGGAAACTTGTTAGTACAAGTGGAATCGTGATAAAATACCAGACAAATAGATCTGTTGTTTGTCATTTCTCTTGACGAAAATGGCTTTCAATTCTCATTTCAATTCTCAAAAAATCATGAAATACAACGACTGATTGGCCAGTATTTAAAGCTCTAATACATAATTGGCATGAATCGTCGTTGGAAGAACATGAATGAACGACCAGCAAAACAAAAAATTCGACAAGTGTTTCGACGCAATGTCTAGAAGCCATGATAAAACGCGACACCGTGCAATCGCAAGAGGCCACACCTCTGTCGTCACGCGCCTTATCATCGTAAACCGGAGAGCGCGCACAAGGTGGCGTAGCACGGGTTAAACTCGGATATCGGACACTCCACATGTACAGAGGGCTCAACTCGTCGTCGTCTATATGTCGCGATGTAGCCTTCGGAATTGTTTGCGTGCACACGTACACACGTATGTGTAGCTAATCCTTTGACCCGCTGCACTCGTTCTACGAGCTCGATTTCCTCGTTTTCCTTTTATCTCTTCTCAAAAGTGTTACTGTCAGCGAAAACCGTACGCTGACGCTGCGAAAACATGTAATGTGCTTGCTCCAAAAGTATGCTTTTAATATGCTTTTAATAAACTGCTTTTCATTTAAACTTATTAGGCAGTGTCGAATACATTTTCCGGCTGTTCGCAACTCAAATAACTCAAATAACTCTGTCTGGCAAACTCGTCGTTCTTTTGCCTTCTTCCGCCAACTCAAACTTTACTGACAATGAAATGCAAATACGTATCGTGAGAAACACACATACACGTACGTAGCGCATCCTTTAACCGTAACATTTCGTCCTTTGATCCTAAGCATTCGAGCATCCACTTGTAACTTCCCGTGCGCTCACGCAACTTCGACGCCGACGCCGACGCCGACGCCGACGCCGACGCCGACGCCGTCGACGCCGTCGTCGGCGTCTGCAGTCAAAACGAGGCTTTACATACACGGCTGCTGCAGAGCTACTATATACGCACAGTTTGCACAATCGACTGTCGTCGTCGCCGTGGCAACGATGCGGAAGCCTTTGCCGCCTAGGCGCTAGCATTTTTCTTTAAAGTTGAGTTGTTTTGCCAACGATAAAAGTCTCGACAAAGCGTTTAATATTGGATTTTGGCACCCTGTGGAGAGCCAACTGAGATCTTGCGTTACAACCGTCCGTCGACGCAAACTTCGATGGGGGATCCTCTGCCGTCGATATCCATTTTAACTGCCTGCTCTGTGCAGTGGTAAGCCAAATATATAAACAAACCGAAGGCCAGTTGCCGGCATTTTGTTCGTTTCGATGGAATTACATACGTACGTGACTTCGCTATCTCGACAAAATTTTTGCTAGAAAAGACGTTCAGAGTTGCTTGCACTCGATGTTTATTTTGAATCGTACACCAAACGACAGCAAATGTGTACCAATAGAGCATAGATACACTATTTCCAGGTATTTCAAAAAATATCGGCACAGACATAGATGTGAGAACTCTTCCGAGACAAACATGCTAACTCCTCTGGCAAACACATCGGGAGAGTATTGAAATTTGCGGACAAATAGTAAACGTGCAACGGCGAGAGTCGAGCAAAGTACTTGCTGTATTTGACCAGTGCACGAGAGAGCATATTTTTGACCGCTTACAGAGCGATGAGTGGCATTGTATGCAGTTTGAAATGTTTCACATTGGTTCTCAGCTCAGCCCCCTCTACCGCTTCCATCGCTATCTCTCATTGTAACTTGAATCAAAGCTTCTGCGCCAAGAGCATAAACTCCGTTTTCCTGTAATTAGTGCCTTTAAAGTTGCTTGCCCAATTCTAAAAGCCTTGAATTTTCGAGTAATCATGTTAGAGTATCTGGTATGCTTTCAGCTTTTGTCATTATAGTCTGCTCTAAACTTAATTATCCTATATTTCTAGTGTATTCAACATAAATCATAGCAAATAATAATAACTGCGTGCAGTTGCCTAAGGTATCTTCTATTCAGCAACGTTGCTCCCTCGTAAAATCCAGCTCATAATCCTGCAAAATCTAATGCATAGCATTCTCATAGAAAAAATTCTGAAGCTTGGAAAAAAGAGTAGGTGGAAAAACATATTTGTGGCCACGGTGGCGCGCTACTTCATAAGGAGAAATCCTCGTGAGCTGCAAAAAGATAAAGAAAAAAGAGCACACAGCGAGGACGAAAAACGAATGAGATCTGCGGCTAAAATGCAAATTGAAATTCCCGAGTAATAAAGGTTGGTTATAAATTTGGCGGAATACTCGGTGACGCCGCTAACGACTCACGAGCACTTACTCGCATTGGGAATGCAGGTAAATTAATAGCACGAAGAGAAAGAACAGAGAAAGAATACTAGACTTTGCTCTTTCTGTTCCATTTCTTTCTGTCAGATCATTTGGTTTCATTTCTGTAGCGAGTATTTGCTCAAAATTAAATATTAAAGATTATTCGATTAGGCATTTGTGAAGAATTGCCGTTACAAACAAGTCGAGTTTTATTGTCTAATAAGCCAAATATTATTAAATATTATGTCTTCTAGAAAAAATTTTAAGTTACCCGTTACACTTTAAGGAATAAAAAGAATTCACATGTCGGAAAAGGTTTTCTAGGTCGATCAGTAAACAGCAGTCATACAAATGCACCCTAAATGCACAGTGTATTTCGCATTCTTGCGTAAGCTTGTCCGATAAGAAATTATACTGACGCCTGTTTAATTGCTCTCTTGCGCACAGTGTTGATAGCAGTGTTGCTGATGGTCATCGTCTGCTCTCATTCTCGAGAGCTACCTCCCTTTTGGAGTGTGTCCAGCAGCAGTGGCTGCAACACCCACCTAAACGATTTCTAAAAGCTTTCGAAGACATAGTTTTTTATTTTTCCGATTCACATTTTTACAAGCGTACATTCCAAAACGAGCGCGCGGCTCCTCAAATAAGTTAAAATCAAATATAGCACACACACGAACGATTTGAAACGATTCTTTTGTAACGAGACCATCTTCCGTCATACGCACACATACTCGTATTTTTTGCTTTAATCAAATACTTCATTAAGTCTGCTACTATAAATTCTTGCATTGCGTAATCAAATTTCTCCTGCCATCCGTTCGGCTTTTGACATTGAATCCATGTATGCGGCTATATAGGCAGAAAGGAAGGTGGCCCCTTTAACCAGACTCGGCCTTTTTCTAACATATCTCTTTCTTTCTTTCTCTGCTTCTCTTGTGCGTCCAGAAAATGAGTTTGTGATTACTTATCGACAGTAGCCATTCGTGCCTGTGGTGCGCATGCAGTCTTGAATCTCTATCGTACACCTTGGCTTTTTTTAATTTTCATTTGCTACTAAACTGTGAATTCTAAAGACGATGACTTTTAACTCGATACACATTTCTTGATGCTATATTTTAGAGTTCTTGAAATGTTTATTTAACATCAATTGTTTAATTACGTACTAAACAGTTCTTTTCATAAAGGAGCTTATCACAGCAGCAGCACATTACGCGACTATTTGAAAGGATTCGTAGCAATATATGTAGCCACAAAAAAAAGCATAACACGATTTTGCATAATACGGAAAAAAGGAGCCGAGGCACAATGCCTATTCACAAAAGTCCGCAATAAGAGACGCGAACAAGAGCAAGAAATCATAGGTCGAAAAAGTTTGCAACATTGCAGTCTTCTACTACTTTCCATTTCACGGCGCAACAAATGAAACTCTCGCGCGGCTCTGCACTGTTTGAGAAATGACACTTGTAGCGGAGCAAGCGCAGAAAACTTTTCGTCCCTTTCCACTTCATTTCTTTATTTCGATGTCTGCAAGTCTGTGCCATTTGTAACTTGTTAATCATTTTCTTTGCTCGTACGTTCGTTGTAATCTGCTACTGATGCTTTGCTGCCGTCGTGACTCTTGAACTTTCAAAATTATTTGCTAATTAATGAAGTTTGGCGTTTATTAAAGCAGCGTCTTGAATGAAGTTGACTGCAATTAATTAAGTCTTACATTGTAGGCTTCTCTACCCCCTCCCCTCATCTCTCTCTCTCTCTCTCTCTCTCTCTTGTTGTAATTCAATATGATTATTCCTACAAAAATGTTGTTTTAAGTTGTGTTGGAAAGCTTCTGCAGATTGATTATAAGTAAGAATTAGACCATTTATATTTATTTCAACAATGGCTTAATTTATGATTAAATTCTGTATTCGTAATGTACAAAAACCCTCTGTTGGTGTAGTTAGAACTGAATTTCGCAACTGCAATTTACGTCCGTCTATAAAAAACTATTATTTCTCTCAACGATGTAAATTAATTGAGGAAAAAAAAATTTAATAAAAAAAAATTAATAATAGCTTATTGTTAAGTGTGAACTCTTCTTTATAATAATACTATGTCGAAACAAAATTTCACATTTTAATTAAAAAGTAGTCTAATATGATTTCTAAATTTTGACTAATGAAAATTTTAAATCAATGTATTTATGCTACTTTGAATTTACCGCTGTTCAACGCTGATAAATACGTTGAAAGAGTTTAATCGTGTAATTTGAAGTAAAAAAAAAAATTTCGATTCCGCTCTAGATTTCTACTATATTAAGTGAAATTGAGAAAAATGCAAGAAAATCATCCAATAAACGCAGCGAAAAGTCTCCGTTTAAAAGCTTCTCCTTCTCTCGAGATTCCACAATCACCCGAATCAGCGACTCCATCAAGAAAGTCAGAGTAGAGAGAGAGAGAGAGAGAGAGAGAGAGAGAGAGAGAGAGCCCCATCGTCAAGAAATCTGGGACATAGGCAATAACAAGGAAAGCGGTTCTCGCAGCGAACGAGCGTGCACGGGAATTAATCGGACGAACTCCTAACAATTACGGCGGACGATATCCCTGCGAAAAGGGTATATCGTTGATTGCTCGCGTAATGAGGCGCCATCGCCGTTGCACTGGCAATTTAATTGGGGGAAAGCGCCCTATAAATACCTGCAAAAATCAAATGACGTACACGATCGTATCGATTGTTAAATTATTGTTATTTACCATTCAGCTATGACATTACTATTTAGTTTTTTGCTTGCAGTAGCTCTTAAATTTAATCGGATTTCGTCTGTGGCAAATCTCGTAGGAGTGTGCGTGAGGGATCGCCTGCTCTTAGAATTAATTCAAATTAAGTAAAATTTTTGCACTTAACTCGCTTGCCCCTTCTCTCCCTCAGTCTCTAGCAAGCGGTTAATTGCATCCTCCTGCTTGCTGAGAAGGAAATTCATCTTTAACATTTCCCTCCGCTTGAAGTGTGCCGGACTTTGCTGCAGTTTTTTCGCTGACAAAATTCCTGCTTTCTCAAACTCCCTCGTTAATAATTGGCAGTTCACAAGAGTAAGAACACGATTATTTACTCGATTAATTTATTATTGTTTCAGATGGGTGTCTTTTGTAATCCTATATCCGGATCCAAGATATCGGTAAGTCTCCTCTACCGAGTTTTCCTTTAACCGTATCAATGATAAGCCAACCTATATTTCAAAAAGCCATAAGTTTTAGAAAAGTATTTGATAGTCGTGTGTATTCGATATACGCTACTGTATATAAAGCTTGCGACAGATCAAAATCACATTTAACGTGATTTGTCGGTGCTTAAGTATGATAAACGAGCTACTTATACATAGCCTGCGAATGAGAGTGCCAACATTTCAAGAAGTTAAGAAGTTGTATTTTTCGCAAAGTTATCCTAGTGCATTAGTAGTAAGCAATAAGAAAATGATGCCAACTACTGTTTTGTCTAGTTTTATCTACAACAGCTATTCCTTACTGTCCTTTTTCCAGATTTGGCTTTTACGTTTTCGTCAGAAAACATTGTTACTATTCTTTGATTTGCTGACGATAATTTATTCACATGATTTATTTATTGACAAATAGCAACAATATATAACTTTCCATCACTACCGAAATTAAGGAACATTGATTAATTACGTAACTTTCTATTTGTCCGTCTCTGACATTAGATTCAATCAATTTCCATTTCACACGTCTAACTGTCAGCTTCAAAACCAAAATATTTACCTAGTGATTTAAATTTCGGTTCGAGGAGTCATCGTTGCATAAAATTTAGATTAAAGAAATCAGTAATTCACGAGAAGTGAGAAGTAGCCTTTCGACGCGACCTTTTGAGATAAATAGCAGTAGAGAGCTTTTAACGTAGCCAGGCAACTTGGAAAGGTCAAAGCAATAGGGTTTTCTCATTTTCTCTAGAGTTGCAATGTACCCACTCTCTTGAACCTTTCCGACAAGCTTTTTCTTGGTCTTCGCCAAGTTTGCAACATTCACGATGCTAAGGAGATTCGTGTGTCACATGACGCTACGAAATTTCGCTAGTTCGCAAGGAGCAAGTTTTCGAGTAGCTGATTTTGTTGGCAAACATGAAAACGCATGACAAATTTCACTAGCCGACTAATTAGTATTCAAACTTTTAACAAAAAAATGTTTTCACTGTACCTGTTTGCTTATACTTTCACACCAACAATAATAACCAAACCGCAAACTTATATCTTTGAAAAAATGCTGAAAAACGTGGCTATGTAAACTTCAGCCGACAAGTATTCTCGAACCGATGAAACTTAGTGGAAACAAAAAAGAGCCGCCAACTGGAAAAATATAAAAAAGAGTCTTTGTGCTTGCCGCGATTTCTCGTCAAAAGCACGAGAGCATCGCTGACACGAAAAGAGAGATCGTGAGCGGTTGCTTTTTTATGTATCTCGTATCTTCAATGCTCGTTAAGCGAGAGAATTCTATATATATATATAGAGTTGGACGCTGGCCAGAATCGCTTTCGAATGTAGGAGAGCTAGGCGGGTATAACGCAGGAATCAGAAGAGATAAGGGAGCCATGCAGATTAGAAAGGGGAAAAGAGAGGGAGAGAGATAGAATAGGTTATTGAACTATTTGGCAGGGTTTATTGTTCGATCATCGTTTTTGACGGGAGAGCTGGCATTATAGTCCATTGATGACTATAAAATATCGCTGAAATAAGCTTTAGTACATTACAACTGATTTATTTGGAGTTATCGAGGTACAAGATTATAAACTTAACAGTGGATCACCATAATGTCAAAATTATTTTTGATCTAGATTCTTGTAATGTTGAAAACTTGTTCACAGTACTTTTCTATAATTTTTATAAATAACATCTTCATTGATCGCGTAATTTGAATTGAAATTCATCTCGTGAACATGAATGTAAATATATAGTGACATAATACACACTGACATCAACATCAACATCCTTGGAGCGACAACTCAGAAAGTTGATAAATTTCACGACAAGACTATGAATTCTTCCAAAGACCGTCACAAGTTATTCAACCGACAACGTAAAACCAAATTTATGGGCAAATTTGTAAGCTACTACATTGTCAAAGTCAAACTTTCGAGAACACACACTCTATAAAAAAAAATTCTCCATCGAACATTAAATTACGGCAACCACACGCTATAAATTCCAGTCTCGAGCAAAAAGAAAGAAGCAAATTTTAATCCGAAATTCCGTCGCGTTTACCGTCCATTTGTCACGGTTAGCTGCTGCGTTATTACCCACGGGCTGTAGAGAAAAAAAATTGCACTTGCACGTGTTGCAGCAACGACGAAATAAGAAATCGTTAAGGTGCGCTCCGCCTGAGTTACATACGCAGACGGAAGCCTATAACGTTAATAATACCTCGTTTGCATGTTGACACAGTAGCACAGATATAAGCGTCGAAGTTTACACGTGTGTCGCTTATGTACCGTGGGGAAGAGAGAGAGATAGGGATATGAGGGTTAATCTGTTTACGCTGAGGCATCAAGCTACGGCAATACGTGGTGGCTGATAGCGCAGTGTGATGCCACACCGCGCGACGGATGGAGCCAATGGAATTATCAATTTGTAACCGATGCGCAAAGCTCCGTTAAATGAGAACATAAAAAGATTTAACAAAAAGCAGCTAACCGCGACACAGAGCACTCTAACCGCTCGCTCCATGAACTTACAGCGCACCTTTTTTCTCTCTTTCCTCATCTCTGCATATGTGGCCACATTCACATCCGTTCGCCTTTATGCAGTAGGCGTTATGCTTTTTAAAAAAGTACGCATTATACCGTATGGCATGAGATACGATATGCGACGCAAGAGCGACAGTTGCAAAAAATCTCTTTTTTCCACGACAGTGCGAGACTTTATTTGAACCTAGTTCGTTCAGCTGCGCGAGCATTTAATGCTGGAATTTTCTTTTTCAAAGTGAAAAATGAATAAAAATCGTTTCTCTTTGATGTATAATTAGAGCAATATATGCGTTGGTAAAACTGCTCTCACTTGCACATTGATGATCTAATTGTTATTGATCCTAGTATTTATTTTTAATTTTTAGAAATTTTTTGCTTTACGGAAAGAATCGAATATAAGCTGAAATAGAATAAGCGTTTTCTCGACTCCATAGTTTGCGGAGGCAAACAAAGCTGCTCCCAAAACGCAAAATGTACCATGAAAAAATATCAATCTTACTTGCAAGCGCGAAGAGTAAATACAGCGACGACTACAACTTACCTATGCAACTTTGTCTTGGCCCTTTACTCGAGCACGAGTAAAAGTCTGCTCTCGCCTTTTGACACGTCCGTTGTGTCGTCGATATTCGCGATATTCGCGCCTGTGCCGGGTGATCAATCTTACACACGAATTTCGGAGAAATCTCGACGACATTGCTGCTGCTCCGTCGGATTTTCGGCTTTGCCCGCAAACTCCCGTAGCATAGTAGCTCCGTGATGTGGGCATAGAGCAAACATGGAAGCTGTTGTGTCGCTGGATGAAGCTTTGAATTTATCGGCAGCCTCTCGCGAGGGGTTTTTCAAAATTATCCATCGCTTTTTCCGTTGATAGAATGTTACATTAAGCTTTTAGATAGAATGTCACTCGCGATTACAATCACATAACAGTTTGCTTTCTTTAATTCTGTCAAATAATCTGATTACTGATAACATTTTATTCTACAATGAATTGCAGTATTTTACAATGGCCGAACAAAAAGAAGAAGAGTTACCGCTAAAACCGCTAAAATCTATGAATAGAGCTTCAAGGAGACAAAACCCTCTATAGAAAGCTCAGACTCCTTAGCGGGGAGAAGAAGAAAAATAGATTTTCCTTTTCATTCGCGTTTTAGCTCCCGGAAAAAACAAAAGAGAAAGAGTGAGGTGGCACCAGCACGACAAGAAGAAAATAATAAAAGATTTTTTCGCCTTATCCTTATCCTCATCGGCATCTTTAAGAGTTTTGCAGCAAGCAAAGCTTCCTTATTTTATCTATACAGCGCCTTGCCTTGCTGAGACGCGCTTTCATGAGTTTCTTAATATTCTATGTTTCAAGCGTCACAAAGCAGGGTTTTTAAATATTGACGACAGGAGAACGATAATGACGACGCTTACTATCTTTATTTTTGACTCTTTGGCTGCTTGTAACAAAATACCTGTTGCAGAAAAAAATATATTGAGCTTAATTAAATAATTTCAATGAAAATCAATCTATTCACCTATTTTCTTTTCTTCATTGTATGGAATTGTCACATCAAAGTAGCAATCGCATATTTGATTTGGTGTATCTCTTCTCTCTCTCTCTCTCTCTCTCTCTCTCTCTCTCTCTCTCTCTCTCTCTCTCTCTCTCTCTCTCTCTCTCTCTCTCTCTCTCTCTCTCTCTCTCTCTCTCTCTCTCTCTCTTATTGCCCTCTTATCGGAGCAAAAAAGGGAAAAAATACTCGAGGTGCAAACGGCGTTGAAAAAAGACGACAGAGAGGCAAATTCACGGCTGATGTTTCAAAGCATGAGGATAGAATTGGCTGGAGAGTCGTTATATGCGGCAAGGAAAAAGCTACGAGTGTACGCGTCCCGGTATTTCTTTTTATTTATCCTTATGTTTCTAAAGATCTCTTTGGGAAATATACTCGTCAGGGACAAAAGAGGGCAACGGATATCTTTTTTTTTCATAGGACACCTCAAAGGCGCAAGCAAGCCTCATAATGATGCGCGTACGGTACTTTTTGAATTTTTCATGTTGGCCAGCATATTCGTGTATTGCTTTGAGTGACCTGGTTTTCTCTATCTCGAACTCGAGTTACAAACGCGCAACGGGCTAAGTATGTACCCGTGATTACTCAAATAAGGGTGGAGGGTATATATATATATATATATATATATATATATATATATATATGTAAGAAATTTTTTTTATTAGGATTTCAATATTTTTTCGGGAAAAGAGTATGCATTGGAATGTGATTGATTATTAGAAATAATCTTGTATTGCTCCAATTATGAAAAGGTTTAGTTTGTTGTATTTTATAATTTCATACAGTTCGAGTGACGATGAACAAATCTCAATTATACATCTCGTCTCGGATGAAATTACAATTATTAATACAAATATGGTAGATGTTAGATTGTTAAATTGAGAAATCATCGTAGTTGAGAGTAAGCAATAGCACTGAATGGAACAAAGCTCATAGTCACGTTTACGACATTGCAATTTACATAATCCTTGTGTAGCGTCAACGATAACTACATCATTCTAGTTAGCAACTATTCTCAACGCGTGTCCATCCACAGAATTACCATAGGTATCCTCTCTCTCTCTCTCTCTCTCTCTCTCTCTCTCTCTCTCTCTCTCTCTCTCTCTCTCGCAAATCAGCCATTGAAATTCAAAGGGCCTCGACACTCAGCCGTCGTTGCAATTACAAAACGTACTGGTGTCGATGAATCCCCAATAGAGAAATGATATCTGCCTTCCCTCTCGCGCAGAAAAAATGATAGAGCTCCGCGTAGCGTTACCAATTGCACACGATGTTATACATAAAGTGACGGTGGTGCATGGTAGCTATGGCCCCAAGAGAATGCATCGTAATTTGTAACGTAGCCAGTAACGCAAGATTTCAATTATGTACCCTACAATGTGATTATTACCTTTTGATGTTTCGTGTACGTATGATGGATCGAGTTTTGGCGAGAGAGTTATAAATGCAACGGATGGACGAGCGAAGGGGTTCGTTAACTTAAGCAATGCAAGCTCGGAATCGATCAGCTCTTGAGCGCTTGTATCTCAATTTTAGCATTGAACCAATCAAAAAAAGCGTTCACAAAATGAATCCAAGAATGAGCACGCTTTTAAATAGCTTGAAAGCATCTGGAGGCAGAGAGGCAGGTCGGTTACTGTTCATTAGCGCGCACCTTCATTAGGTACTGAGCGCGTTGATGATAATAGCATAGCCGCGCGCGCGGCCCTTGCACTCACTTGCAGCATTGCCTGCAAGCTCTTTGTAATTAAACTGACCTCCAGACGACTAAAGAGCTAGATGTTCTTCTCCTCGCACATATAACGACATTGAGACTTATGTCGGGGTAAAACTATTCTGACGGAATATTTCCTAATGGAATTACTAAATTGTCCATCTTGAACTAAAGTAATGATCTTAAAAGCGCCTGTCACGCTATTTTCGGATCTTCAATAACTCTGCATAAAAAGCTCTGTAGGATACAAAGGACACTTCTCCAATAGGTGGCTTTAATGCAATAAAATTATACAGTGTCCATTGAGCCGCGAGTCATCTCATTAGTTGCGCGAAGAAGTGGCGTTAAAATCAATAAATGAAACCGTGAAAGATGAACACATTGCATTTATCTCTTGTCGTATGCATGCATGAAGCTTTATTAATGCGAAAATGCATTGTACATTAAAATGATCGCGGAGCTACAGACAGTCGGTTACATCGCGAGTGTTTTTATTATTAAAATAGCACGCGTCCATAGCCGTCCTCTGTATGCTTGAATTTTCAACGTTTGCCGATATAAGACGGAAATAGATAATTAATTAAACTGTGAATGTGACAGCTTCCACTGCAACGAATTTTCAAATATGCCATCTCAATTTTAAAATTGACTACAACTAACAATAACTTAATCATTTAAATTATGTTCGATCGGATCTGTCCGTAAACTTGACCAAAATAGTTATCTACGCTTTTCCCTAACATTCGACATTTCGAGAAAGAGAAAATACTCCTGTCGCCTGGGACCAAGAAATATGATGGTCGCAGCTGCACAAAAACATCCCACACACTGTAAAAATTACGAGTAGCGTGCGCGGAACATATAACAAGACAATAGTAGAAGAGGCGGCGGTGCGTGTTGTATAATATCCCGCAGTCGGAATTAACGCTCTCTTGGTGCACGGGGGCCTTTCACGCCACTTTTTTTACGAGCTACCTAACGCAAAGCTTCTGCGCAGTGTAAGGTGATGCTGCTAGTGCTTTTGCTTTTGTGCTCGTAAGAGGTGTCGCATCCTCATTCACTTGCTGCTACTGCTGCTGCTGCTGCTGCTGCTGCTGCTGCTGCTGCTGCTGTTGCTGTTGCTGCTACTTCTGCTCGTTTCTTTCTTTTTCCTTTTTTCAAATGCCGCCCGTATAAGGCTCTTTCGCTCTGACCAAGTGCGCTTTTTAAGTACTATTCTTTAATTACTTTGGCCAATAGATTAGATTTCTATGCAGACTTTTTTACTCATGCGAATGAATTGTATTCGCATCATGACTTTCATAATGTTTTTTACATTACAAGTAACAACCACATATTCCTTAGTATTCCTTATTATTACATCAATCAACTCTTAGTCTTCTCGGCAAACCTTCGAAAGGTGCCCACGAGGGTTAGCCTGTAACGCTAGGGCGATCGATCGACAATACGCGCAAGAGAAGTCAAGCGTTAACGACCTCTACGCAGAGGACGTGGAGAAGTGCCGTAAAAGAAGCGCGCCAGCTGCTTTATGGACAGTTTATCAGGCCACAGGGTTGGAAGTCAGCCTTTGCCTTTTTCTTCCACTTCTTCGACGCGTGGGCTTTGTCTTGCTGGATAGCGCGCTTGGCCTTTCTTTCAGAATCCACGGGGTTTCGACTTTTTATGGCGTTCTTGGTTCGGCACGATCGCTTATGGATTGTACGTAGCTGTTTCATGCTGATAGATTACCTAGTGTAGATTATGGGATTTTAGCTTGTAAGTATCAGTTGATTTTATTCCTGGATAAATAAATAAAAAGTTCGTCGGTCGCTTTCTTCATGCGGCTTTTATATCTGAAATATTGGAAGCTAAGAGTTATCTCTGGAGATCGTGTTTAATCTCTCTGTTCACTGATCTGTTTCTCCGTTATAATTCCCGTGTCAGTTCTGATTAGCTTAGTCTCGTCTAATTCTAAGTTCTCATTGCTGAGCAAGAAAATCCGTCATACCGATAATCAATCCGATAGAGGAAAGCTTGTAATGAAAAGCAATCCGCGAGGTCATTGTTAAGATGATAAATTAGTTGGGTAAGGTTTTCTTTTTCTCGAGAGTTTTGCTCTCGAGCGAACGATTCTGATAAATACTATTTTTCAACACTTTCACGAATGAAAGCAATAAAAGCTTACTAATGTATTATATAATTTTCGACTTCACTTGGCTAAATAAATTATTAATTTTCATTGCTACTTGAAAATTTCTAGTTACTTTATTTAGTTCAACGCAATTTTTTCGACAACAATGAAGTTTCAAAAAAATAACATTTTAATAATATTAAAATATTTTTTAATAATTTTTTTTCTCAATAATTTCTGAAGCAATTTCCGATAATTTCAATTGCAGGAAATTGCGGCAGTCCACAAGCGAGTATATATAAATAACACGGGGATTTCTTAATGTGGAGTGACGAGTGCTAATCCACTTGGGCCAAGTACGCAGCTTAATCATCCGACTCTCTCATCCCTCTCAATTCTCACTCAGTCTGATTTTGTTGCGGCGCGCGCCCCCTTTGGATTTACGACTATTCTTGATGAAAACGTCGCAAAATCTTTATTCGTTCACCAAGACTATATTTCTTTTATTTGAGATATGTAGAAGATATAAATGACCACGATTTTTATCGTCTTCGAATTTCACGACTGATTCCATTTAGCTATCTTTCTTAATGATTTGAAAGCAAATTTTTCGATATTCAATGGTAAAGTGAGTTATAAAGGAATTATACAGGGCTAAATGAAATTTTAATCGGAATTTACTGTTCAATACTGTGTAGATGTTTTAAAATTTGTGATGGACGTGTAAGTGAAATACCCAAGAAAATGATTAAAGTTGAGGAGATTTTTTATTTTCTTTCAATTTATAGTCCACTGGAAAATGATAAAATGAAAATTTTAAGATACCGTGATGAAAATGCAACTGGAGAATAGTAATGTAGACATTAATAAAAAAAGATAATCAATCACATGCAAATGCATATGAAACTATGAAATGAAAAGATGTAAAATATGATGTAATGAGATTCGCCGTGGCTGAATATACAAAATGTTCAACGTCTCAATTTTCACTCCCACGATGAAAAAGCTTTCAGATATCCTGAGGTGCGCGAACGCCCTTCTTTTCCATCATAACGAATATTGACTCTCAATTTCGTCGAATGAAAGGTAAATGTTGTCTGCTGATCTCTACGGGACGCTGACAAAATTTGCAAGTCAATCACACGTTTCCTTTTTCTTGCTTTATACTCGCTCCTCCTCTTAGCCCTGTTAAAAGAACAAACAAGCTTTTTACTTATCTGCTTGACTATTCGATTATGTATCTTCATGCCGCAATTTCCTCTCTGCTCTCTATGCGCGCGCATCCTCGACAATAATCACAAATTGCGAATCTCGCAGTCTATTAAAGCTGGTTTGCCAAGAGCATGTGTGTGTTTGCCTTCTGGTCGCGTGGGCGCGTATATACACGCATCAATCCTAAACCAACGTTGCGCGGCTGACGCCACTGTTTACATGGGATTGTGGCGACGATTTTTCGTTGGTAGGTGTTCGCCTAGTGTCGGTTCGAGCTGATATAATACTTGAGATAGGGATAGCAGTTTCTGCGTGGTTAATTAATTCTACTAGTTTGTTTAATATGTTGGGATTCGCTTCATGGCAAGAGGCATAATTTGATTTGATAAGCTTGTTTGCATTACATTTTCACCGTTAGTATTCGTTCTTTGTATTAGCACCACCTTTTTAAGCATGCTAGTAAACGCCACAAGTCACGTTTACATCTTAGAAATCGCTACTATTGTTAAGTTGGTCGCTTGCATTACTAGTCCGCAACGATTCTGACTTTTATTTGTTATTAAATAGTCAAAATTTGCTATAAGTCAGAATTAAATGAAACTTCAAATTTACTAATACGCTCAAACTTGTAAGATCAGCAATCTCAGTTTGATCTTCTTCCGCAGAAGCATTATGTTATTACGCGAGCAACTAGATGCCGCAACGGCAGTAGTAGTAGCAGCTTCGCGATCAAAGTAGCCCCTAGAGTTCGCCCAAAGCCATATCAAATACACACGCACGTCTTCAGGGAGTAAACGTTCGCACAGGACCTGGGAGTTTATCTTTACCGAACGGTCAATTTCGCGAAATGAGAAGTACACGAGTGTACCATGCGGACGGAAGCGAGAGTAAAGCCTTGTAAGTTTACCGCCGAGAAGGTGATGGGGAGAAAGAGAGAGAGAGAGAGAGAGTTAGTGAAAGAGATCGCCTTAAATCTCGACTAGTGTCAAGTGGACAGAGGAAAAAAGTTAAGTCTGAAGGAGTAGAATAACTAAATTTTGTTTCCAAGTCAAGGATGCCACGGGTTCGTCCTAGTTTCAACGTCTGCATCGCTCTTTTTCTTTTGTTCTAGCACGACTGTCGGCTATTCTTTATGTTACGTGTTCATACACTGCTCTTGTATTTCCTTGTACATGAATAATAATACAACGGAGAGAAATGAACATGTAAGATATGTATTGTTATCATTTTTATAAGAGCTCTCATGCAGTCAACAGTCAATTTTTCTATACGATTGCTTTTTAAAGCTTGCTTTGATAAAGGAACTCATCTAGTCCGGCATCATATTGCCACTATCCAAAATAAAATTGACTAAAATAAACTGAATTGGTTCTGAAAAAACAGAGTGTCCGCCAAGAAAATAATCTATCCACGTCAAAACTCCATCTCTAAGTCAGATACAGATGACAAAGCTTGCATGTATAGTTGGTCGAATTGACACACACAACTCAATATTATCACCATACCCCGTTAAGGAAATCTCTAGAAGAGAAGAGAGGGAATGACGAGGCGAATATGAGGCGAAATGCTTGCAGTAAAACGTGTGCGCCGCGAGGGTCACGTATGTCGATAAAGTCAGTCTGCTGGCTCTCTCTCTCTCTCTCTCTCTCTCTCTCTCTCTCTCTCTCTCTCTCTCTCTCGCTCTCTATCGTCTGACAGCAGTTCTATGTGCCGCCTGGGAGAATGAACGTGATCGCCATTGTTGCTACGACCAAATTAAATTTTTGCCTGGCCTTTTTTTTCCTCAAGGCTTGTTCCAAACCTATTCTTTTTGTTGTAACTGCTAAGATACTTCTATTGAGATTGTTTTCTTCATCCAAATAATATTTTCTTCTTATTTATCTTGTGCACTCCAGATAAATTTAAAAAATCGAATCCCAAACTGACAGAATAGTGATTCTGAGTAAAATCAAATCATCGGTTGCAGCAGCATCGTATTTACGGCGACCAGCAGTGACTAGCTAAGGAAGCCAAAAAAAGAATGAACGCAAGCATAGAGATGTACAAAAAGTGGCAAGTGTTGGTAAGCATAGCGGCGGATCTAAAAATACATCTCACGCAGAGAGAACTACGAATCGATACAGCTAACGCACAACCCTCAGCCCTTATTATTCAGACGAGCACGTTTGCGCGTCATGGAGTACATAACTCGTATATAGCCGTGGACTCTATACTCGGCTTTTCACGGCTGTTGCAGTGAGGAGCGCAGCGGCAGCGGGTCAACGCATTATGCACGCGCGTGCAAGAGAGATGGGAGTCGTTGAACTCCCGCTGGCGCCCGACGTCTTGTTGTTGCGCCGCGCCGCCAGGAGAGGAGATGGAGATGAGTGGATATTTGGCCACGAATATCGTGTACTACTACTTTCTCTGTTTATGGACTTCATCTCTCTTCTCCTTTTTTCCTTGGCGTTGTGATGTTTTTCATGGTTTACTTTTGTGTGTTGATTTTCTTTGGAGGATCATGCTCAAAAAGACTTTTCACATGTACGATTTCATCTTGTATGTCAGTGGTATAAGTCGTGTCTGGTCAGACATTGATGTGAGCAAGACATTTGAAGGAATAGCTTGGTTCTGTGTTATTAGTCTATTTATTTAACCCAGAATGTTATACTATTGCGAGTTCAATGATACAAGTTAATATTTTGTTTTTGATAAAAAAAAGTCGCTAGCTAAAGTTTTATCATGTTAATGACACCGTAGGTCAAACTTTGTGTCAAGTGCGCTATTTTTTGTCTGTGCCGGAAATTTTCATATGCATTATATTTATGAGCTCACGGTATACTGTTTTATAATAGCATTATCAGAAGGTTTGCCTCCGAACTTTCCAAGATAAAAATATGCCGAAACTTAGTTCTCGACAGTGAGATGTGTAAAATGTCATGCCCTGCACACTCAGGTAAACAGGGAATTGGAAACGACTAGTCTTCATAGAGTGAAGTCGATTTTTTTGGATTCCTGACTTGATGTTTCTCCTTGTCGTGCGTTCGAGGGAGAAGTGCCTTCCGAGCAGCGCACCACAGGAGCGCTGACAACTTGCGCGTTTGTCTCGAGCCCGAGGATGGATGAGCCGCCCACGAGATTCATGAGATTTCCGATTGGCGCTACAAAGAACAAGAAAGCAGCTCGCTGTTGCTGTTGTTGCTGTTGTTGCTGTTGCTGCTGCTGCTGCTACTGCTGCTGCTGCTGCTGCTGCTGCTGCTGCTGCGAGTTTGTCCATTATCCGATGCGATACAATGCTAGACGCACGAGACACTTACTTGGGCCCTCACTGGCCAAGTTTCTTCCGAGAAACGTAATTAGTTGTTTTGCGAGCTAGTTATCTTAGCTGCTTCGAAGATAGATAACCATGCGCGAGAAATTGAATTCGTGAGCGATTTCGCATGAAACTCCGCGAATAGCTCGTTCCTCATACGATGTGTTGTGTCAGCTCGACTTTGCAATAAAGATAGAAAAAGCAAAGTCGAGTCCAGCGTAGTTGAATAATGCATATCGTTTTATGTAATGCGAATGCTATTACCAAACTTCTGCTATGTAAAATGCATCCTCTCCTTGGAAAAGCTAATCTTACGTTTACCAAGCAGGCACGCTCTTTCTCCTTTTTATAGCGCATTTTTCAGACAATGCCGGAAAATGGGCCAAAATCTTCACATGAAATCACATCAAGTTTTAAAACTTCAATCGACAAAATTCCTTTTCGCCTACTAGGAGTAAGTTTGATTTCGGAAAATCTTCTTCGAGAACGAAATTGAATTTCACCGTTGAATTTTTCATTATGGATGATGCTACGCGGCTTCACTAAGAAACCAACAGTTTTCGTTTTGCTGATGAAAATTTAATATATTAACATACAGCCAAACATTGATATGGCTAAAAAAACAAGCCGCACACGTGCATTCAGCTTCCATGTTTCATTGCAATATAAATCACCTTAAATGTGCATTTCAAATTAAGCGGCACATTAAAATAAAAACCCTATATTTCACTATATGCCGGCCTCGAATAATACTGCATTTATAGGGTGTGCATTGAATCAATAATGAGCTTCCAGATAACATTAATCACTCGCGTGGACATTTAATCAGTTGATTTAAATTTATCGAATGTACCACATTCATTTCGAACTGCAATTATCTTGTTTTATGCAAGCGCACTTCAATAACATTTTCTTCGAATTACCTGCAGTTTAATATACACAACCTGATCGATTCGCATGTATAATAGACCGAATAGAACGAAATGTCCTGCAATAATAAATAATGCGGGCAATCAATGACCTATTTCCTAAAATCATTTTCTATCGTGAACACGTGCAAAAAGCATTCTCGCAAGGCTTAAAAGAAATTCGAGTCTTATTATCACACTGCAGCATCTACATTGTTGAATAAGCCAGCAACTGTACGAAGATAGCCATTTTCGTGTCGTTGATCGATGGTTCCAGGTTGAGAAAGATGAAAAAGGAGAACACAGAAAACAAAGTCGGACAGGAAAAAGGCGTTGGAGAGAGAGAGAGAGAGAGAGAGAGAGAGAGAGAGAGAGACAGACAGAGAGGGAAGCCGGAAGGGAAAGTGATAGATCATCGATGGGATCTTGCCGATGGATCCGGTGCCGCAGTTGCCGTGCAATGTCCCTGTGCACGTCTATCGCAGCTTGGAAAATGCATCAATTATTTTTTTGTGCTAGCTGCACGAGAGAAATTCAAACTGAACTCGTTCTTTTTTACAGTCTATGATGATGGGTTTTATTTAAACACTATGCAGTGGCTAGCTCTGTAGTGCTTTCGAATTGACTTTTTAGAAAACTTTAATAGAGTCCATTTAGAAATCTCAGATTGTAGATTAATTCGAAAAAAACTGCCAACATAAACAATCACACCTTATCACACGCTTCACCCTTGATAAATCGTCACAGAGCATACAGTCCAACAGGGATTCAAGTCACGAAGCAAAAATTCCATTACTCCTATAAATTATTTAACCAAGCCCTAACAGTAATATTCGCTCAGCTTTTCGCAAATCATTAATGTACGTGTCTAATTCAAATCACGCACATCCGGTTAAACTGCACATGTTCTTTAACAATGTCGACTTTGTAGAACAACTAACAGTCCTCCCTTTAAATGCCTTCTCGCTTTTAGTCCGCAAAACTACTGGATAAGATATAGCGCGTATGCAACAAGGCAGGAGAGGGAGAGAGAGAGAGAGAGCGAGAGAGAGAGAGAAGGTGCGAGTGTCCCTTTACTAGAACCACAGCTGCAGCTGGCGCACCAATGCGAGCTCACGCGTTTCATCCTCTTCGCCAAATTTATAAGCTCAATTAACGCCGTCTTCGTTATTGTAATCGCGCGCTCTCACTTCGTGTATGCGCAAGATGCTGCTCGCGTTATACCGAGAGAGAAAGAGAGAATAAAGGTAAATTGAGCCTTTGCATAAGTGCAATGGTTGCATGATTTCGGCTCGGTGTAAGAGATTCAATTTGTTTGTTGTTTATGAAGACTTAGTTTGCCCGGAACAGAGGCGAAGGGCTAGGTGGCTGCGACTAGCGCTAAGAAGTTTTTCCGTATAAATTGCACGATTATTTATTACAATAATGGAAATACATAAGTTGCGGCTTTCTATTTAGACGCTTGCTATTACATAATTTCTGCCGATCAAGTAAGAGCTGATGGAAACAACTATATTAACAGCAGTTGTAATATAATCGATTAGCGGATCAACAGCGTTTTGCATTATGTTCAAAATGAGCATTACCATTATCGGTAGTACAAAGCCTGGTATTTCACACATGAGTTGCTGTCTCATTTGCAGACGAGCTCTCCATTCCCTTCCCCGTTCTAGTCTCCTGTTAGAGCCATCGTTAAACACACGCAAATCCTATAAGGTATATTGTCATCAGGCCTCTCACTTGATCAGTAGCAGAGTAGAGGGAGCTGTCAAGTAAATTAAATCCTCGCCTCGCGGCAATGGTGTGCGCGGCGTCTAGCTACACACAAAAGGCGACGGGATGTGTCTTCCTTTGTGTCCGCTAATTCGATTATATACTCGGCCCCACCGTCCTTATAGTCCCAGTCTCTCTATTCGAACCAGAACCGTACGTGTAATACTTGTTGCCAAAAGTGATGAGAGTACTACGTTCAAACTGTATCCTTTCTTGTTATTGTGACGATGTCGATTGTTATGCCCGCCAAGTTTTACCTACTCGGATTTTCAACTTAAATTAAGCCAACTTTATTTGCTGCAGCAAGTTGAAAGTTGTTGCAAATAAGAGAGAGAGAGAGAGAGAAACTTGGGGAGGGAGAACTGGACTACCAGTTTGAATGTAATCAAACTGAAAAGGTTTATTTCGCAAATTCTATTTGCAAGGGCTCGTTCTCTCGCTCGCGCTCATCCAGATAAACTTTTAGATTAACATTTTTTCGTCTTCTTCTGCTTGACTACGCGCTCATTCTTAGTGAATGCTCAGTTTGTTCAACTATTTTAATGGCTGTACGCGTCGATGTGCCGAGACAGGAAACGGAAGCCGACTTACCTACTTTGTAAAGTTTTAGAAATCTTTTGGAAAGTTGTTGCATTTATCTATTTAGCATAAGTCTTAGTCAACCTTGTAATACTCTCCTAAAGATAATTAGATACACTAAAAACAGATATGGTGCAATCAGTAATTGTGAAATAAGTAAAGACTGAAACGTGAAATTTATTCAGATGAAAACATTGGAGAGTTGTTTTAAAATTTGTACTGAATAATTGGTTGGTTTCACTGAACGGATCGAACGAACAACGATACCCAAAAAAACTCTCAACTAAATATCACAAACGAACAAAGCAAAGTCTTAAAAAAGTGACAAACTCTCGTGCGCGTAACGTGTATATATCTCTGTTGCGACACAGTGACAGAAAGCAAAGAAGTTGTAAAGAAAGCTGTCAGGCGCAGAAGATGTTGCAATTTTCTCAGGCTGACTCGTTGCCATTTCTCAAAAGTTTAAGCATTTTGGTTTACACACTCTTCATCGTATATGTTGCCATTCATAACTCTCTCGTAATTAGTTGACGCTCGCTATTTGTTATGTAAAAACGTTTGAACAGGTGCTAAAAAATGTATAATAATACAACAATTTCCGCAGTGGCAAGCACAAAGCACAAATTTTGCACTGGGATCACGAGAGACTAACGATCGCAATCACGACGACTGGCATTCCTCGTAAAGTAAAACCCCATCGAGGTCTGATCCGCATTGCAGTGCCACTAGTCATCCACCGCGAACGCGCTGCGCGTACCATAGCCGTTAGGATCGAGAGAGTGGAAAGGGTGGCACGGAGAGACTAAGAGACAGAGGATGAGGCTGCTCTTTGCCGTAAGCGACGACTCGCGCGCCCGAGAGCTTTCTGCGTCTGTACCGTCCTCAGTCTCTACCCTAGCGTTCTCTTTTTTGCAATTTCTCCCTCTCTCCGGCTTGTGCTCTGCGCTCTCTCGTGTAGATGTTTTTCACAGTGGCATTGCAGTGTCCTTTAACTTTGCATTTCAAGTTTTTCCGTGCTCAGCTGAATGTAGCTGAAACCTTCTCAATAAGCGCGCTAGTAAGTTGTTTTTCACAGTTATTTTCTGGATTTTCATAAGCCGTAATAAATTTGTTGACCGTGTCTCAAAAGCAAATTATCTACGAAGGGAGCACATGTGAGAATAAGATTTGTGTGGTGCAAATGACCACTTCGCTTGGCAAAAAAGGAAAAGCTTCCGGAGCAAGAAAATGCATGACCAAACTGAAATCCCACTATAAAGGGAAATCTAGCTGTCTCTCTTGTGTAGCTCGCAGCGTCCAAGTGCAGGATATAGCTTCAGTTTCGCACGCGATCGTGCGGGGCCAGTCGATATTTCAGCATCGAGCTTTAATGGCCGCGCGCCGCTTTATAGACCATTAGCTCGCACTTGGCGATATCGACTCTCTCAAGGATGGGCCGCCGATGCACTACCTTCTCTACGTTATCTCTCTCGGCTTTTCTAATTGCCGAGCCCAATCGCGCGCGTAAGAGAGTGAACTCGGCTTGCCTTTTTCCGTTCTTTCTTTTGCCACCTCCTCCTCCGCTGCTGCTGACTTTAGAAGAGAGTATTTTCAAAATTGGACTTTTCTTCGCTTCGCAGGATATCGTAGATGCTATTTGAGATTCCGCAGTAAATGGATTTCACTTTAGGGGTTTTCTTTTTTTTTTCCTTTCTCAAAACTTATCGCATTCTTTCAGCCAACTCATATTCACTCTTATCCATCCACAAAATTAGATACGCTGCGGTGTTGTATAATGAAATGGTGGCGAATGTGAAAAGGGTGAATTCGATTGCGTACAATGAAATAGTGAGACGATCTTGTCGATTGTACATACGTACCATACACTTGCCTTGGTAGCATTCGCATCACATACTTGCCATCTAATTGAAAAAAAAAAAAACTATCCGTCAAGTCGGAATGCAAAAGAAACGCAGTATATCGACTACTTGAACAAATTGCAATCGAAGGGTGGCTGGCTGCAATGCTACGTGTCGCTCTCAGGCGCACTATTGAAAGTAGTCTTTCAATAGTCAGTCGTGGCCGCCACCCTAACTAGACAGACGGTAAAAAAGAGCCCGAGACAAAGAGAAGCAGAAAGAGAGAGGGAGAGAGGGAGAGAGGGAGAGAGGCGGCGCGCAATAACGCTTGGGGAGAAGGTAGCGTTTGATCCGCGAAATACGGAAAAAAGCCATTCGCTCTCTCGGCTCGTAGCACGCACTTCGTCTTACTCGAGACTGGGTGCAGAGCAGCACCCGTCTATGTGCAATGCACCTGGAGAAAGAGACGAGCGCACGGGAATCACTCTCCCTTCTCTCTTTTACTCTCACATCCCGGAAAGAAGTGAAAAATCTTGGCGATGCTGAATATGTTTTATCTGGCCGATGTCGCGTTTTTATGAAAAATTTTCGAATATCCAAAAAAACTGTATCCTAAACCGACATTCCGAACGGAAAATTAAACTGAATTTCAAAGAGTAATATCAGGAAGCCTCCTTGTACATCAAAAATTAAAACTGCCGTCCCTCTTTGGCCGCAATCACTTCGGACACGCTCCGAGGCGTGCTGCCTCGGGCTTCGGCATAGCAGGCAAGCAGGCAAGCTGCCAGATTTTCCGTCTGGCGTTAAGCGAGAGAAAGGCGCCGCCCGCCGCGACGGCCCAATGTCAATGGCCCTTATTGCCTGAAATTTGACGACGCAGCAGCGTAAAATCTAACGCTGACGAGTTTCATCGCTCAAAAATATCTCTTTTTACATTTTTACTGTCAATCGTTACAATACACTGGCAGTGGACATGCATAGCTTGATGGGCAAATTGATCGTGGGCATAGCTCGGCGCATGGTGCTTCGATTATACACGGCACGCATGGCTCACATGGTTCACATGGTTTAGCTTTGTCGACGATTCCGACGGAAATCGAAGCTCCGCGTCTGTTGGCTGCCAAGAGATTCGCGAGGTCTTCGGCGGTCAATTTGCTTCTTCGTTTCTTCTTAGGCTCACCTACAATCGGAACACTGTAATGGCATCTCGATTTCCGATCAGAGACAAGACCAGAAAGATAAACTTACATTTGCCATCGGGACCAATTACGCCGGTATCACAAACAGTATCCGTAGCACAAGATTTGTCGTCTACGTCAGCTCCTGTGCAGGTATACTGATCCTTATTATCTCCGTTCTTCTTCTTCTTCCTGCTTGTCTTGGTCTTGACGTCTTCGTCGTCTCCGTCAGTCGACATTGGACAAGTCACCGCATTTTTCATGTTCTCCGCGAGCATCAGTCGATACTTCTGCTCGTCGGTACAGGCACACTCGAGATCGTGGCATCTCGCCGTAGTGAGTACTGGTACTTTGCAAATTGGCGATACACTCGATGCGTCCAACTCGATACATTCATAAGGCGGTGCAAGATTCATTTCTTCTTGCGCGTAGAACGGCGCGGATGGATCACTTGGCAATGGTCGGTCAATCTCCGTTATGACGCTACTGCCCAAGTAGCTAAGTCGCACGAAAATATCCAGGTGACATCCCGTCGGTTCACAAGTCTCCAGATTCTCAACATTATAGTGGCCTTTCGTCGACCTGCAGCGAATTATATTTTATGTAGCCTCATCAATCATTCGACAGTGCAATCACTGGAAAATCTTTTCGGAAGTTGGAGAAGAAGAGGAAGGAAAAAAGTTATTAATCACCTTGAGATTGGATCTCTCTCGTGAGCTAGACTGAGATATCCATCGAGTTCGCGACGGATTTTCAGCTCTTCGACTATCGCATTGAATAATTCGCACATATTGATCAATACGCGACCGAATTCGCAGACGTGTTTGTCGATCTTAAAATAAGGAGAGATCTTGCGCCGAACAGCGATCTCCAGACACTTGTCCACGGAAAATTCCTCGCTGGATTCTCCGGAAGATTCTTCCGGGGATTCCTCGGTTAGTAATGCGGAACTCACTGAGAATACTACGGATTTACCGCCGTAAAAACGTTGTTCCGCACCAGCTGATCCACGATACTTTCTATGAAGCAGGATTTTATTGACGATATTTTTAATAAAATATTTTTGACTATGCTAACCTGTAGTCTAGTCTATTTGGCATTATATCTATCCAATCATTGTCGAGGAAACGAAAGCTCACGATAGATTTACTCAGGACGACGTCATCGAATCGAGTTGCATTTGGTACAAATAGCTAATAATAATCAGAACAATAATTTTAATTTACAGATGAAAACTGTTTTGTTGATATTTATAGCCTGACTATTGTTTTCTGACATAAATTATGCCGAAATGCGCCAAAGGCATAATTGTGTCGATGATTGCTTCATCCATTTAGTAAATCAGAGAAGTCATTAAGATTCAAACTAACGTTAATGTGACTTACAATTGTTTATGAACTTGAAAAAGCTTGGTATTATAGAATGACTTGCTTATCTATAATACGGATTAAAATGTAAATTAAATTTGAATGGTTATTAACATGTGAGTTTTAACCTTATCGACGCCAACTTCTAGCATCATTAAGTGCGAATCGTGAGCGATGATGAATGCAGACATTTTTCGATTTTGTTATTCTTGATTTTTGCACTTTTACAATTTTTTTTAAAGTTGTTATCTTATTTTTTCTGTCGAATTTTCACTAATAATTTTGATGTAATTGGCCTAAAAGTTGTATTTGAACATTGACATGTTGCATCCGAAACAACAACAGTGAAGTTGAAAGCAAAACGCACTCTATACTTACACACACTTTTAAGTAGCTTGGAAATTTGAACAAAATATCGGCATAGAAATCGAGACAAAAATAAAATCAAATAAACTGAACGAAAAAAATCCTCGAGAGTATTGACATTTTATTTTATCGTTCGTTTAGCAGACAGAGCGAGAGAGAGAATGCATGAGTTACTAAGTCTGTGCGGTCGAATCTGCAGTTTCTGAGATGCATCCAAAGACACCATCATGTAGTAAATCCACATGCGGCTGGATCAGAGACTCTGCCAATCTCATGCACAGAGTTAGCGTGGTCTTATAAAGCGTAAACTATGCAGTACTTTGTTGACCTTTTTTGTGACTTGGTCAATGTGCGGCAGAGAAAAAGTATAAAACGCAGCACAGAGCGACTTACAATGTCTATTTTATCTTGCATAGCGAGTAAAAGCTCTGATCTTTACAACCGGAAATTCTACGAAACTCATGTTTCCGCTCTATCTCTCTCTCTCTCTCTCTCTCTCTCTCTCTCTCTCTCTCTTCCTCTCAACAACTTAAAGTAGGGAGCGCAAGATAGACCAAATATAAAACTGCAGCACAGTGAAACTCGAGTGCCCTATCTCTTGTGTCTTTCTTATAGGGCCGCATGGCAATTTACGAGCGACATTATATTCTCATTAACGTCAACTTAGTCGTCCTCTGCGCTCTTCTTTCGCAGTTGGCGCGCGTGTTGCAACTTTTTCCACTTACTTATACACTCATCGTCGATCTCTCGTTATGAGTACCCTTCTCCTTTGTGTCTTATGCTGGCACGAGCGATGACTCTTCTTTCATTGAGTTCTCTCCCATTCTCTAACGCTTCGAGACTTTTCGCTAAATAATATGCTGCTTGATTTGAGAGTGGTCATGGAAATTCTACATTCACTTGGTTCATTCTTTTCATGGTTATTTGTTACATTTTATAAATGTCAATGTTGCTTTGATTCTTTTTTGAAAAATTTGATGATCAAAGATGTATATATCCAAGGATAGAGCTCAATTGATCAAGAGAATGGCCTCTAGGAAGAGTTGGATCGCCTCTCAGGCGCCAGTCAATATCGTCGACCCTCTTAAAGCCCTGCGTTGACGACGACGACGACAAGACGTCGAAATAGCTCGGCAAGTGGTCTGGACCGCAAGCTCTCGCGAACAAGTGACTGCCTGCCTAATAGGCGTCATAGCGATCTACCTACCTCGACTACCTAACGTACTGCCAGCCGGAATATCGTTCTATGTGTGTGTGTTTTAATGCATATAGAGGGTTTATATTTAATTGCGTGATTAGCGCTCGCGAAGCACTAAACTGTGTTTATTTAATTACCAGAGTGAAACCTGCCGCTGTCAAGCTATGCAGCTATGCATTCGCTAGATATCCGGTAATTACCGCAGAACAAATAATTCCAGAATTACGGGGCCGAGCAATGTGTTTCAATAGATTCACTCTTAATAATTTACGTTTGTTATTATTTTTTTTTAAATGAAAAATATGAATCGAGGGAATTTTCATGTTTTGTACATTTACTTTTACGTGCTAGGGTAGTTTTTGCGTACGCTACAATCAACAATTCATCTTTGTGGAAATAATTCATAGCAAACTTCCTTTATGATAACCATATTAATCTACATGCATGTATTTCCATATATGGAAACGTAAAAATACGCAAAAAACTGAATTATTGCAGTCGAAAATTAATGGCTGATTTATTTATTGTATGATATATACTGAAATCAAATGTAGCTGATTCTTCTTTCTATGTTGGGTTTTAGTAGGAAAGAAAGCTCGCATAAAAAACGTTTAACAGTGAAATTAGTATTTTTTGACTATTTTTTGACCGAACAACAGCGTTTTTCGCCGATTGCGTCGAATAGGTAGAAGCTTCCGATGCTTTTCGCTGAGTCATCGTCAGCACCGGCGGGCTTTGTGTTTCTTTGCGGTCTGCTGCTGATACTTTGATAACCCGCTCTGCTGACGCGTAGATTTTTCGGTATATTGACAAAATCGAAAATCTCGTGATTATCATAATGAACGCAGTTGCTGTCTGTTCTTAGTCTAGTTAGTAATAGCAATAATGTGTTTAACGAAAAGGTGATCAGTTAAATCATTTATTAAGATTAATGGCTTATTGCACTATTCGTTAAAACTTATGTTGATATTAATAGTAACCGATTAATTATAGTAACCGATATTAATAGTAACCGAGGGAAATAAATAAGTATAAAATAAGAGTAAGTGAAAGAAATTGATTTTCCGTAGGATTAAGCGCTGACGTGACGATGCAGCAGTTCTAAGAAGACTCCGCGGAATAGTCCTCCTCCCTCGGTTGCGATTCATCCATTTTCCATCGTCCCTCGCCAATCTTTTTACTCTTCTTCTCGATTATTTGCCTGCCAGCTTGTTCGTTCGACCACCGCACCACGTCGATTAGTTGGCAGACGTGGAGTTCAACTGAAACGTCTTAATCACGTGGCGAGTGAAGCGACTAAAGCTGTTATTTGTTGGCGCGACAACAAATGTGAATTCGATTAGTTGGCAGTGAACGCGTGTTTCATTAGATTAATGTTCCATCGAAATTATTCCGGGTCCATTGTAATCGAATTCATCCAAGATGAACGAGCTGTTGTTTCTCATTGTCGCGCGTAATGCAAAGTTACTTATTCGAATTTCTCTGGTAAATGACGGAAAACTCGCTTCTCAAAGCGATTATCCAATAGTTAAATTCGAAACCAAAGCGTGGCGAATGCGAATTGCTCGTGAAGGCTTTAGCGGATGCATAGTCTCAAGGGCTTCTCCAGTCTGTGGCGGGGAATAAGGGAGCATGTCCCCGCGTCGTCGTCTGCGTGAAAGGGTGTGCAGTTCGGTGAATTGGTTATGGAGCGCTTTAAACGGAATTTCCGAGCCGGCTACTTTGACATTGTGTGAGCTACGATTGTTCGCACGACTAGTTTGTCGCTCGCGCGTTCGACAATTTTTGGCTTCTGTGCTGTTTGAATTTCACATAGTTGGAATCGGGATCGGAACGAAACGTTCGCCGAGTTTCTGTGAAATGCTTTTCTTTGCTCGTAGCACGCGCAGCTGTTGATAAGCTAACCGAAGCTCACAATCAAATTTCGCATTGAGCTTGTAAAGCGCAATCATTCCAGTTATCAAATCAACCGTCGGAACAAACACACCAATTTGTCATAACGAGTCCACATTCATCGATATATCTCAGCATTGTATTTCACAAGCATTGGTGCGGTGCTAAAGTATCAATAATGGAAACGCGTATCATCAACCCGCCGTAGGTTAAAGCGATAATGTCGAACGAAAGCAAATGCAGTAGAGGAAATAAGGCACCAAAGGCACCGCACAAATACAGCGTGCTCACAACAACGGAAGTGGTAGGTAGTAATCGATATTAATCAAAATTAGGTTAAGCCAGTGAGCCATTTCCAATTAACTCAAATTAAGCGCGTCTAATTATGCAGATAGCATCGAAGCGCGCATCGTCTACTAGCGAACCACGCGAAAATTATTATTTCATCGATCCGCACTGCTGGCTATACGCGCTCTCTGTGAGAAGTAGCCGCGGGAGGTATGAACGCGCTGCACCAATTTATCTTCGTACGCGCGCGCGGCTGAGTAGCTCGAGTAAGGAAAAGCGAATGCGATCCTAATTCGCCAACGAAAGACAGTCGCAAGCGCGATACTCTCTGCCACTGCCCTGTAGACTGAGTGCTCGAATAATTGGATTACTCGCGTGTAATTTATCAAAGCTCCGGAGCTTACCGTTGGTCCTTCTCGTGGCTGATTTTCGGAAAATTTCAGAGCAAGTTTTGCTATCGAAAAAAGTCAAATTTCTTTTCTAATGAGCGACTGTCCCCGCGCGAAAACAAAGGAAACTTGGAATATTGACATCGCAAAGACTGAAAGTAGTCGAAGCTAATGCAATCAAGGCCGTTTATACCTAAACCCTTTCGTTTGATAAGTCGCAGCCAAGCTCCAGCAGAATTTACGTGAATTTAGCAGTGTAATATTCCCGACAGTACCAGCGGAAGTTCTTCGGCGTATGTAGTTGAGCAACGCTGCAGCTTCATAAGTTGGTTCTCTCGCTTCCACTCGCACGATTTGCCGGAACTCCTCGATAACTAATGTCTGCAATGGAATCGCCATCCGCGCGTGCCTGGTCATCTGCAAGTAAATGGCTTTGGCTAAGCGATTGCTTATGGTAATTACCGCTCAGGCTTCCTTCCTTAGCCAGAATCGCTGTGCTACTACTCCTGCTCTTGCTCCTGCTGCTCACTTTCGCTGTCGATTGATTGGAACTCAAGTTTTCATACTTGCGACCGAATTTTTTTATTTCCATTGACAAATATTCTCCTGAAAGTAGTCGCCGTTAAGGCTCATTATCGTTATTAGTTTTCTTTTCTTCGCTCTAAGTTTTCAAGTTCTTTCAAGCTCTACTAGCATTCCAGAACCCAGCCTAACATTACGTATCGTTAGACCTGTGCTGGTCAAGCTGATAAAAGAATAAATTTAATAAAAGTGAAGGGCCACGACCGCTGCTCGTCCACCCGTCTGCGAATAAATTTCTTTACAATTCTACTGGGCCCGTTCTTCAAATTCCAATCCTTGGAAATCACATTGGTCACAGCAAACCTCCAAATTTCATGCTCGGCGATCTTCACTTGCAAAATAAAAACGATTCTTAATGAACAATATAATTTTTTTCTTTTACATTCGCATATCACATTATAAGTGACATTTCCGCAACACGTACCTATCGACTTTCTTTCTTTCTTTCTTTTTTCTTTCCGCTCGATTGAATCAACGCAGGCAATTCGTGAAAAAAGAAGGATCGATTGTACGGATTTCTAGGTGGCGCAACGATGTCGCCAAGCCTGGAGTGCAGTGATAACGTAATCGGTATACGTCAGCCGCAACACTGATGCGCGTTGGAATAAAAGATTGAAAGATATACGGATGCGTCACTGTAATTTCAGCGTAATCTCTTTACTCTCTGATTTTGTTTCAATGGAAATGTTCTTGCTCTCCAATCGCTCTTTCTTCGAGTCTTATATTCTTGTCTACGAACGTTTGTCGACGACGGCAAAATGCAACGTAGACAAACCCGCAGATGGCACATGGTATTCTCGGAGAAAGGATTTTCGAGTAAAGTGGATATGAGGATACACTTCAATTTCAGTGATTTTTTTTTCTTTTGCTTTACTTTCTTTGAGATTGGCAGCATGCTGAATCGATCAATAAGTTCGATTTTTCTTACTTGTCAATCGTTTGTTAAGCTTTATATAATACGCGATTTCCAAAAAAATAGTAAACTTTGTTCAAAAAGGTGATAAACATTTTTCGGTCTGTTACAACCTATTTGTTATTCGCAGTGTAAAAAAAAGTCTGGCAAAAGTCAGACTTTGGCCACTATTTGGCTAGACATTTTTGTCAATTTTAATAAGCCTAGAAATTTTTCGCACAACTTTTTGCCAGACTGTTATATTTAATAAAAATTGTTTAAGGAAATTAATGTAAGTAATTTTACTGAACGATTATCTACACAGATTATTTTTTTAAATTATTAAACTATTTATTGATAAAGGCTGTCAAAGTTTTACATGAGAAATTGAAGATACTTTGAATAGTAATAGTTTCAAATGATATGGCAAAAAGTCTGGCTTGCTGTTCCTAGACTTTTTTTTGGGAGGATCAAAAAAAGTCTAACAAAAAGTTTTAGAAAAATTTCCCAGACTTTTTAAAATTGAAAAAAAAGTCTGGCATAATGGCCAAACCTAGACTTTTTGCCAAACTTCTGTGACAGAGTATGGCCAGACTTTGGCCAGACTTTTTTTTTATATGGATAAACACCAACCTCATTACCCACATAATATCAGTTTCGGTTTGTCCAGCCACATAATGCTTCTCGAAAACCCTCAAATTTATTAGCCAAAAGTCAAGATTGACGGATAAAGATAGTAAGTCCGTCACTTATCCATGATTTAGATATCTATTCTTTTGAAGAGACCTCAAGGTACATTGAAAAGAAAATCTGATAAATTCATCGAGTCTTTTAATAATTTTGTATAACTACAGGTGCTATAATTTTTATTTTCGAGCTGACAGTGAGTTTAATAAATACAAAAAAATTCGGGAAAATGTGTCGTTAAAAAAGCTACTTCAAGTTTTTTCCTGAGAATGATGCTATTTGAAAACTTAAGAAATATTGAAGGTGTAGATATTCGCTTACTTTCACCCTACAGATTTCCATGACAATGTCAATTGTTTCCTAAAAAAGTGATCTACGGGGTAATTTTAATATTTATTTGAATTACTTGCCGTTGACTTCTTTTACAATGTTGTACGAGTATAATACTTTTGGTAGTTAATTCTCCAATAAAAGTTAGAAATCCTTTGAATCCTGACTTGGTCGTAAAAAAGAAGAACCATCGGAAAGTGCTAGTGTAGGGGTGAAAATCGGCTGACAGTAGCATCATCTTCGACAAGCTGGTTAAAAAATCTGAGCCAATCCCATAACCAAGTAGGCAAGCTTCTCTGGCAGCTAATTATATACCGAGAACCGTCGGACCGTCACGTCTTTGGGTAACCCTTGGCACGTCGGTGGTGCGTCGGTGGGAGTTACTAGGAGCCAATCACTGCCAGGCAGTAGAACAGGCAGACAAGCTTCAGCTTGTGCAGACGCGCGCGCGCGCGCGCGAGAGAGAGAGAGAGAGAGAGAGAGAGAGGCCAATCAGAGCAGCCGATCGAGCTTCATTCGATTAACAAGGGGGAAGCTCCTTTCACGCGTCACGAGTGCGTCTTGTTCTCTCCCTCTCCATCTCTTTTTAAGAAGGTGATAGATGAGCTTCCTTTCCTCTTACTTCCTGCTACAGTCAAGCTTCAATGATACGGAAATTTGCTTCTCACGGTAAGCGCCAAAAGTCTTTACTGACAATGATCCTCGCATTTCATATTGCTGGTCATTTGCTCAAGTACATTTTTAAGCTTCGCATATCGCTAACTATAAAAGTTCCAATAAAATAGAAATTTATCACACATACACACACCCAGATTTACGCAAGACTGTTCTAGTTTCCGAAAAAGCCGACGCTGCAACGTCGTCAGTAACAGGCAGACTAAACAAAAACCAATAACAGGGCCACTAATCTAAATCTGATTAAAACAAAAAAACGTTAAGTCGAAAAAAAGCAAGAGGGAGCCCGGGAGAAAATGGGATTACAGTTGCGTCACACAAGGGGCACGAATAAATTAGCTTATATTTGACAATTAAAAGCTCGCGCGCAGGCAGTGGAACAACACTATGCAAATTCGAAAATAATAAAGATCGGACGAAAGGGATGCGCTTGCGCGAACGAAAGCTTTAGAAAAAAATTCTTAGACGTTTTATGCAGATTTCAGCTGCGTGGCAATATAAATGCGAATAGATGTTCCCCCGAGTATAAACATGCCTGCTGCAACTTGATTTCATCATTTCTTTCTTCGACGCGTTCTTATTAAATTTTTTGGGCTTTTGTTTATCCGAGACTACTAACAGTCCTCACAGTATTTCCGTATGCCCGCTTTTTTACAACACCTTTTAGCAAACAAAACATCTTTCCGATTTTTTATCAATTGAGTACACTACAGCACATATCTCGAGTAAAAATATTAAACAAGTGCACAACTGTCTAGTACCTGTTAAGTCCTAACTTAGTCGACTATAAGTGTAGGTCACCGGGGATTATGATTTTCCCAAGTTGATACATACAGCATACCAAGGAAACTCAAACTGTCACAGATAATTATTGGAAATATTGGCGTTCAGGGGCTTGGAGAAATCTGCAAAAACTATTCAATGCGTACGGTAGGCAGTTAGGCGCGCATATTCGTTACGTAGTTCAATCCCACGGAAATTCTCCGCTTTGTAAAATTGCTTGATCTCGTACGCCCCCTCTCTCTCTCTCTCTCTCTCTCTCTCTCTCTGTCTGCCTCTGAGTTTAATTACTTTTAGGCCACGCTCGAGTTGCCTTGCTAGCAGTTCATCCCCGCGGACGAAGCTGTCACAGCTTGTCGCTATCGAATTCCTTTTTTTATTGGGGTATTTTTTTGCGATATTTGCAAGTATGGAAAAATTTGCAAAGGGGTGAACGTTGGCTTACGCTTTCCTGAGTTGAAAATACTTATTAATGAATTTGCAGTGCGAATACGCGAAATATTTTCCAAAGTGTTGCCTTTTCTTTCTTATAGTTATCAAATACCGATTGATCATATGCATTTCACTGTTTGATTACAGCTAAGAATTAGGAGCAATAATTTGTTCAGCAGTAGGTGTGTTACGTCATCGCCAATTATCCAGTCGTATTGAATAATTGCTATCAATCACTATTCTGATAAACAACAAAAACAGTTGAACGCCAAACCAATGTTTCCATTCTAAAAAATCATAAGCCTTTTCGCGATAGGAGTAAAAAATGAGAGGAAAAGAACAATCAAGGCATTAAGCGGAAAATTTCAAAAGTTACATGCGAAAAATTGCGTTGCGAGCGCAATATATTTATGACGCTCCTGTGACTGTCAATGAAGTGAAAACAATGCGCGATGGCACATATGCGCGTGCCTACAAAAAGGTTGCACCAATGATTGCACCATATGTGAAATCACGCGCGCGACCTCGCCAGCGATATGGGCCACATACATTCTTATTGTTGCGTTGGTTTTTTGCCGTTCTTTTCGCACAAAACTTCATTAGATTTATGCATTCTTAGCATTGACTATTGGAAATTGTCCAAATTCGAAATGGTTATAAATAATACTTAACAAGTAATCAATATGAATAGGTAAAAAATGATTTATTTAAGATACGAGTATGATTCACTGGTAATCGATGAGAATACGATAATAATGAAAAATATAAGAATTTGAGTTTGTTGTTATTGTACTGCTAAGTGTAAATGATAATTAAATGAAAAGGACAATGTTAAAAACACGTCACCCTTTGGACTTGAAGACTAACATGCCTTTTTAAAGACTCGGATCGATCAGTTCTTACTTCTAAATGTTGATTAGTGTCTGTACGACGTATGTGTTATCGTCTTGACCTCGCAGCCCCGTGGCTCTTAGGACTGCACCAGAGTCGCTGAGTTTCGAACTCACCTATTACGGCTTTCGGAAATTCCCAAATTTTCGAAGCTCAATCTCTCAATAATTGTACTACAGTTTTCGAGAACTTATGATCTCCCAACATGGCACTGGTTGTGCAACTGAGAAATTAGTTACCTTGAATTTTCCCTCGGAAATTCGGTATTTCACCTTATATCACGGACAGGTACGGTCTCGGAGATTGGTCAAGCACGTGGAAGGTCTATGTGCGGAGTTCACTCACTAACTTCTGACGATTACGTGTGATTAAATCAGCTTAGACAGTTCTCATGACAAGTTATACATTTTGGCAGCACTTAAAAGACTAAAATAATAACGTCAATCAGAGATCGCGAAATCCTTCGTAATGTTTAGTCAGCCATTTCTTTCGAAAGCGAAAAAAATACAATGAAGCACCCGGTTAAATTGTTGACTGGCTGGTCGACGCGTTGACGCGCATCTGATTAAGAATCGCAAAAATAATCCAATTAATGGCAACACGCTGCTGTTCGTTTATGCGAAATGACATAAATCAAACCCGTACGCTAGCTGTGTCCTGTTTCACAAACAAACGAATAATCGAGATTGGGCTCGCGTACAAATTGATCGAAGTGCTCTAATGATATTGATACGTCATCGTTGGCGATTTTCGCAAACGAGCGACAGACAAAAGGTGGCCTGACTAGTGACCAAACACATCAATTATGTACGAGTAAACGTTCAAAGTAGCCCGCGTATTCTCGTGTCAGCGACACGAGTAGAACAAACCATCCAGCGATCATTAAATTGGATACGGCATTTTTTGAGCGGTTAGTATAATTTGATACAATGCATATCCAAGCGACATAGGTCGCCATGAAATCAAGCAAGCAAGTTACGGCTCATAGGATCGACCGTGGTATATGATCACGTAGCATACACAGGCGAAGAAGCAAGCAGTATGCTCTAGTTCTCGAGCAAGCCATTTCAAGACCACTAGCTTTGAGGCATTAATGTGTTATCAGTTATTACTCGGTTCTCTCGCCGCTCTCGCCGCTATTAGGAATCTCTCGCGTACATTATGGTTTTGGCTGCTTCCAAGCCATTCAACTCCTGCCTGAACGCTAATGAAAAATCAGTGCGCATTCCGCTTGGAATAGTTTGCGCGCTCGATATTATAAAAAAAATGGGAGAGGTTCGATTGATTAATTGATACGTCGCGGTTCGTTGGAGAGTATTAATCACGTCATGGAAATTCTATAATCAGACTAATGTTAATTGAAATTTATTTTCGTGCCTTGATTCTGCAAGAAATTTCATTTATCATTTATATCTTGCTCACCGTATATCTTTTATGATTAATAAATCAATACATGCTTCGGCGAAGTCAAGTGAGTTTTCTTTCATAAAGACAATTTACCATTAAAACATGGATTCATATTATAAACGATTCGAGTGATTCGTCCAGAACTGTCTTCTTGTCTGTCAAATGAAAAAAACTATTTTAGCGCACCACAGTAGCACGTGTTAAAATAACAGTCGACGTTAAATATATTCTGCATGAAACATTGATTATACTTTTTCAACCTAGTTCCCAAGTTGGATCGAAGTATGCCAAGCTAATAAGTTTAACGCTAACTTTCGCGGAAAAGAATCATATATTCAGACTGCCGACGTTTCTATATTTGATAATACAGATTTGTCACTTTCAATTTTAGCACTGTTATATTTAAGTTTTTGCGAGGATTTCAGGAACGACTTCGATTTTAAAAACGACTAGAGGGTTTTGTTATTCGTAATGGAAAAAGAGCGTCTATCAAACAAAGTCGTAAAAAACAAGTCAATTCCAAAAAAAGAAGACATTTGCACCCTTGTCTGCTTGTAAAACGATCGTTAGAAAGGACCGGAAAGGGTGCTTTTTTACGGTAAAAGCCGATTTAAAATCAAGATCTCTCTCTCTCTCTCTCCCTCTGTGCCGTGGTCCCACGGCACTTTTTCATTTCACGCCGTGCGGATTTCCATCGGCGCGTCTCATAAAAGCGTACGTGGCGTGAATTCCTAAGAGGATCGGTGAGAGGCAAAAGCTGTCAAAATGTACCTCTCCCCATCTATGTTATAGAGGTACGCATGACATATCGCATGAAGCTACCGGCGAACGTATATCGTCTTTTGGAGATAGTAGCTGCTGGACTGGTGTAGACAATTTCATGCTATTTACCTATGCATAGCCTTTGGTGACCCAGTTCACTTTCCTATCCTTCGTGTATACACTTGACAGTGTGTGACTCACTTTGCTTGATAGTACACTTCCAGATGCCATGTACTTTTTTGTCGCTTCTCAGGTTTACGATCTTACTTTAGTCTTTCTTTGTTTTTCTAGAAGTCGCGCCGCTGCTTGATTGGGCTTTACCTAGCTTACGTTTTATTTGTTTGTTTCTGGGAATATGACCACCAAACTTTGGCTTACTGCGTGCCTGACTTTTATGATTGCATCAAGTTTGTCATATTTTTTCCTCTCCGCTAATCATAAGCGTGCCTCGTCAAGGAACAAACTTTCTCAATGTTTCCTCTTACAATTATATTTGGACTTATATACACATCCTCCAAAATAATTAAAAACCAAATGGCACATCCAGCGACAAAACGATGTATTGTAACTGGAATCACTTGAAAACCAGAACAAAACCGTATCTTCAAGGAAGCAAAAGACGACAATCGTAAAACGGCAGTTGAGCCAATTAACTTGGAAGACGCTCGTATAGATATCGGTAGTAAGAAGCCACGAGAGAAAGAAAGAGAGATGATCCAAGACTTGATTCGAAGTGAAATAAAAGCCTCTGGAAGTGCGCTTTAAAGTTCGGAAGGCTTCAAGCAGCAGCTAGTGAATACGGCCGGCAAGAGGGCAGTTTCGCTCTCCTTAGAAAGGATAAAAGAAATGGGGGCAGTACCGGTTCTCTTTTTTACTTGGCTGCGCGTTGTACTTCGCTCGCAGCTGGTATATATCCTGCTGTTAACTAAATAGCCCAAAATATCTACGGCCATTGTAAAAGACACTCATTTCGCCAACTTCTTTCCTCGCAATACCTTTTATCCATATATACAGTACTTATGGACAAACTGAAAACTCACTTCCTTTTTCTTAATTCGTTTCTCCAGCTAAAGTCGCAAGCTTTTTTTAACAATTTTTGGTCGGACTATACAGACGTATACTTCTCATACGTATAGTGTTTGCTTGGAAGTGCGAGAGAGAGAGAGAGAGACAGCGATAAGGCTGATTCACGGGCCAATACGCTTTAAGAGCTTGTAAATCGTATGCTGCCCGTTTTCATTCGTTTACTCGCGCTCGGACTCTCGTAAAAATGTTCTCTCTCTGTCTGTTTGTCTCTCTCTATATTTCTTTCTTACTCACCGAGAGACGCCGAGATCTCATTCGACTCAGATTGTTTTCGAGAGCGCATCCTTACGAAATTGAATGATTCCGTCGATGTTACCTTCGTGATCTTTTCTCATGACAGAATATGGAACAAACATTTATTTACTCTGGAACTTGATGGCACATATCGTGCATGAATAAGATAGTAAAGTCGTGATTGTATGCACAAATACCCTTGATTCTTTACGTTGTTTATCTTAAACTGCATGTATGCAAGAACTGCAGCGATTGATCGTAAACAAGCACATAAAACAAGCTGGAGAGACATTCGTTTGCACTCGCCAAAAAGTAAGTATAGAAGTGAAACATGTAGACACGAATCAATAAACAACTCGACACACGCGCACACAGTGATAAAGTCTGAGATGAAAGTTGGGGGGGGGGGGGGGAGAGTATGCATTGAAAGAGAAAAATCTCTCGCGTGCAAGCCCCATAAAGTCGATCGCAAAAGAGAAAAAATTATTGCCACATCGTAACAAGCTCGAAAAGCGTTTTATGATGTATGAGGCTAAACAATACGATACATCACAGCTCTCACGTAAGTGTTTACATAAATGGTTTTTAATAGCTGTACGTACGTTGACTTTGATCGAGAAGCACAACACTTTATGCAGCGACACCTGCTCTCTTCAAGTTCTGACTCTACGGCCACATAAGAGAAGTAAAGGAACTTGGTCGACTGCCTCTAATCCGAACAGTTTAGCCTAATCCGCTTGGATGAACTTTGAGTAGGGCGGGTAGATTCTCTCTATGTCCGTATAAAATGTGCGCTAGCAGAACGTAGCGTAGCGCACAGAGGCTGACTAGTCTTAGACCTCGCTACTTACGTGGACCCAGCCTCCGTATAAACGTGACGAGAAAGTCGACCGCGTGTTCTTATCCTCCCGCCACGACTTTTTCTCCTGCTGATCTTGTGTTGTTTCCTCTTTTTCCTTTGTTTTTTGTTTCTTGTTACATTATTTTTTGCTTCTTTGGACAGAATACATTGTCCTTTGCTCGCAAACTTTGTCCTTTGTATAAAAGATTTTGGTCCATTCGACTATGTAAGGCCGTACATATATACGTATAGCGCATGTGGAGAATCGAGCGAACGAGAAATGACTTACGTGGCCAGCTGTCCGCCCTCTGTGCTGCTGAAAGTTGCGCGATTTACGAGCAAGCGGGCCCCTGAAGCGAAGAGAGAATCTTAGAATGGCACGGAATGGTGGTACCTCCCCGGAATAATTCAGTGCGTCTCTAATTGCATTTCCACTGAGCTCTCTCTCCTTCCCTGTTAGCTCTCGCTTGTTAACTTGTGTGTGCCTTTCGAACCTACATTTGATTTGACCAATTACTTTTTGTCATTATCTTCTTGTCGAGCTACTTTCATATTCTCAGAACTGGACAGAAAGAACTAAAGCAGTTCGATAGAGGTTCTGTTGAATTTTTGTCGAGTCGTTCATCAATTCGTGTATAAATACGAAAACTTTTTGTATCTCTCTCTCTCTCTCTCTCTCTCTCTCTCTCTCTCTCTCTCTCTCTCTCTCTCTCTCTCTCTCTCTCTCTCTCTCTCTCTCTCTCTCTCTAAGAGAAGTTTCATAACAACTTTACTATTTTCAATTAATCGCTTATGCCTTTCTCAAAAAGATCCTTTACAGTTTCTAATTGTATTGTACTTATAGGTCCATGCACAACATGTTACTACCAATTTTCTTGCCCTATATATACACATACGTCTGGCAAGAAGTCGTGTTCACGGGATGCAAATGAAACCAGAGAAACGCCAAGCTCGACTTCAACAGCACGTGCTTCTCGTGTGTTGATGGAAGAGTATGCCTGTGCTTTCATTACAAACAGTTGCGCAGACAGTCTCGGTAACAGATGCATCTTTGCTCAAATTCTTTTTTTCTCATACTCAGCTAGGTCATATTCAAATATTAACAAATTGGGCAGAGAAAAAGATAAAGATAAGCAACCACGTCGATTCTTTACCAATGAAACGCTTTTAAACATACTCAGTAAGGTCAATTCAAACTAGCGCGTAGTATTATCCAAATAAACTGTCTTTCTCTTTATTAACGTTCGAAAAGCCATCGGCCGTGTACTTAACTAGCTGCTGCACGTCCGGAGAGGAAAAACACTAACTTCCCGTGGAACAAAAAAACTTCACGTACTACACTCGTTTGGCTTTTATTTTGGAATACTAGTACAGTGCGAGCAATCCAATTTTTATACGTGACGATGTAAGCGCAACGACCTATTATGTGATTTTCATGGCTGGAATTGCACGGCCCGTGTATTATATTATATATGTTTGGAAAGTTTATGATCTGCTTCGGAGTATTAAACCCACAAACTCCAAATTTTGCGAGGAAGAACAAGTGCTACAGTAATACACACACGCACATACCCACACGCAGAGACTTGATACTCAACGACAACGAGGTCATCGACAACCTACGCGTATACGAACGTAACCTGTGCATACATTTTTAGATGAGAAAAACAACCTAACTTTTTTTCATACCCTCCCCGAGAGTAGCTTGTTATCACCCATAGCGAATATGAATTTTTTATTGCATTTAGCTGGGATGCTGATGAAATTGAAAATGTTTGCACGCGATAAAAATTTCCTTCTTCACGTAAGTGCAGATTTTGATCCAGTCGACTGGCGTAATTAAAACAAGTCTGACGTTATTAAAATATCTTTGATCACTGTTCACGTCTCTCATAGTTTTATCTTAGTTGAAGCTGTGTTGGATCAGTGGAAGCGATTGCGCAAAGAAAATAATTTTTGACGCTCCGTTAACCGATTCGTTAACAAATTGGTTAACGAAATGTCAAAAGTTATTTTCTTTTCGCACTGCCTCCACCGATCGACTTCGACTAACCAGCTTCGACTAACTAATAAGATAGGCAGACACACATACGTGCGTACGTGCATGCGTAATGAATTGAATAATAAAAGAGAGCAATCATCGAATCTGCATTCTAGATGAATTCTTGGACGAAAAGCTCGTTCGCTTTGTGTGCGTTTATCAGAACATGTTTATGAAATAACGTCATCATTGATCCATTCAAAGTTCATTGTTGGCCATTAAAAGTTTTCATGATATTAGCAAATTTATATTCGCATAGCAGCCAGCAGCAAGATAGCATTAAACTATATATTAAACAATGAAATGTTCAGACTGGACAAACTTGGAAAAGCACATTCGCTCTCTCTTGTAGGCTTCGAAGTCACTTTGGTAAACAAACGCTAAGAATATCTGTCTATAGCGATAGCCGAAATCTTTATTCGGACGTGAAGCAAATCAGAATGGCAAAGGCAACAGTGGCGTCGAGGATAAACCATTGTAAATACAAGACGAGCAAACTGTCTGCGGCACAGCGCTGCTTCAAGATCGAGTTCAAGATTTACCGACAGCGTAAGAGCGCTGCCTCTATCGTGTTTCCAGTGTACTATCGAAGCTGCACGCAGGGCCTTGAATATTTCCTTGTTTATCTTCCAGAGGCAATTGGTGCACTGAAAAAGCCACGGATTAAGGAGACTACTTGATAGAATGTGAACGCTGTTGGCGACTCAATTTATTATATCATATGGATGAAAGAAGAACCTGAGCACGTGGTTTGCTCATGCATATCTCAGCGAGCCTACCGATATTGCTACTAACAGGGGCTACCTATCACGGCTTACTGTTACTTATTAACAACTGCAAGACAATAATGAATAGAATTTCACTTGTGCCGACAACTTTATTCAATTATCAATAAATCAAAAGCGAAACCCGATTCCAAGTTTTCATCTTCGTTTCGACGTTTCTTGAAAAGGGCGCTCTGTATTTGCCTATACCTCGCTAACACGTCATCTCGACAGACGACGTGAAAAATCAAATTTTCAAACGTGACGTACTCTCTCGCATACTGCACTCAATTACATCTGCTTGCGAGAGCTCGATATTTTTCCTCGGAGGTAAAGAAAAAACAAATAAACGAAAATACACATGCATACGCGTCCAATAAACATGCTAGTCCAACAATACACAACAATTTCAATATAATAAGAGCCTTAAGCCATAAACCGTTGGAAATACTTTTCACAAGAACGAGGCGTACTACATACAGGCACACTGTATACACGCAAAAAGTTCGAGGCTCGCAAGCGGTGTTGCGAGAATTCCGAGAGCGGAAGAGTCAGAAACGCCCCTTAGAGATGCCGCTTAGAGATGACTTGTCGCAGCTCCCACTAAATTGTACGCGCTGCTAAATTACACGGCTTCAGAAGCGCGTTTATTGGTTAATCAGATGCAAGTCTGAAAAAATGTGAGCTATGAAAATTATTTTCAAGCAAGTTTTTATTTGTGATTAGTCAGTGTAAAGATAGTCTTACGGCCAATGGCGTAATTATGTAATCCATAGTGACCAAGAAATATTATAAAAAGATACGAAGAAAAAATATGAACCAACGAAAAGAAAGAGTGAAAGTGAATAGCTCAACACTAATCTCTTTACGCTGCACATAATTTTTTTTATATTGTGCACCGTGTCTCGTATGTCACGATTGCCCGATAACCTCTTCGATTGAATATGCTTTTATAAGTTCTTGAGACAAGTCCTTCCTGCAATGAATAAATCATGAAGTGGGACCTTATCAAGTGACAATATTCAACAATCATTTACCTGTGTTTACCTGATGAGAATGGATATAAAAGTGAAAAAAAAAATCGATTTTTAGCGCTGAAAATCCATAGAAATTGACGAGCCGTCCGGGCATTGTAGGTTATTTTTCAAAATAATGTTAGCTTCGATCGATTGAGTTTCTATTCATGTGCTTGGACAATTTATCAAGGATACGAATGAGGTGAAAGTGCTTATATTGGTTTTTCTTGATGGAATGTTTGAGCGCGACTGTGAGTCAACAATAATCTCCAACGGAATTTCTACATATAATTGGCGAGAAGATGAAGAACGTCAGTCCCGAAAGACTGCTTGGCTAAGTATAGGTGTAGCTAGACTTTTCACCGATTGGATTCTTAATACGATTCGACTCTCGCTGGACTTGTCTTTTGTCTTCCTACCTAATCTTTCGACCAGTATTAAGTGCTATTTAAGATGTACGTAATGTTTTCTTTTCTTTTCTTGTCGACATAAGCTTTTTCGTGGAGGATAAACGGATGAAGTTTTTTCTACGCGTAGCCAGTTATCTTGCGTTCTTCTTCTCTTTGCGTCCTATTACAATGCATTAATTCTGTTTATTGTCCTCGATAAATTGTAGCGTACGCGCAAATCCGGTGCGGTAATTTAAGAATATTGCGGCGCTTGTGTGAAAAATTACGCAAAATAACGAGCAAATTTGCCATTTGGTATTTAACCAGTGCAGCATTTACTTGATATTATCAAGGCTTATCGGAGTCGCTCGAGCGCTTATGCGGCGAATTAATTCGGCAACGAAGCACCATGCGACAGCGACGGTGAGATCGAACGCGCTCGATTATGCGGATTAGAGGATTTGAACGTAGCTACGTTGACGTTTCACAGAAGACCAATAGTAGGCGGAAATGAGAACCTATTGGTGAATATAATATCGACGACTATGATTTTCGCTCAATCTCATTGTTTTCCATGTCTTGAGATGCTAACAATTTCCCATGTAAATACAATGGTTTCGCTACTGCAGTTTATAATCGCTATTGTCGGAAATTGAAAGAACAAAGCTCGAAATCTAAACACGAAGATTAATCGTTTCTTCAAAGCTTCTTGCAAATAAACGTGAACCTCGAGGTAGTCAACAAATAGAAGCACTAAAGTTATATTTCACGTGCGATTCGCTCAGACAGCCGTGAAAATTAACTCGAACGACAAAACGACCTCGAAAATACGTTGGCTTATATACGAACCCACGAGGTAAAAACCAAATCGTACTAGACCCCTAGCAGGCAACAGCAGCGAGCAAGGAGCTAAAGTAATAGCTCGCCTACGAGGGTTATTGAATTACTTCGGCAAAACTTGCGCGCTAGCACGAGTCCCTACGTAATTCTCAACTTAGGGAATGTTAATGTGGAATTTGAAAATTAGCGGCAGGAGCAGTATCTGTGTGTGTGTGTGCACGCACGCGACTGATTTTACATTCCGCGCGGGAGTGCAGTCGTAGGAATATAGCGCTACCTGGAATTCGAAATATGTCTCGGCGTGCGTGCGCCGCGACTGCTGACACGTTCTGTTGGAATATTTAGGCCGCCGACGAGCTTGGAAATCGCTAATTAATATTTAATCTGGTCGTATCGTCTGTACACATAAGTTTTCTTTTACAATGGGATCATTCTTGAACTTGTGGAAAGAATCGTTGAAAGACTAATTGAATTCAATTTGCAGTGAGTGAGTCCGAGCAGTAAGGTTAAATTTCCTAATATTAAATTACCCAATTTTTTTGTATTACATGTAGATTTGATTATCTCTTCATTATTCAAGTATGCAAGTTGTTTTAATTCATTTTTAGTTTAGTTTATATGTGATTCAAATAATTCATAACACTAATAGTTATAAGTTATTCGGATATTGTAAATGAATCGACAACAAGTAAAATAATAAGATCATTGATTACTTCCTGATAAAAATAGTTTGAAGTAGTTGGAAAATGAACGAGTTTTAATAAAACTCCATCGTTTACAATCTTTTGTTTCTGAAAATATCATTTGATAATACTTCTTCCTCGACTCTCGATCTTCCCGCATCCACAAGAAAATCCTTAAAAATTGAAAATTTTACTAGGCACATTAGTTGCTGCACTAAAATGCATGAAAGTTTTAACCAGCCTCGAAATTTGTTTGCAGATGTCGTCTAGCGGTGTCACCGTCCGGAGCGTAATCGTCGTCTTGGCGTTACTAGTGGCGAGCTGCGTAGCAACTGGTGATTTCTCCTCCCCTCGTTACAAGGTGAGTAATTTCTGTGACGCAATTAACAGTTTGAAAAAAGATTGCCGAACTACAGCGACGACGATGAGCAGTTGACGAAGATTAATGAAGAATTAATGCTGGAAGTGTCGGAGTAAATGGTGATTAATCGCTTAATTAGAGTCTGAGATATATTGTTCGTTTGTATTTTACTGAAAATTACGACGATCTGTTCGATTTTCAGATTATACAGGGCATAAATATGTAAAAATCAGTTTAAACGATCGTTTTGTAATCCAATCTTCAGTTTGTTTGAAAAAACTTGGTTTGGTTTAGGTACGAAAATGGAAGTTTTATGCTTACCGGGAAATACCAAAGTTTTATTCCATTTTTGACTTGCTTTTCTCAATTTTTATCAAATTTCTCAGGTACACAGCAATAGGAAATTACTTGAACTTCGAAGTAACCATAAATCATCCAGCAATTACGAAATCACTGGCCAAAAGCCATTCTTTTATTAAATTCAATAACGTCGAGTGCAATATGCAATAAAGCTTTCTTGGATGGCGCGCGAAATGGCGAGAAAGTTAGTTGAGCAAACTCTTGAGCTCCACCAAACTTTCGATAAAATGTAATTAAGACTCCGACGATTTAACTTGATTCTTTGCTGCCCTCACACGAATACATTAAAGTGCCATTGAAAAAACGGTCGTCGATTCTCTGAATAAGCCAACTGACCTAGATACACCGAAAAACTTTCGACAATTTGGTTCGTGCTTTTGACATTGGCAAACCTTTACTCCAATTGCAGTCTAGACGCGCTGCTCATTAGCGATGCATTAAATGCTCAATCGAGCGTTTAATGCATCAGTTACTCCCTCTGTTCGCTTGACTTCGGTCCCTCCTGTTCACCCCGGAGTTGATTATCTCGAGTTTGAAAAAAACTTTCAGCGGTTTATTCGTTTGAAATGAGAGTTGCATTCGCCTGATCGCTTAATATAATTAAACATCTAGGTCGCAAAAGAAGAATGAAAAGCAGTTCAATACTTTAATTAAATTTTTTCAGTCAGTCATCTTTTATTTTCGGACTTGCCGATGCGAACAAACATTGGATCATTCAATTTCAATTTCAAATGCTATTAAATTGCTTTTTTGTGGTCTGGCCTTTTCAATGAGAAAAAAAGTACTTCGCTCGTTGAATTTCGTAATTCCAGTGTTTCAAGATACCTAAGGATGAATTTTTTTCTTCAAAGTTAGTGTAACGAAAAAAATCTTAGGTACAGAGAAGAAAAATGAAAAGAGAAGCGAACGTTCTTTGCGACGTCAAGCTTGTAGCGTCTGACAGGGGTATTAGTCTTTCAAATTTACTTTTCAATTCCATATTGCCAATTGAATTTTAAGAATTTGACTTCTCCCCTCTCTCCCTCTCCTATATTTACTTTTCTCTCGTTGAAAATTCGATGTCTTACACATTGCAGAAAGTGCGTCCGTTCAATTTCGCAGGAGTTGCGATAAAGGCAGAGTCAGCACACAATTACTTTAATTATTCCCATTGGACGACTATAACGAGCTCCACTCAACTTTGATCGTGACCATCCTCCCTTTGTTCGAAAGAAAAAAAATTCAAAAAAAATTCGGACCTACCATGGGAAAGATACACGGGGGAGTCGAAAAATTAGACTGCATCGACGTTTCATTTAGATTCGCCACACAGCGAGTTCAATATTTAGATACTAATCTGCGACTAAACATCTTGGCGTTTTCTTTTCGATTAGCGGTACAGTGGTATGAGTGACAGCTTATCCTCTCTTGCGAAACGTCGACGAGGAAATTGCGGTATCTCGCGCTCGATCGAGCTCGGATATTAATTAGCACGCTGGATGATTAGATTTTAGCGTCGTGTGCAGGAGATTGCAGCGCAACTCGCGAGAACTTGTAGTTGACTGAAACCTCATTATTTTGGAAAAAATAATGCAGTTATAAGAAGCTAACGAGACGACATTGAAAGCTCATGTACTTATCGAATATTTAATTGGAAGAGAACGAAGGATGTTTTATAAATATTAAAGTTAGTATTCCTTAAAATCGTGGTTTTACGAATGAAACTTTCGGAAATCGCCACGTAACCTAGGATTTCTGACAAGAAAATATATGAAAAAAACTTTATTCTCTAGTTTCAGCCACAATACGAGTATAACGTGTGATCATCAAATCGTTTCTCCCGCGTGAGTTGGCTTCAAAGCAAGACAAACGAAATGACCTCTGCGTTAAATCCTCATCAAACGCTGGGCTCGGCCACTTTTAGGAGAAATCGAATAAAGATCCACGAAGCGCAAACGCGCGAGACGTTCCCAAGACGCCTCGTGTCCGCAAAAGTAGTAGTCGCGCCGCGGACCCTTCTCAATTGCAGAGCGCTGAATTGCCCACACAAACGTTAACGGAATTCCTAAAGTTTTCGGCTTTTCTCTTACTCGCAGAGAACTTAGCCAAGAGTAAATCAATAATAAGAGTAGTTTTAGTCAGTCCATTATTTCAAGTTATCTCTTGCAAAATCAAAATCGTACGTGCCAATATTAGATCGAAAATAATATGAAGGATTACAGACGAAGATTTTCGTACGGGATCCAGGTAAAATTCAATGGTTCTCTTGAGAATGGCGCAAGCGCGATCAAAGTCCATTTGATTTTTCGCGCGCGCTACTGTAGCAGCAAGGAGCGCTTTCGCTCCTCTTGCCGCCGCGCTAGCATTTGCATTTTAAGCGAGTTGCCGCCGGGAAAATCGTTTTGATACAATGCCACCGTTTCTATATCAGATTTGAATATATATGTGTAGTAGCGAGAAAGGTGGGATGCCGTTGTTGCATATGATTTCTTCTGTCGGCTGGTGAATGACGCGAGACCTTGCATGCTTTGGTTTTTTGTAGATATTATATTGCAAAAATTGAGCTCTGCACAGCATATTTATCACACTTTTTTTACTTTATATCAATTATAGCATCTTTTGCCTTGCGTCAAAATCAACATCACTTTAGTAACTCAAACTCAACTATGAATATCGACAACGACTTCCTACGTAATAATCAATAATGTTTCGATCACATAACAAATTTTGAATTTCTAAAAGATGTATATCCCTCGACTATAATCCTATACACCGTAAACTTTGTATGAGACCAAGAGTCATCAGTTAATAGATGTCGTTGATACACACAATTGCCCATGCAGTGTAATCAAAGCACATTTGTTACAGTCGTGTCAAGCGTCTTCATCATCGGTGAAATTGCATGTCGATGCTGATATTGCCTGAACGAGCGAAACGTATACTAAGCTCTACCTGCACGTCTAACAATGATGATGGCATGTAGAGAGAGAGAGAGAGAGAGAGAGAGAGAGAGAGATGATCCAATTCACAGTTTCATTGGCTGGTTAGGCCAGTGAAACTATGCTATATCGAATTTATTGACTTGTTGTGTTACGATTGTAGACTGTAATAGGAGGACGTAAAGATAAAAGTCGTGAAGGGCAGAATTGAAATAGGTAGTGGTTTTAGTTTTGCATTTTTTTTATATGACTTTAATTAGAAAATTTTCATTTAAATGAAAGCTGAATTTAATTTTGAAATTTTTATTTCTTATCCAGTAAAGAAAACGTAATCTATGAAATTTGTATGTATCAAACGCTGCATTTCATCGCTACAGAGAAAGAGAGAGAGTATATTGCATGTCTTTAATGACGTTAATCTGACAGAGAGAGAGAGAGAGAGAGAGAGAGAGAGAGAGAGAGAGAGAGAGAGAGAGAGAGAGAGAGAGAAAGAAACCTCGAATCGCACTAATCGCTTGGCCTGGGTACAAGTTTAAAATTCAGAGCGTTGAGGTGGCGCTGGATCCCAAATTCCAAATTACAAGCGAACTAAGCTCGGGCGACGTTTTGATATCTCGGCAGAATTTAAAATGTAAATTCAGACAAAACAGAGAGATATTCATGAGGGAGAAAAGGAAAACTTACGAGTGACTATCCAACTTTTCATATTGCGCACGTGAGCGTGGACAAAAGTTCACCACGAGCAATTACACCTTTGCTGTTCGCTTCTCGTCTGGCGTCTGCTATTTCAATGTTAAATTGTTGAAATTATTCACTGGATTATAATGCGATTTGTACTGTGGCTGCTCGTATCTCGCGTGCGAGTTTAATCTGGCGACTGATCGATTGAATAATTTCAAGCCTCCCTTTCCACGAACGTAAATTATTCCGTCACTTTCTTTTTTTATATTAGCATCTGTGTCCAGGCAGATTTATTATTCACAAAAATGGAAAATGCAAATTTCAATCGCTGCTGTAAAAGGTAATGGTTGACAACTCAAACAAGCTCCTACAAAAATTTTCAGGCGAAAATACAATCTTTTTTTTCTCTCGCAACTCATTTCACAGAAAAGTTCACGAGATCTCCAAACTGTACCGCGTATTTTTTTCGCCGTCAGTGCTCTTCTCTGGGAACAATGAGCTTCTTAAATATTCATAATTTCAATTTTACTCTCCCAGACCAATCTGGCTGTAGTAAATCACATAGACTCTGCCACCAGAGCTTATACGTCTGCGTCCCTTTTTTTTTCCTTATTTCCTTTTTCTTCTGTTCTGTCAACATTTTTTCAGCCGCAGCTACGTTTTCCTCGTTCACACTTTGTTCTTCTAGTTTATTTTTTGACTTTTAAACATTGAATTTAATAGTGGAAAACTTTGTCGAGTGAATCTATTTCGAATTTTATTTCTCCTTTCCCGAATATAATTAGTTTACTTTTTAATTTTCGTGGTTTATTTTAATTCCAAAATTGACTTTTGGAAAATTTGCTTAATAAGTGTAACTTACATAGAAGGGCAATGATGTAGACGAAATGTTAATGCAACTAGCATGTGATCGATATGATCAATGCTGCCCATTCTAATTACTGCACCACAATTTCGATTCCGATTGAAATTATCTGGCTGCCCATCCTAATATGTTGTATTAGAGTTGAAATATCATGTCGTGTAGAGTGATTCACCGTCCAAAGTAATTCATTCGTCTTCCATGAACAAGTTACGAATACCTAGATAAACTTCTTCAGTGATCAAGGCATGTTTTATTTTCTTCTCGGCTTGCTTTAGCATTTCAAAGAAAATCTGAAAAATAATTGATATATATAAAAATTAATTGTAAAATTAAAAAAAAAGGCAAAATTAATTAATTGACAGCCTCCTCAGCTATGGAATTGATAATAGTCAGATGCGCATTCTTATCGTTGCAAAACTTCCTGGCATCGTTCCATTTTTTGGCATCAGTATGTGTCTTGTGTAAGCCAATTCCAGGAGTGTGCACGTAGTCATCGCGAAGCATCTGATCGCATTTTGGTGCCACTTGACACGTACAGCTGCTGCCTGATTCATTGCTTTCCATCAATAGTATCTGCGTGTCGATTGTTTGGTTTCCATTGCATAGATGAAAGGTGAGTGCGTTGGCTGCTGGTTTCGCTGAAGTCATTTCCAGCGCAAACATCACAGTCATATAATAATGAAAATTAGATACACGGTGTATTGCGAAAAATACTTCAGCAGATTTATACAACGGACTTTCTTGTGCTTTAACGCGCTGATGACGTGAAAATTATTCAGTTAAGTACTATAAAAACCGCTTTTAATAAAAAATCTTAAATTCCAGCAACTCGTCTGCTTACCAAACATTTTTTACGACGAGCATCTAACTCAATGTATTGATCAGATTCGTATCTGACTAAAATTCCAATTCCGAAAAAAATCCATGCTTTAATAGGAGAATCCTGTCGTTTGCTCGTCGTAACGACCCGACTGATCGTTTGAAAGCCCTAAAGAATAATATTGCCCTACGTCTATAGTAAAATGCCACTGCCCCTTCGTAATAAAAACTGATAATATCCGGGAAAATCCTATATTCGTAGATAGCGACTTGAAATAAATGTTTCTGGTGAATCAACTAGTCATTAAAAGGATAAGACTATCATTATTATTGCTTGAAAGATCAGAACTAAAAATAATTATGCAGTTTGAAATCGTAGCACGCATGCTGACTGTTGCTCGGTCACGCCGAGACGGAGTAAGTCGGAGAAAGTATATTGCGCTCGGCTTATCGGCTACACATAAAACAATCTCGTTCTTTGTTTGCGCTGTCGCGAATCCTGCCTGCTCTACTGCCATCAAGATCTTTAATGGTGCCATAAAATTAGCTTTGCGTTTATTTTAGTTTAAAATTATGTAGATCGTGAATTAATCATCATTATTTTTTTCATAATTTTTCTAATAAACGAAATAAGAGTCGAATTTATTTTATAAATGCGTATTGCTTAAAAAAATTTTTTTTTCTGACTATAAACGAAATACAGCTTAATAAAAATAAAGTGAGTTTGAACGAATGCACGATTTATTAATTTATGAAAGAACGAACAAATGGTTATTCTTCCTTTCAATTACAAGTTCGAAAAAAGCTTGGAAAAACTTAAAATTTATGAATAAAAATTTCTGAAATGACGCGATAAAAGTGTCGAAAGTAACGTAACAGTTCTACGAATAGGTACTGAATAACATGTATTTGGTATTGCAAGAGATTTCAGCTTTATGGAAGACTTGTAGTCGGTATTTTTCGATTTCGTCTTTTAAACTAATGGTCTTAGTACGTGAAAAAAAAATCAACAGTCTTTTTCAAATATGAACACGTTGAGCCTCGATCCTGTTTTACGGAAACGAGAAAGCAAAAAGCGAGTCAAAGCCTAATTCCGCATGAGGCAGTCTTGCACTTGTCGCTCCTTGTTCTCCGCATTGCGCATGAAATCGTAGCATAAATATTCCAATTTGGCCGAGGAAGCCTGCGCGCGGACGGACGGACGGACAAATATTACAGATGGTATTGACAGGTCCGGCAGTAGTGGCAGCACAGGCCATCGCGCGTCGTCGGATGAATACTGATGCATTTAAATTGGTCTTCCTCCACCCTTGTCCAATGTCGAGGTTTTTGCTGAAATTTGCATAGTCCCTCTTGGCATAACGCGCACATGTCTGTACGAGTATTCGGCACACGAGGGGTCGCGAGAGCAGTAGTCGAGACTGTCGCACACTTTGCGCGAAAGCGTTCGCAACGCGCTTGAATATTTCTCGCCTGTACGTAAGAGGGTGATCGTGTCCAAATGGAATTTCGCTCGGCTGACAGGCTTGAGCATGACGTTTGACGATTTAGAGGGTCGAATATTATTACGAGTGGATTGCGAGAGCAACTTCTTCTTTTCCCTTTCCTTGCGGCATTTCCATATCGATGTTATAAGCATTTCAAATGTATTTTCGGATTGTATCAAGTTCTTTTCGCAGATAGAATGCTCCGCGAATCTATTATTTTTTTATTTCTCCTTACAATATTCTACTTTACATTCGTAAAAACAGGACGTGGTAATTCTTCCACTGCCAATCACTCCGCAAATTGATTTCAATGTACGATGCGTCTTGCTTCGGCAATCTATGAACAAATGTCGCAATAAATTACGGAAGCAATCGTATTTCGCACAAATAAGGTCGAGGCTGATTGCAGTCAGTCGCGTTTAAATTGGAATGAACAGTCAATACAGCGCATCTGTGGAGTGAACCGTTCGATAGAACTGACCACGAGGCTGGCACTGGTTTACCGGTCACGCTCACCCAGTCGTTCGCTTCAAACTGACTGTGCACGCCCGTGAATGCTGACTTCGTCATATTGACTTCCTGACTCCAGCTTCTTGCTTCGTCCAATACTTTCGCCAGTATCTAGAATATAATGTGTCGACTGAGCAATTTACTGTGAATCGTTGCTATAACCGCCTACAATAGAGTTGAACTCGGTCTGCAAACGTCCTTTCGTTTGTACTCGTATACACATACCTCTGCCTCGTCTGTGCTCTCGGCAGTAGCAAGTTCAGCATTCTCGCGTTTGCACGACTTTCTTGCGTCGTTCCACTTGAGCGGCCGAGTGTGCAGCTTGTGCGCGGCAGCGGCCGAAGTGCGCCTGTAATCCAGTCTCCAAATCGACGAGCTGCTACCACCAACACTTCTTGGCTTCTCCTCCCTATCGCATCGACACTTCACCTGGTCGCGTTTCAGCTTGTCCGTCAAATCAATCAACATCTTCGCGCTCATATTGGCAGTGTATTGCACCGACGACACGGCAACGTGTAAATCACTGAGGTACGACTGCAAATCCGTCGTTGCATCGTCACCCATTTCGATGGTAATTTGATTTTCAGCCGTGATACCACGGAGGATGTTGGCCAAGAGGAGTGAAGCTATGAAGACGTACGAAGACATGTCGTCGTCGACCACAGCGGATGACACTGCAACGAGGAGATTTGTTATCCGTGATGGTCAGCTTGCCTCGATATTGATAACCGCTCGCGGGATGTATCGAGTTTGCACCAACTCCTCCACGCTACGCTCGAGACATTAATCTAATCAGTGGCAGCAAGAGAGCAGAGCACGTATACGTGTGAACTATGATGCTTCGAACGACACGAGAAATACGAAGCTTTACGGTTGCGACTCGAGTGTGAGACGAGGGCGAGAGAGAGAGAGAGAGAGTGAGTGAGATAACTTCGAGCGATAATTGCTTCTGAGTAGCAAGACCAAGTCGTACACAATAATGGTTTCTGCAATAAGTATTTGTGGCATATCTATGGCAAGGCTGTAAGCATCTCATCTTTTCTTTTCGGAATTCACCGCCAATAGGATAATGTCATCTTGAGATTAATCATTTGTATATCTGTAGGATAAAAAAAAATAATAGATACGTGTTGTTTTGCAAAATCTGACTTTGTTTGACAACTACAACTTATAGGAATATAGTAAAATGAGTAAATAAAGTAAAATGAGTAAATGGTTGCAGCTAGCACAGGAAAGGCATCTCGCAGAAAAAGGCAAACTTATCACGGCAGTCGACGTCATCCATGCCACCTATGTTAATGATCGCGCCGCAATTCTGACGATTTTCAAAGTTATCCGGCTGTCCACCCCAGTAAGTTGGATTCCACTTTGAAAATCCAGTGGATAGAAGCGATTCCCCGAACAAAGTTACCCATTCGCCTTCTTTGTACAAATCGTGAATGCCAAGCAGTGCTTGTTCCACGTTTAAACCTAATTTGATTTTTTTCTCAGCTTTTTTTAACATGTCGACGAGGATCTGAAATGAAAAGAATTGATTCATGAGCAAAATATAACGTTACCAAACAAGTGAACGAGCAATAACGATTATTTTGAGATAAAAATGCAAAAAATGTGAAGTATACTCACAGCCTCCTCAGCCGCAGAATTGATAATAGCCAGATGGGCATTCTCATCGTTGCAAATCTTCCTGGCATCGTTCCAATTTTTGGCATCAGTATGTATCTTGTGCGAGCCAATTCCAGGAGTGTGCACGTAGTCCTCGCGAACAACCGGTTCACGAGATGGTACCGCTTGGCAGGTACAACTGGTACCCGACTCGCCTCTGTTCTCAGCGAATACATGAGTCACTATTGTTTGATTCGCACTGCATAGATTAATAGTGAGTGCATTGGCTGGTGATATAGTCGCCGCAGTTATTTCTAGTGTAGATATCGTACTCGATACAATGAAGATTAGGAGATACATAATAAGCCGGATGATTAGCACTGAAAAGATAATTTGGCAGATACATAAATTACGCCGAAATTTACTGTATCAGTGATTCAGTTATTGGACGATCGATGAGGAAAGAGTGATTTGTTTACTTAAGAATTAGAATAACATTCGTAAGCTATAAACTTTTGGAATGACTAATACTTTAGACAGCTATTGATTTTACTGTTGAGCAGGAGTTTTTTGGCAAAACATTTTTCAATGTTTCGTATTTATATCGAAATTAAAACCAGAAAAGTTTATCATAGCTTTTATGGCGCGTTATTTGAATCCTCGACACCAACCATTATCTATTGAGTTTTATACTTTAATTTGCAGCCAATATTAATTTAGATAGCACCAGATCGTCCAAAAAATACAGAGCAAAGAAAAGTAAAGTACACAGAAATAGAAAACACTCAGCAGAAACTCGAAAATCGTATTATAATTTTATACACATATTGTAATGTTTTTTCAACGTACTAAACGACTCTTATCACCAACTCTAGTTTCAACTCTTCACACAAATTTGAAATACAAAAAAAATTCACACAGTAACACGAGAGAGGATATTCTTGTTTCAAGTTTCGAGGTACACTAGCCTCCAATACCGGTTTGCTTGAGGTAGTAGGTAGTAGCACTTCGATCGGTCGTCTCAAGCTGCGAAGGACAATGTCGTTTTGCTTATATTGCGTTTCTCCAACCTCCACTTACAATATAGCTGACTACTCTGGGGAATATCCTGTAGCTTTATACTAAAAGATTGAAATTCATTTTTTCAATGAATCCAAGTCGAAGATCGGGACGCGATGAGGAAAGTGTTGTTCTATTTATCGAAAAAGAAAGATTATAAAAAAATATGAAGTGATATTTACCTACGTCATTATTACTGCATAGGTTAGAAATCGGACCAAAGCCAATCTTAGAACCGTAATATTTTTATTTTTAATAGCAAATATTAAGTATCCGAACAGTTCATCGACATCAGTCTCTCCGAAGTATGGTAGGTTTCTTTATGTTATTTCTTTATAAGAATCATTCACGTGATTATTATTTTCACGGGTAAATAAACATCTGTTTATAGAAGAATTATCATATGAAATTTTCTTTGATAAAATCAAGGGAAAAAATATTTATAAATTTGATATCCCACAACACTTATATCGAATAGCTTTTCAAGTCATTTGATTTGTTTTAGTCTTTACAATTTTTTTAGTCTCTGCCATTCGCATCGATATCTTGTGATTAATAGTTATTCAATTTATAAATTGATACAATTTATTTGTCTGAGGAAAATGTATGATCTTTGAAATTTGGATAGGAGACAGAAGTAAGGTGACACTGGCACATCATCTCTTCACCAGTAGTAGTAGCTAAAACTTGAACTGCTGGTATTTTGCTTTCCATGCGTATTATTATTATTATTATCGAACAATTTAAGTATCTGAAATATTTCCAAATGATTAAGTACGAATGTGTAATTACGAAGCGAAGGTGTATAAACTTATAGTTCGCTAATTATTGCTCCTTCATTTTACTGGAACTACTTTTCTATTTGGTTTGTTATGTTAATTGAAAATAGAACTCAGATTATAAACTATAATATAAGTTTATTTAAATGTGAAGATGACATGAAATGATGACGCGTAACCTCAGATTGGTAGTTCAATCGCAGGTTGTTTATGAAAACGAAACATCGTAAACCAATTGCGCAAAGCGAGCAAAATCACCTTAAACATAGATTTGAACAGAAAACTTAAATAATAATGAACTCCAACCATGTGCATCTAACCAGAAATGCACATACGCGGAGTCCATGTATTGCACTCCAATTGTAAGATTTCAGCTGTAATGTCGGCTTATACGAGTATGATTGTCAGATTTGGAGTCCCTAACAGATGTGCGTAAGCAAATAAGGAAATCCTATAAATTCACTGTGTTCGGATAAGCTGTGCATTCCCAAGTGCGGAAGTTACAATATGGTACAATACAATATGTTGTCTCGTGTGGCGTTTACGTGCGAGCAGAGCCAGAGTCGAGAATTCACAATACGAGAAACCCTTTGCCAGAATGTATTGTGAGGTTCAATTTTGAGTGTACGCTTTTGGCCAAGCATGCGGAAATGTCGCACTTTGTGCACGGAGTGACAAAAAATAAGTAAAATCGGGGAAAGTGCGCATGGGAAAACCGGTAGACGCGCGCATGCGTAAAAGACACAAAGAAGCCTCTCCGACCTCGGGATCAAAATATGCGTTCGACGATGAGTGAAAGAAATATAGGGCCGAATTGTACGAGCGCATCATGAGCATTACGCGACGGCAAGAAACTACCGCAACACACGGGTGCACTCGTGTGCGTGTAGGGTAGGGGAATATGCACAAGTGGGTGGAGGAGGAAGCTCCTGTCTTTGGGACATGTGCGAGGACGGTGACCCATTACTCTGGAGAGAGGGCGTTGGAAAGGTGCCAAAAACAATTTTGGAGAGGTCCAGAAAGGTCCCGGTCCCCACCACTAGTGAGGTTGAGAGAGCTGCAGCAGCACACTGTTCCGGGTGCACCTCGTTCGTTTTCTCGGAGATTTTGCTGACGTCACTGTCCTATCGATCAATCATTATTCGTAATGTTTTCTGTATCTACGGTGTATGCTTTCGATTAAAAAATTGTATGTCTGAGGCAGTTGCATTTGTGTACTATGAAGCACAGTGAATTTTTCAAAGAAATTTCTCTCAAAAGACTACACCTATTTATAATAATAAGTACGTTGTGCTTAAAAAGTACCCATTAAATGTTTAAACATGAGCATATACGATATTAAAAGCTCTATGCTAAGCGCAAGCACTTGCACTTTTTTATTTACATCTACATCGGCACAAGCTTCTATACCAAATTATTATACGATTAGACGCGATGGAATTTATTTACGATTCAAGAAAAAATAATTATTTATTTAAACAGATTTTTACATTGAATTTTATTGTACATCGGAAATGAAATGTATTTGTATAGAACTGGTTATTAAAACAAACGACCGAGTAGACAGCTAAAGAGTATGTTATGAAAAATCATGTTGATCAATGAATGATATAAGTCATAGGCAATTCGCAGAAAAACGGGAAAGACACATCGCAATTGACATCATCGAGTCCACCCTCTCGCAAAAACACCCCGCAATTTTGCACTCCAGCACCGTTATCAGGTTGACCACCCCACTTGTCCGACCATTGAGTGTAGCCGGTCTTGTAAAGCGACTCTCCAAGAATTGTCACCCATTCGCCTTCCTTGTAAAGATCGTGGATACCAATGAAAGCGAGTCCATCATACGAGGCACCTTTAGTAGGGCCTGCTTTTGCGAAAAGATCCATCAATACCTGTGAACGATGAAAACATTAGTTTTTGAACTCGATCAAACGTACGTAAATTTAATTATACGCCTGTAGTCAGGCATGTTCTTTCGGAGTAACGAAACGAAAACAATTTTCACGATGAATATCGATAATTATTCAGGTTATCATTTATAAATCAGTGATCCGTTATTGGATTGAAATTCTCGTGGATAAAATATAACTAATTAGGTGAAAAATGTGAGTGTATACGCATACACCGATTGGCAATAATGAAAGCATTATAATTAACACGCTTCACTTGTCACGCCAATACGAAATTATTAGTAATTATTATTGGGCAAGCATATTCTTGTCTATATAAAAAATAGATCATGCCTTGTTCATCGCAATTTGAAATGTAATTGGGAAAAAACAAAGTCGTTATTGATTGTCTGTATTATGAACTGACGTGTGATTCACTGAGAGAATTGACAATTGCTAAGTGTCCACCCTCTTCGTTACACATTTTTCTGGCCTCGTTCCAGCTCGCGGCTCGGGTGTGCAGCTTGTGTGCCCCTATCCCCGGACTGTACTTGTAGTCGTCGCGCGCGACACTTCCGTGAGCTGGACCAGCGTGGCACAGGCATGTCATGCCGTGAATCAGCGTATTAGGCATCTTGTTTAGTGGTTGCTGCTGTTGCGGCAATTGCTGGGTATTATTGGCGTTGCATGGGCACAGATTCACATCGGTGGCTGGAAACACTGTTGACAATTCTGCAGTGCCCGATGAGGTCGTCATTGTTGGGCCTGCTCGCGTACCAGCTACCAGCAGCAACGCGGAGACGAGAAGTAGGCGGAAGTACATCTTTCTTGAGAATCCTAGGCTGTATTTAAGCAATGAAAAATCATACGCACAGATTTCGTATCAAAATTCGCACTAGAAAAGGTCTTTCCACTAACGAACAATTCTCACAATATGCACAATATTCACAATATTCACAATATTCCTCTACTGACATTGGCCATTGGCGAGCGAAAAAATAAGCACAGCCAAAAACGAGTCGGGGATGTTTTGGGCAGCACAGCGACAGCGTACGCGCACTGGCGCAGCTATTGGATTTTTGGTCCGATGTCTGCGCGGCACAAGAGCAGCTAGACGACTGAGAAAGAAGCTTTGATAAATCTGACTGGAGCTCTCTGTTGGCGCGTCCCACAGGAGCATCGCGCAGTAGCGTACACTCTCACTGGTGGAAAGACACACTCCTCGCCTCTCCTTCTCTTCAACTCCCGCGCATAATGCCTGCCTTGTGTTGCGCGCTTTTATTTTAATTTTTATTCTTCAACCTCGACTTTTTCACCGGCCAAAGTCTATTCGTCACAATTATAATTCCTAGAAAATTCTTTCCAACGAAAAACTGGTGAGCAGCGACACTACGCGCCCCGCAGAGGCATCCCCTTGCGCCATAAAGACGTTATAGTATACGCCACTGGCCTGTAAAGAATCGAGCAGTTTGACAAAGTGGCGCGGCCCGAGTCGTTCTCGAACAGAGAAATGTGCCGACCACATGGGGCCTCAAGGCCGCTTCAATCGTCACGGTTTACTAGGAGGAAGAACAGCTCTCTTTATAGCCACCGCCCACAGTATCAAGAAACTCAACGGCCATCCTCGCGCCAATCAGGCACAATTGCTACATATACGCTGCGGTTTGCGTTTGTGCAAAAAGCCTCACTAAAATTATTATTCAATGTCTCTTTTGCCATTGAATATCCTGTCTAGATTATCTCGAATATGCACGACACCGCCAGCCAAAATAATCAAAATAATTCTGCAGTTAGAATCGTGCTTTATTGTCAGCCTTTTCAAGAGACACTTTTCGTAAAAAGGAGAATATATCGAGAATTTGCTCTAATTGATGCTAGCGGTACCGTCGACCGATTGAATTCACGCAATACCGTGGATTAGATGAAGCAACGTGAGAGTGGACATGCAATTTAAATAAGCAGAATTAGCCATCTATCGAGGGATATATTTTCATTTCAAAAAATGCTAAGAAATATTCGGTTCTTTTTAACCGCGGAAGCTTCGTTTCAAGTAGGCGATACCTCGAATAAATTTTCAATCACTCAGCAAAACCTACAAATAAGAAATAAATAAATAAAAAAACTCACCAATCAAGAAGATAACATTCGTTCCATCAGTCTCTTCTGCAATTATCGATTCGAGCACTCGATGAAATTAAAGTTGGCATAAACGAATTCGTCGACAAGTATTCAGCCTGTAAATTCGTGTCGTCGCTTTAAAAAACCTCTCTCGTTTTGCCCTTTGCCGGTAATAAGCGCATCGATTGGCTACGCAGATAAAAAAACGATGAACCCGATCAGTTGATTACACGTAATTGCCGCTTCGCTAGTCTCGCGGAAAATAAAACAATAATTCTTTTGATTGCGTTGATGCAAGTATATACGGAGGCTCCCTCTTTTCATCGTGTTTGTCTGTCAACGCGATACTTTGACAAAAGCGACATTTGGTAGCACTTGCGTGTCTCCATTGTTTCTTTTACCTGACGAAAAGCCTATACGTCGCAATTATTGTTTTATGCTCAGTAAGCTTTTTGCTTCAATTGCTCTTTTCATGAATTATCACGCTAATTGGCAATTAGTCTATCAGTGGATATGTGCATCATGCTTGTGAATTATCAGTGAGTAGGTCAGCTCACGAATCTCTTGGAACAGTCAGAGAATAAATATAAAGTGTAAGGTTTATCACGAAGCTGCAGCTGAAAGATAGAGCAGCGCACCCAGGCGAAGGTATTAACCGAGAGAGACGCACTCAGTCCTTCCCGTATATTTTCTTTCCGGCAGCTCAGCGAATTTAATTTTGGTAATTAACAGCACAGAAATCTACGAGAAGCGTGAAGGCTCACTTTCGCCTATATTGCTATAGTATTACAATATGTTTTTTTTTTTTCTCATCCTGAGCGTCTCGAATGAAAATCGAGTGTGTTCAGGTGTTTTTCCCATTTTCGCGTTGCATTTCTTTTTTCGAGAAATCGCTCGATCAAAAAGGTCGCTTTCGAAAAATCCCATTTTACAAGGAAATCCTTTTAGGCGGGTAGCGACATCCTGTTCAATCTTTCGTAACGTGCTCGCCGTGCTACGGCGTGAGTATCAGCGTTGAAGCGATGCCTTTTATCCCGAGAAAATTTTTTTTAATCCACGTGAATGGAAGTGAAAAACGGGCAAATATTTTAGCTTGATATTCATTGTTCCTTTTTTGTGCGTCGCTAAACTGGCGCGACGACATAGAATTTCTATAAATTCGTTGAGGAGTAATTTGGACTACCAACATTGTTTTCTCTTCTTCATTTTCAAAATAAATGTTGCTTTGATCTCTTTCATTGTTACACAAAAGTCCAAATAAAAGAAGAGTAAGGTTTTTTCTTTTTCATGCAAAGAATAGGTGTCTTTTATCTTGAGATAATTTATACTGTACTAATCGTTCTTGTAATATTACTCTTCAAACTACGAAAGATCCATAAATTAACATGTCTTGACTTTCATCTTCTTGCAAAATTGATTTATCATCAATTAATTACGTTAGTACGCCCTTTTTAATAAGTATTAATTCCACGCGACAAGAGTAAAATTAACCTGAGCGGTTTGCAAAAGCTTTGATTCCAGTGTGCTTCCTTTTGTTTTTTTATTTCCTGCTGAGAAACGAAACGACACAATGGAAAGAGCTGCGCATCTGCAAAACACTTGGAAGCAATATAAGCCGAGGTCGCAGTGCGCTGGAGCCTTTTTTAATCATGTCACCCGAGAATTCACGACGACTAAGAAAGCAAAAAAAAAACAAAAAAATAAAAAGAGGCAATAGCATTGGCCCAGAGATGCTTTTCCCTCGTCGATTTCTGCAGCTGCTGGTACGGCAAGCTTTCAGCTCTTTCTCGTACGAGAGCTTTGAGTACCAGCATAAATGTAAGTATCGATTGATGATAAAATTAAAAGATTAGTTGCTGTATTCATCAAGAAAATAATATGAATCTATGACGTTATTCCTTAGTAGGCGTTGCACAGCTGCATGAAAAAAGTTGAAAGAATGCAAATTCTCTATCCGCAATTATCTCTTTTTCTTCACAGTCTTATACATTCAGGAATAGCACGTTAGGGAAATGAACAAACCTCAGTTAGATCATTTACATGCCAAAGAAGTTGAAGAAATCCATGGATATCTCAGTATTGCAGTGATTGATTATACTTACAATCGATAATGTACCTTACTTACCTAACGAGATGTATATGTGTGCACGGGGCTGCGGCGGGCAGTGTTTTAGTGTTTACATTGAAGAAAAGAGCGTGAAAATTCAAATTTTCGTATACTTTGAAACATTTGTTTTGTATATCTAGGAGTGTGAGATTTACATTTCAGCAGTAAATTTAATTTATGAATACGGACAATAATCTGCAAGAATGGAAATATGCCGTTAATAAATCGTTTCAAGAACATATACAATTGACAGTGAACATTGAGTGGTGTTAAAAAATAAAATAAATCAATATATAGAAATGACCGATTATCCAGTAAAACCTACATATCAAAGATATTTCGGACGATTCAGTGATTCAACCTGTAATTAACAATAGTCAGAATATCGAGCAGTGCATCAATCGTTTTTTTATCATCAATCATCAATTGCTATAAAACTCAAGCAAAAACAGATAACATGTAAAATCAAAATAAGACAACAAGCAATGAAAAAATTATAGACAACGTAAACGACTAGAAAATGACAATCAGCAAATGAAATAATATTATGCGTTAACGATAAGCACAACGAATTATTAGCTGTAAAATAAAATTTTGCATTGTCATCTGTACAGTCATGGAATCTTGTCTTGATCCTTTTATAATAATAAAAATAATAATTAATTCCTTATAGAAAAGAGAACCTACCAGTTTATTTGTGATCTGTTTGGCTGAAAAATAGTCACGCAATCAGCTAAAAATCAAATGATGGATGTACAAAACCTAAAACCATTCATTGTGTCAACAGTGTTTTGCATTGACAGTTTGAACGTTTATTTCAATCTATGTTTCTTTCGTGTGATGGCTGCGCAACCGAAGACTCTACATCGGAATTATAATCATACAAATCTCCGCTCGTCACATGCATTTCTGTAGTTCATTTACCCGTGCTTTTTTTTAATTTAATTTATTTATTTTGATCGATATGAATTTGTGTAATTTAATCTATTTATTTAGAAAGTTCCTTTATAATTAATTTTGTACACTCTAGAGTATAATTTAACTTGAAAATTGAACGATTAAAAATAAGAAAAATAACAAGACGGCCCTTGAGAAGAACATGCCACTGAGACGTTTCCTCTGAAAGTTATATAACTGGCCTATAAAAAGTTACATTTTGAGTCAAAACTGACTTCCTTCGACTTCAAAATTAACCAAGTTTTTCGAAGTTGAGCATTCCACTGAGCTTCTGCTGCAGTGAATGTTCTATATAGAAATTCTGCTATCTATAAAGCATGAAGTAAGAGTAAAATTCTGAATTTTCTCTTTCGCCGAAATTGAGAAAATTTTATTTATAAGCATGTACAATTTTATATTTTATATAAGTCCCGTGACAAAATATTATATTTTAGCATGTTAATCTAAAAAAAAGCGTTTATGCTCTGAAAAAATTTTGATAAAAAAATCTTGGCCAGAAACGCTGTTAGAAAGATAAAGAAATAGTAGAAAACTCAGAGGCAAAGAATTGCGAAAGAGCAAGAAAAAAGAAAGGGAATAAATAAAATAAAACGGAGCTAAAGAGTCACGATAAGTCTTGCCGGCGAATAAGATATAAAGTCCTCGTGCGCGCTCTGGAACAGCGCGCTGCACGTCGTTATATCTATACGTGATCCTTACTGCAACATCTTTTGTTCATTTCTTTCTCACTTTTTTTGATGGTCATAGCGGCGCATAGCTGACGTTGCTCTCTGCGTGTTACTAACAAACTTACATCTGTCTTACTGTAACATTCATTTTTTTCGGTATAAAATAATGAAATCCACATGAAAAAAAAATGGTTTTTATACCTTCTAACAATTAAATTGCATTCCGAATGTAGTTATACCGGATAGAAGCTAACTTGATATTCGAGGTTAACGTAGTTTTCGCGAACAGCACCTGGTCTCTCTTTCGCTTTAACGAATTCTCCCAGCGGCGTGGCGATTTTTTTCTCGTTCGTCCGACTGAAATAAAAGCGAGAGCCCAAGGGGAAAACGCGCACAATTTCCCAAGAAGCACAAGCATCTACAGTTTCGAGCTTTGGGAAAAGAAGAACGGCGTAATTTTACTTCGACAAAAATGAAGATTTTCTCTAAAGGCACACTCCATTCTTCGCAATAAGCTCGGGGATTATTACACCCGGTTGGTCTGATGCAGCGTAAATTTCTGCAGGCGGACTTTGCGATGTTTCGTGTTGGCGATGACGACTATTTATACAAGAATCAAACTTTCGAAGATAAAGTTGAGGTTTCTAAGAAAATTCCGTTGTCGAGCTTTGGTCCTTTGGTTGATTTGGCTAAAGTTCTTTACTAAAAAGGAGAACGATGAGAAGTAAATCCTGTATTGAAGATCGAGTTTATGGCATATAATTGGTTTGTTCATACGAGGTAATGATGAATTTGGCGCGAGAATGATTTATAAAGTTTATAGAAATTGATAAGTGTTTAGCGAGCGCAGCGCGCTAGTGATTAGTAGTCTTTGAGAAAATGAACGTTTGAGAGGAAAAGACCGATGAATCGTTGCAATCGTGAAAAGAGAAAAGAGAACCATTAAAGATGTAGGCAGGGCTTAGCGAGGAGATGGGAGCGCGCGGGTGCGGTTAGGGCGGCCAAGGCGAGAAACGCCCTATTATCAGTGCGCCTGCTCCGCTACCAATGATCCGGACTCTTATCTGTGAACTCGAGGTCACGTTAAGTTTTTCTCGTGTTTTCGCATCTTCGCCGCAACCGAGATCTTGCGGTTAGTACAAGCACCACATATTTCGCATTAAAATCCATCTCTATCTGATTGTATTGAAGTTGAGCGCGACACGACAACTATGAACAGCTACTTGATTTTAAACTGTAGTTGCCGTGGGAGTGGCGCCGTCGTTGCCGAGTTACATATCCCAGGACATAAATTAAGCAAGCAATAGTAGACAACCTCCAGCCTCCAGCACTCGCTCTTCTCTTAATAAAGAGCCCATGATAGCAGTCGACCCAAATATCCGCGCGCGTTGGCCAAAAGCCATTCGGCCGGAAATGAAGCGCCATGTTAGTCATCCATGTGTTCGTCTTTGGCTTGCGCTTCATTTCGGTGAAGCAGCGTTTCATTCTATGCGCAGACAGCGCGGTCAGCGCATTGTGCTACGCATTCGATGAGTAGCACGACGAAGCACGTCGAACGTTCGAGTGAAAAATGATAACTGCAATCACTTGTTTCCCACGGATCGTTGTATTTGAACTGCGCGCCAGAGTGAGATATTCACTGGCAAATAGCAATTCACTCGACTACATAGCATCGAACACATTTGCGCCTTAACGCGTGCAGGCGAGTGAAGCGAGCGTATAGCCCATCTATCGTGGATACCAAGCTATTCGCACAGCAGCAACAAGAAAGAACAGAGAAGCGCACGCCACAGTGAATGGAGTTTCGCAAATTGATCGGCCGGCCACACATACGTATATACGTAGAGTAGCGGCTCGCACACCTACGGCTACATTATGTGTCCGTATCTCAGGCCAATTTCCTGCTTCTCGCTCTCTCCACACATTTTCCCTTAGTGATCCGATCAGGCGTGGCGTCGGCCATTAATTCGTACCTTGAATTTGTTGTGAGAGGCTGCTGCTACAGCCTATTTATACCTTTATCGGAGAGAAGGGAGATTTATTGGAAGGCGAGCTCCGTGAAGAAGTCTACCACGCTGCTTAACCAGAATGTGCTGTTGGGCTTTTGTGCTTCGAGTTCATGCGCCAAATATGGAATGGACTTGGTGTTTGTCGGCTAAATATCGATTGCCACAAAAAAACAGTTTGGATTTTTCGATTTGCTCTCTGGAAAAGACTCCACCGAGACTCGCTTGGTAAGTCGAACTTCTTCCGATAACCAATCGTTGAAATCGCCTAGTAGCGAATAGTTTATTGATTAACTCAAGCCTTTGACGAACATTGAAAAACTTTGCCTTAATCAAGTAGCCCGTAAGCTTTGGAAAATAGGAAAAACGAGAGTTGCAGCGTGCAAATCGCAAACTAAAGCTTCAAAGACTGTATCCTCGGCGGAGTTTTGCAGAGGCTAGAAAAGAGACTTTCTGAAAGCCTTGTGTGCGCGTGAAAGTTAGCCTCCTCTCCAGTCGATAATTAGCGCCTCAGCCTCTCGGTGACTCGAGTCTCTCTCTCTCTCTCTCTCTCTCTCTCTCTCTCTCTCTCTCTCTCTCTCTCTCTGTCTCTCTCGGGTCATCCCCCCTTGAAGAAATTCCAAGAGACTCTGCCAGGAAAATTTACTCGAGAACTTATTTTTTCTTCCGTAGTTTCTCTTATCTCTTCTTTTTTCACTCCTTTCCTTCCACGATAAATGAATTCAAAGAAACAGCAAAGAATTGTTAACTTGAATGTGCCTTCGAAAAACAAATTTCAAACGACCACGTCCTCGTTAAAAATTAAGATTGCAATTCCGTGCGAGGCTATTGAAACTTGATAATGCAGTGCAGGAAGATAACATCAAGAAGATAACTGAAGCTTAACGCAGGACATAAACGGTCCAATTACTATGGTGCTTGTGGCGCAGTGTCCCTTTTGATTCGGCACAATAAACTGACCATAACTATACTTATATAGAGAAGTGCAGAAGAATAACGAGCTTTTCGAGAGCTTAGAGTTTATAATTGACGATGATCTTTGCATTGCTCTGATTTGAACTTGAACCGATTGAAGCCGTAGTTAACGAGCGACTAGAACAGAAAAAACTATTTCGTCAAAAATTAACAAGCGTACTACTTCGGCATCGTGTGCATCTGTACTGGAATCTGATTTGAATGCAGCGCCCATAGCAAGTCATATTTAACGAGCTTTGTTTGCATACTTTCTTTTAAACTAGCTATTTTATATCCTTAGCGCAGTATGAAAAGCGGATGGGAGGATTTCGCTTGATCCTTCTTCCTCTACCGTTGACAGTTCACGCTCGCGTGTATTTGCGCCGGCGCGAATTTTTTTTACTAAACCCACGCGCTAACGGAAAATGAAAGCTCCTCTACCAAAACCCTTACTGGAAAACTCGCCCTGGTGGTTATACGAGCAAGAGGAAGGCTTTATTAACTTTTACCAGAGCTAAGTAATAATGAGCGAAAAACCAATAAAGAGACACGTTTATTTATACCGTAGCGGGAGAATGTGGATTGTAACGATGAATCATCTATGCCGAGCTATTTTTCAATAGTTTTTTCAGGATATTCCATCTGTTTGCTGTCCACGTTAGTCCTTCAATTTGAGTAGAAAACTCAGATTAATCACCACATAAAATCCTTAAGGGTTTTCATTAACTGCGTTTGAAGCGGAGTTTTCGAACTGAAATGGCTCAATTGCTTACGAAACTTTCATCGTAACTACGGCGCTCTAACGACCTAATAGCTCGAGCCAAGAAAATTATGCAAGATGCCACAAAAACTTGATAAAGTGTGACAATTTTGATAAGAGCTATACAGATTTTCATTTTATGATCACAGAATAAAATTGTAGGATTGTTGTTGTATGTATGTGTGTGCGATTAAGTAAAGAGTACGAGAGAGTCGAGTCGTTCTTGAGTGAAAGAGCGTTAGGCGGAAAACTAACGAGCGAGGTAGTGTAAAGCGTCTGAGAGTGCGAAAGGGGATGTATTCCCGAAAAACGAGAAAGGGCCTCCAACGGTCCTCAGCGTCAGTCCGAGTGGAAACCCGGCTGTGTGACAACAGACGACACGGCACATGCTTTACCGAGTTCTTTGTCTAAGCGTTAGGGTTTTACTTCCAAGTGTATTAGTTAGGAATAATAATTTTGGTTATTGATTTATTCTGTTTCATATTTATTCATTGCAATCCCTAATACCCTGGCCTTATACAGCTCGCAAAAAAAAATGTTTCGAGTAATAGAATAATGAAAAATTTTTCTTTTTTTCCAGCATAAGCGTCATCATTACATAACGGCACACCGATACCTGAGTCCGAGTACACCGGATACGACTAACTTGCCGCAAAACAGCCAGGATGCTGCTGCAGTTCCACCAACTCCCATAAGCATCGAGGATGATTATTTTGGCCGAAGTAAGTTTTCAATTTTCAGTACATTTCCCACAGTTACAATTCCAAACTCACCTACTGCCAAATGTGATCATTTCGCGTTGATACACGAGATACAATATGTGAATATGCATGTCATAAATTCACATTGGACGGCAAATAATAGTTTAGCACGAAACGCCTAACAAAATATTCACAGTCGATGAACTTGCCAATAAAACTTTAACTACGCAACTTAAATATCTCCTCGGAGGCCCTTAACGCAATTCAATTAACAATATAACACAGATAGTTTTTGCCATCGATAACAGCTCCCTCTCTGCTTTAAGTTACAGGCAAAAAGGGCAGAAAATAGACATCAAAAGATCATAAGAAATAAATGAAAACTAACTTAAACCCCTTTTTTCACACTTTAGATTAGTTTTCATTTATTTCTTATGATCTTTTGATGTCTATTTTTTGCCCTTTTTGCCTCTAACTTAAAGCCTGTTAATATACTATAAGAATAAAAGAATAATAAACAGTTTCTTTCGAAATGTTAGACAAATATGTTATCTATATATAAGTGATTTGATTTTATTTTATTTATTAAATGAAAGATAAATATGTGACATCAATGAAAAATTATTGTGCATATAATTGTTAAGTTTTTAGCAAACGACAGAGTGTTATGTTAAAATTAATTGTTTTAGGAAGGATAAACTTCATGAAGATTTCAATTAAGCACTGAATTTCACTGAAAGTGTGAATATAAATGAATAATTGTTACATGTGTTGCAATAACAATGCTTAAGGTTGCAATATGGAGGTTGGTGAGCAAAGCGATGTAGGATACCCCCCCCCCCCCCCGCCCCTATATATAGCACATATAAAGGCGTTCATTCCTATACAAATGCGAATTCAATGTCTAACTTAGTTGCTGAATTAGCATAGAGATCGAACTCGAGTACTTCTGCCTTCAACTACCATTTCCTCGAACGCGAGTTTTCGTGCTCATAAACTCTGATAATCAATTTTTCTATTTGCGACGCAGATGCATTTTAAAGTTTTCAGAGCATCTGTGATAATATCACGCGTCTTTTTTCTCCTTTGGCTCTTGAAAAGCCACCTGAGTGACTGGCTATGGTTGTTCCAGTGGTTTAATCGAAAATTTTTCGACGTATCTATTTTGGTTGAACGTTCAAGAATTCCAAGAAGTACGTTTTTGAGATAAAATTGAAGTAGTTATCAGTGTCAATATCTTGACTGAAGACTTTAGATTGATTTTTTTAATGTTAATATGAGGGGAAAATAACGAGAGTATTTAAATATGTGACCGACAATGGGATGGATAATTGAATGAATAGAAAAATAATGCATGCATCAAGACATACGTCGTCAGAGAAAATAAACAATATAGTAATAAAGAAGTGGTGTTATTTCCATGAGTTCTCAGCCTCAATCTGTTCTGAAGCAGTATAACTACCCATCAAAATATAAACTCGTACAGATTTTTAAGTAAGCTCACGTTTGAAAACCGAAAAATGATGGATACACGCGCAGACGAAAGTCAAACAATAATGAGTGAGCTCGCGACAGCGCATTCCTTTTCTAACGCTATGCGGAGGCGTGCAACAAGTGGTTGCGCCATCGCGAATGATGGTGACGCAGAGAGAACAGGCGGTCGCGAGCGATGCGCTATACTCTCCCTCTCGATTCTTTTTCTTTTATTTCTTATTCATTTTTTCCCTTTCCACACGTTTTTCTCGTCAAACGTCCATGTAGTTTTTGCTCGTCGTGCAATTAACCACAAAAGCGCGCGCGTTTAAAGAACCACAGAATCTTTTACTTTCGCGTGACTCTTTTTGCGCGCACTGATTGAGGTTGGAATGGCAATTTATTTTATCGCTTTGAACGAGTCAAAGGGGTGATGAATCCAATCGTTATGATAAGTTCATTTGCTTATGGATTTGATAAAGATTGAATTAAAAACAATCAGTTGGATTCATCGAATGGATCTACTTTTTACACCTAAAATTATTTTTTAAAACCCACAAATGACCGAACGCAAATTATTTTTAAAACCCACAAATGACCGAACGCAAATTATTTTTCAGACCCATGCATAGGCAAATATTGCGGTGCTGGACGCGAATGTCAGGTGTCGGACGACGGCAGCCAGGGTGTGTGCGTTTGTGCACGTCGCTGCGCTCGTCGTCATCGTCCCGTTTGCGGGAGTGATGGCAAGGTATACGCAAATCACTGCGAACTTCATCGTGCCGCCTGTAACTTAGGCAGCCCGCTCACCGCTAGTCGGCTCATGAGATGTCTTCATCGAGGTGAGCATTGTTAGAGCGTTCTTTCATATTTGTATTTCTTTTTTCATTGCTATTGTTTATGTGAGTACGATGTTGTTATGCGAACTATAGGTAACTTCAATTAGGAATCGTCGAAATAAATGTTAATTGCGAAATTGTTTTGAGATATTGGTATGGTCTGGAGAAAGAATGATCTGGTGGTATATGGCAAAATGCAAATAAGCTAAATGAATAACATTCTCTTACAATTCAAAATGCAAAAGATATTCCTTCGAGCCGGATTTGAACCAGCGACCTATGGATTTCTGATTTTTCAAGACCGACTACAGTCCACCGCTCTACCAACTGAGCTATCGAAGGCAGTTGATTGAAAAATGTTTTTTATTTGGCTCAACTTATTGGTCGAATTCTTGTGCATCTTGAAAGTCGTTCGGTTGGTAATGAGAATCTCTAATATCTTAAAAACAAAGGTAATGATTATTTTTGGAAGTACACGTGTTATTGGAATCCTGATAATAATGATATCGAAACTTTATATTAGCATTTGATATATAATTTTGTTATCATTTTTATATGCAGGTAAAAACAACCAACCTAGCTTTACCTGCTACACAATTTTTTAATATCTACTGCGATGAAGGATTAAAATGCATGCAATGAAAGTAAAAGAACATTTTCAGTCTTTATTTTGATTCTTCTTATGAGTTTTTGATATGATATCGCAAATGCAATGTTCACTGTTCATATTTTAGAATTACAAAAATTAATTTCGCTGCCAATTCGTTTGAACGAAAAGCAAAAATTTCCTTCCTGTCGGATTTGATCTAGCGACCTATGGGTTTCTGATTTTTTTAAATCAACTACATTCCACCGCTTTACATACTGAGCTATCGAAGGCTATTGAAAAATGACGTTTGATTGAACGAATTATGAATGTTTAAAGTTATGAATTCGTTACTTAATATACTTGACGGTCATTCAAGTCAATAACTCTCTTCTTTCAATGTGTGCAAAAAAATAAACACAGCTGGAGATAGGCCAGTTACAGTTCCATAGTAGACAAATTATAAAAATGTAACAATTGCTCATGCAAAAAATGAAAATAAAAAGAATAACTAAAACAAATAGTCAATTGATTGAAACTGAAAGCAAAACAAAACTAAAAAAATCCTTCGAGCCGGATTTGAACCAGCGACCTATGGATTTCTGATTTTTCAAGACCAACTACAGTCCACCGCTCTACCAACTGAGCTATCGAAGGCTGTTAAACAAATAAGTTTGGACCACGAATTTAGTTGATACGTATCGTCTTCAAAATGTAGGTCATTAACTGCAGTAGCTCAAAGTTTCTGATGTAGTTATTATACGCATTATGTAGGATATACTTATATTGGATAACAGTTTTTAAACTAAAATGTAAATTGGTATATTGCAATCATAATTCTTTCATCTATTTACGATGTAAAAGTAATTTATAAATATCAAAGATTTTATTAATAATAACAAAGTAAATATATCAAAATAAATAAATAAATCACGAGGTATATCTGTGACTAGAACGTTAACAAAACTGCAGTTATCAACCTCTGTCTATACCGAAAATAACTATTGCATTACGAAACTTTGTAAGCGATAAAATGCAAAATCGCTGAAAAAAGTGAAGAAAAACGCGACCATTCGGGCATGTCCGATAACTTGCTCTCACACAGCATCTCACGGGAAACTTGACTGGTTGCCTAGTTATAGGTGCAAGCATAAGTAAGTGCGTATCACGTAAGTAAGACCACGTGAGCTTTGACGGTCGTCTCCTTCGATAGCTCAGTTGGTAGAGCGGTGGACTGTAGTTGGCATTGTTGATAATCAGAAATCCATAGGTCGCTGGTTCAAATCCGGCTCGAAGGAATTTTTTTTTATTATTTACTTACATATTCGATTACATGGAATATTTTTAACTACATAATTATCAAAAGTTTACTTTAAAAAGAAGTAATTCCGCATTTTTTTACTTCAAACACACCAGTATCTAGCATGAAAAATTTGATTGTTTACCACTGGAAAAATACTTGACATTGGAAACGGAACCATTTACAGAAACAAAATAATTAAAAATTAAAGGGAATCTATTAAGTATGACTTATAAAGTATTTTTGTATTATAAATACAAAAAATAGTATTGTTGTTTGTGGAATAAGGTTCTGCAAAAAAATTCCTTCGAGCCGGATTTGAACCAGCGACCTATGGATTTCCGTTTTCACTTATCAACCAACTACAGTCCACCGCTCTACCAACTGAGCTATCGAAGGTTTCTAATAGTTTTAAAGTAATTTTAAAAGTAAAGAGGAAGGTTTGTAGCACGTACATTCTCACGTTTGAAAGCCAACTGTATTACTTTTTATTATCACATTGAAATAAACATGAGAATTGAGTGATAATAATTCTCATTCGCGATAAGAAAATCAGTTAAAAAATGATAATTTTTGGCAAATATATACTTAAATAAAACGTATAATGAACAAGCATTGATATCTCAAGTAAAATATTTTCCGTCCAATACGCGATCTGTGATTATCATGGCTACATGAAATCTATAGACGTAGCTGCGTCGATACTTAATTTCTACCACGTTGAGTCAATCTGATGTACTTGTATTGCCGGTAAAGAGCTTGTTAAAATACTTGCTTGAGATTTCCTCCGAACATGTAACAAACGGAAACTAGGTGATTCCAGTAATAGTACACCTGAATGTCAAGCTACCGGCATTGTCGAAGCGAAATTTTCACGTCGGAAAGGTCAAATCTCGATTTCATTCGAAAGATGGATAGCCGCAACTTAAAATTTTCACTCTCAACGCATCAGGACAACCATTCAATAAAGAGAGAAACAATGTAGAAGAAATAATAATAAAGAGCGAGTAGGTATGCGTGCGCGCGCGCGCGCGCGCGCGCGTGTGTGTGTGTGTGTGTGTGTGTGTGTATGTGTGTGTGTCGCGCGGCGTAGTATCAATAAGTATAGATGAAAAAGTTTTGCCAGCAAGGTATAGAAGAGCGAAAGAGAGTACATATCAATTCGCCGTCTGTCACGAATGGTAAATGGAAAGAGGGATGCGCGCGGTGTTATTCCGAAAGTTTTTCTCTGGCAGACTACTTTTATCTCTCTTGCGCGCGCACAGCTCAATGAAGAGTGCATCGCTGAAATGCGTAATGCGCTTCACCCTCCTGAGTTTTAATGCTTTTCTGATACCGATAGAGTTTCGTTTTCGCTCCTCAGATCGACAGGTTATAAATGAATGGACGGCGAGGATTTTCTCGAGAGGATTTTATGGGAAACTGTTGTTAAGCCAATATTTTTTCATCTCACGTGAATATACTTGTTTTTAGTCAATCTTACGGAGAAGTTGGTATTCAAAATTCGAATATCTATATAAATTGAACCAATGAAATAGATTACGCAAATATCACAATGTGATTTTCGTCCATGCAATTCATCTATTGGTTCGATAATTAATTTCATAGTATACATGAAAGGTAAATATGACGATCGAAATTTACTCACGTAGATCGTTGAAAAAATATCTTGTGCGAATGAAATGTCGTTAATGTTCCAACATACATCAGCAATATTTTAAATAGATTACACGTGGAGCAAATCAAGAAATTGCTAGAACTTATAGACATATGACTATCACTACTCAGGCGAATGTATCTAATCCAGTTTGCGCATAGAGAGCCTTTGCAACGCATCAGGTTTAAAGACGTGCCTTATCGTAGTTTTGCGTGCCTAAGTGCAGCCTAGCCCGAAAATATAAGCTCTGACACGCAAAGAGGGGCTAATTAACGCGATTTGCAGCGAGCAGCACGCGTTAATTCGATATGCGCGTTTCGCGTCAATTATCGGCTGCTTTGACACGCTAATGGCCAAGTTTTAATTGCATTGCACCTCCATTAACACCTATCTCACGGGCTTTTACACTCGAGAGCTTTTTTTTATTCGTTCGAGTAGCCGTTTTTTTTCGTTCGACAATTGACTTCGTTTGTGTAACACTCGAAAAAAGCTCAACAAGCTGATGCATTATTTCTTGTTGGCAGGGCTTTGCTTATTAAATGCATAAAAAACTCTAATTTTATTAACCATCTAGTGTATACCAGTAGCAAATATGGTATTTACGAGTATGATCTCAAGACTCTTTTAGTATCTCAATAGAATGAATATTGACACAGAATTCGGTCGCACGCTGAATAAAACAGCCTATCCCATTACTTGAATCCACAACCGTCTTATCACTAATAATGCTTATGCGAATTTGACGGATGGCAGCAAAACTTCCGGTAAAATTTCAGTTTCATTGCGATTATCAAAGCAGTAAAGCTAGCAACTAAATATACTAATCGAAATGCAATTGTTTTCACTGATTCTTTGAGTGCGCTGTTGTCGGGTTGTCCCTTCAAACATTGCTTTTAGTATAAAACCAATTGTTTTATTCTTGAATTAGACAGAACTTTCACTACTTTCAGAATTTTGCTTCGAATAACAATAGCATTGCACTTCTCTAGATTCCAGCGCACTCCGAAATTTCCGGAAATTACAAAGCTAAATCTGCGATCGCTCTTGCTCCTGATACTAAGCTATGATTACCTTTTACTGTTTTCAAAATCATTTTGCAGAAGTGATGTTCGCAATAGTCACGAAATTTAAACTCCCTTGCAATGTCTGATCATTACAATCTCAAGTGCTCTCTCTTCAAAATCGGTGTATGTAAAGACACTGTTTGTCATTGTAATTACGTGATACAAGATCTTGGCCGCATTTTATGGCAATGCCCCAAGTTTGATGAGCAAAGAAAAACTATTTTCCAGCAGAAAGAATATCGAGCTTGCGACATGCATATCAAATCTAAATTTATTTTAAATCCTAAATTCCTGAACACGTTCCTTCCATTTTTCAGTCAGTATTGCTAATGTAAGTTTCTCGATTATTGTAATCTACATATACATATAGTTCAGACCACTGTGAATTATTTGTATTCTTACTTATATGTATGATTTTTTTCTTAGCAAAATAACTCTCCTTTTGGGTTTAAATTGCTCAAATAAAAAAAACTTCTGCTGGAAAATAGTATTCCACGTGTTACGAAATGCAAATTCACCGTTTGATTTACGTCGGGAATTGTTCCGAAAATAGCCGCGTATTATTGAGCTTGTGACACACATATCAAATATTCATAAGGAAGGGTAAGCAAAAAGTAGTCCTTCGAGCCGAATTCGAACCAGCGACCTATGGATCCTCGCGATTACCGCGTGGTCAATTCAATTTCAATTAACGCCTTCCAATGACCATCCACAGCTCGAGCGCTTTAATAACCAAGCTATCGAAGGTTCTTGCTTATCCAAGCTAGCGAGTGAATAATTTTGGGATAATAATTTCGCACCAAAATACGTTGATTTCGCCAAACTTTTCATTCTAACAAAACAACATTCTAATCTTATTTTCACTGAGTCGGCTGTGATCCAATTATACTGTTAATCAGATTAAAGAGCAAAAATTTTCTCAACATATCGCGCATAACAAAGCATTGGCAAGCAGCTATTCGTGTCAGTCCACAAAGCTACAACGTCTTTGTTGAAGCGAGATCGAATCTCGATGACGGTGTCACATGTTTGTCTTTCGATGGCAAAATACGTATGTCCCTCGGTCTCAAGCCTCCCGTTAATTACACACCATTGTAGCGGATAATTAGCAAGTCGAAGCGTGAGGCGAGGCATCCGAATTAATGTCTACATACACCTATATGTCCCTCTGCTGCTGTATTGCCTCTGTGCATTACATTCCGGATAGTTTTAGAGTGTTGTCGCAATGCGTATGCATTAACATGAGTAAACGATTATATTTTCTGCTTTAATGCCGTATGACGCATTGATTGTCGAGATGCTTCTTATTCCATTTCAGATGAGAATCAGAAAACACCGAAAGTCCTGCCACTTGGTAGCACAACGCCACAGCGAACCGATCACGACATCAGCATTCACGACAGTAAGGAAAATCTCGTAGAGGAGAATTACACTTCGGAAGATTGCTCCGCGCAGGAGTACGAAATCATGAAGGTAGGCGTGTGTTAATCTTCGTCTTTCATCGATATACTTTACGATTGACATGGATTTCTTTTCGTTCAGGATAATTTATTGCTGTATAATCACGCACGTCTCATGGCTCAAGACAACCACAGCAAAGAGTATTTGGTTAGTATAATGTTCTCACATTATGATCAGAACGGCAATGGCGATCTTGAGAAAGAAGAATTGGAACAAGTTGCCGAACACGAAGAACTTGAACAACTTAGCAAAGGATGCAGTCTTGGGCACTTGATTGGTTACGACGATGCTGACCACGATGGCAAACTCAACATCAATGAATTCTACATGGCGTTCAGCAAACTATATAGTAATGTTATTTCAAAGCTTATTGTGTGCCTGGCTGCTTGTATCAATAAATTTCTTCTTTTTTTTTCTTTTAAATACACTGTCAGATTGTATACTTTTTTAATGAGAAAGATTAGAAAAGTAATATGCATATATGTATATATAGAGGTAAAAGAGAAAAAATCCTTAGAGCTGAATTTGAACTGATGACTTAGATAGATTTCTGAATTCTCGACAATGCCGGTCCACTAGAGTTCACCACTCTACAAACTGAACTAGCGAAAGTCCTTGCTTAATGACTTTCAATTATGAAAGTTCTGTAGATGACTCGTTCGCTTTCGCTTGATTTCCATTTTGTATGCAACTTCGATGTATGCCTGCAACGATAATAGTTCGTTCAACTAACTTCGAAGGAAAGAAACTTTGTGTGAATTTAATTTGAATGAAAAAAAAAAAGAAAAGAAAAGTTTTTGAAAAAGCAATGCGCTGTACAGTACGCAATTCTGCTGCTCAGTGACATGACTTTAGCGCATTTTCATCCTCGCGCTCTTGCGCCTTTGACGTTCACTGGCGAATCGTTCGTTGGCTTGTGTGCCTCTCCCTTTGAAGAGTTTGTTTGGTACACTTCAATCGCTGGAAGCTTTTGGATCGCATTTCTACGACGAGTTCGTCCTTTCAAGAGCGGCACAGAACGTAGACTTCCTATTTATTCCGTACGGTTTAAAATCGAACTTTTTCCTTGGAAGCAGCCGAAAGCTTACTATCGAATCAAGATGTCTTCTTAGCAAATAAAACGGGAATTACGTAGCATCTGAGCCTGTCTTGATGAAAAGTATTTCAATTAGCAGCGATGCAAAATGTCACGACGAGTAGGCAATGGGCCCCAATAATTGAAAGCAAAATGAAAAGCGAGGTTACGAAGCAAATGTGATTTTATTATGATAGGCAATAAAGGCTGTGCGTGTATATGTGCAGGTGTGTCGGTAGTATCGCTGGACAAGAACTTGGAGATCAATCACATACCAGCACGCGTGGGCGACAACGTGGAGATAAAGTGCGACGTGACTGGCACCCCGCCGCCACCGTTAGTCTGGCGACGTTATAACGCCGACTTGGAGTCACTATCTGAACCTGAGGTACGAAACTATTTATCTTGCCATCCGTCTAATTCACTTGTGTTAGCTCGCTCACTACGTGGCGATCGACGCAAAAACATTCTTTTTCCTTGCAGATACGAATTTTCAACGATGGTAGCCTCTATCTAACGAGAGTACAGCTCGCACATGCTGGTAATTACACTTGCCATGCACTTAGCAACAAGGACGTCGTTCAAACTCATGTTCTCACCGTACACAGTCAGTATATAGCTATTCGTTTAATCGTCTTTCTTTAATCTTTGGCTCTCCCCTCTTTATCATTTGCATTGCCTCCCTACTGACTTCTACTCTTTTTTTTAATTACGTTTTGGTTCGAAATTTAAAAATACACGATTAATCGTTATTCCCGATAAGGCACAATGAAAATGCAGCGACAATTAAGAATTATAGGAAGAATTTTGTTAATCGCAATTCGGCAAGCCAACCATTCGTTGAAAAATGCAATTAAAAAATAATCTTATGATTTATGCAGCGACCCCCGAAGTACGCGTAACACCGCGTCTACAATCCAAACGCCCAGGGGAAGAAACGACAATGCGCTGCCACGTTGTAGGCGAGCCATTGCCACGAGTGGAGTGGTTGAAGAACGACGAGGCATTGCGCGAAGCTGCGGAGAAGTACGAGGTTGTTGGCAATGGCACGAGGTTGGCAGTGAGAGGTATCAATTACGCCGACACTGGGGCGTACATGTGTCAAGCTACGAGCGTTGGCGGTGTCACTAGGGATATTAGTAGCCTTGTCGTTCAGGAGCAACCGACGCCGAGTAAGTATCTTTATTCAATGCAATTATAGCAAAAATCGATTGGAATGTTTTTGAATCCGCGCGAGTTGCCAAGCGATATCAATATATAATAAACTTGCTTATCACACTGTCAGATCGAGGCGGAGCGAATGCAATTAAAAACAAAAGCCGGCCGAGCCGCAAATATATATCGACTGCTATTATCCTCCCTTTCTTTTTCTGTTGATATATATCTCGCCTGGTCATTGAGTGCACTGCTTCGCATTTTAATTGATTAATTTCATCTGGCCGGCGTTGAATCGGATTCGCTCGGGTCGCCCTTCCGCTGGCTTTTTTCCCCTTTTTTTTTTGTTTCCGTCCTATGCTTTTTTTTAAACTTTTAGTCCCCATTATTGTCGATATGCCGAGGTATACCGCAAAGGCCAGGTTCATAATGTTTTGTGAAAAACCTTGGCGCGCTCGACGCGATGATATGCGGAAAAAAGGCGACGGTAATAATTGTGAGAAAAAAGTGGAACTTGAAAAATGGCGCGAAAGTAAGTTTGTCCAAGCACGACAAGGAAATTTACGAGGGTACATTAACGCTAATCGAGACGACTCACGCGACATGGATTAAGAAAAGGAAAGAAAAGCTTGGCCGGTCGTTTAATCTTTGCTACGCGTGAAAAGTCGGCGAGTGCAAAAAAGACAAGGAGATTGTTAATAATTGTAAAGCGTTTATCACCAACCCACAGCTGCACCGAGCGAAGAGCGTCGATTCTTCTCTTTTCACGAGTGGGGCATATCAGTGTACGAGCCGTCAGCTTGCCGACTGTATCATCAAATTAAGTCCACGGACATTATACCCGGCACTCAGGTACGGTGCTAGCTCTGCATCTTAGCAATCTAGCTTTCGGTTATGTTGCCTGTCTCTGTCGCAGCATTATGCAATTTCGAGCTTCTAGCAACTGTTTTTCTGTTCGTCTCCGCGCGAGGCATTTTCCGATTTCTAATGATCGCAGGAATACGTGTGCGCTGAGAAAGGAGTGGCTTGTACGTGGGGTCGCGCGATAAACGTGGCCAATCGCTACGTCTACGTCTCGCAGCCCGAGAAGGATCGCATTCTCATCATCAGCAAAGTCCAGATGGTCGTGGTTGACGTGAGTGCCCGCAGAAACACTCTCTTGCTACGTTTTTCTTTCGGAATCAAAAAGCAACCTAGTTTGTTCTGTTATCCCAAAGGTGGTAACGACCGACAAATACCCGGTGGAATTACAATACGTGCCAGCGTTGGATCAAGTATGGCTACTGAACTGGCGTAGTGAGAGCGACATGGGGGTCAAAACGATACAAGTGATCCGCGACGCGGCGCAAAAGAAGAAGCACAGAACCGTCCATCCGGAGCCGATTGACGGCCAATTCGATCTTGTACGCGGGCTCTACATCCCGGAGCGTCAGGTATTATTGTATATGCGCAAATAAAAAAAACGCTCGACGTGGCCGCTCGTGTCAGTGATAAAACGCTACGAGCCATTTTTTGCACTATTGACAAATCGATTGGACTTGTGCTGCTTGCTCGCGACGGCTGATACGCGACAGAATACGCGTGCTCTTGCGTGTTTTCATGTCGTTTGCGTTCTCAACGTTCTGCTCGCTTTATTGTAAAAAGAAGAAATGGTTACGGCGATATCGCGGAAAGCATCGAATTAATTGCGCGATTGGCGTGATCCAATTGAGTCCGTCAGCCAATACTCTCTTCTTTGTGTTCTCTGTCTGCAGGACATCGGCCACGCGTTCAAATATGGCTACGTGACGCATACGAATCAGCGCGGCATGTACAAGCTTGACCTGGCGAACATGAGGTACACAAGGAGCGCCGACCTCGCACCTTACAACTGCGTACCAGCGCACATTGTCTATCCGGCTCTTTGTAAGCTTTTTACTGTGCTGTTTAGACTCATTGAGATATGTAACCTCATCGTGGAGCAATTGTTTGGTCTGGAAATATTTCAACAACATTTTCCATTTTGCTTGTATTATAAATCCCTCGCATGCGATGCATATAGTCGAGTGTCGGAGATTTGCCAAGAAGGAAATTCTATAGATATATGTATGCGGGTATGCAAGAGCAATCACGCGCGTGCATAGACTCTCCCTTGTGCACAAAAGGAAGAGGCACGAGACAAGAGTCCAAGCAAGTTACAACTTTGCCGCCGTGCCGCCGGTGCTGTTGCTGCAGATGTGTAACCGAGTTTTCATGTGTTACGGACTACGGCGAAATTGCTGTATACGAGTTTGGAATTTCGCCGACAGTTTCTTTTTCAACAAATTTTCAAACAATCATTTAAAATTTAATGCCAATATGAGAACTGCCTTACAGTTAATTTTATGCTTTTTTTATCAATCCGATCGAGTTATTATTACGATAAGTGAGCGAGATGCAATTTTCAAAAAAACTAACATTTCAACAATTTTTTGTTGCCAATTGCTAATGAATAATGAAACTTAGGAAGAGTAACCGTACCATTTCTTTTCTTATTTTTTATTTTGAAAAACAACAAACAAGGAAACAACTTATTAACTTAAAAAAAGTAACTGCCAGTGTTATATCGTGCACATCAAATAAATTGTTTTACCTGTATAATTACAATCGAATAGTCATGTCTGATTACAAACTTTCCTTTAAAAATCTCATTTGATATCGAAAAGGCGGATAAAAATCTTTAAAGTTAGCGAAACCTCGTTCAAACTGAAGATTCGTAAAAGCTTCGAAAAAGCCTTGTATGATTTCGGAAGCTTTTCAAAAACCTTTTGAAAGTGCTGAACTATTTTGAAGCCTTGCATAAAATGAAGTGTAACTTGAAAATGTTCAAGGGAAATCCGTAAAGTTCCAAATAAGTAGCACCTTAAACCTGTTAGATGTAGGTCGAAGTAATTCCAGTTATTAATATTACTATTCAATTGCAAAACTTAATTATCATCAATTAATTTACGTTGATTAAAATATTTACAGACGGTTTCGTGATATTACAATGTGAGGAGCCAATAACAGGTAAACCGACGGGCCAATTGCTGTTAGACTACGTGACAGATACGGTGCTGTCTCATAAGCCCGAGCTTCTCGGCAAGCCATCAGTATCGCCTGACTCACGACATCTCGTCACCCTCGACCGCCGTCAGAACGGCGTCGTTCTCATCGTCGAAGAAATACTACGTAAGTTTTCCATTTTTCTCCAAATTTCATTTTTCTTTATCAACATTTTAATTATAATTAAAATGTTACAGCTACTGGCTTGAATTTCATTTTCGATGTGAAAACGACATTGAATGTTAGCGATATTACCTTCTATCCATCCCAAACTACACACGGCTACGATCTTTACGCGTCATCTATGGACAATAAAGAGGATATACTTTTCCTCAATTTATCATCAGGTGAAAATAATTGATTTAAACTCTGTAATATAGCACGAATTTTTGATCGATTGATGAATAATTGATGATTGGGATACAGGCAAAGTGGAGATGATAACAGGAGTAGGTAAAGCGATGCCATTGAGCGTAGCTAAGTGGGGCAAGCCAAATAGGCCGATCGTTCAAAGTGGCGTATTCGGACGGTACATGGTGAGCCCATCGAGCGAAGCGCTGTTCGTACTCAATGGCGAGACCCGGACAGTCAACTGTGAAATCGGTGGACTTGTACATCCTAGTATGATCGTGTGGTTCAGCGTTTCTACGCATTAAATGTATTGATTGGTCAATCAACGATGATGCTTCTCTGAAAGTTTAACATTTTCAATGCTTCCTTTTCCTTTTCTCGATATTGGTTTCTTGACAATATCATTGATTTTCCATCATCGATCAAATAAACGGCACTCCGTTGATTCTGAATAATGTATAAAAAAGGATAAGTGTTTTTAAAATGAAACATTTTTAGACTTTCAGAGTTGTGCTTGTCGTTATTGAAAAGCCGCCCAATCGCTTAAGTGTAACCGATACTCCACCCAAACAATTTAAAGTTCAAAGATGAAAATTATCGTAGGTTAGAAGAATGATTTATATACGCCTTTATAGACATACATACTATAATTAGTAGTGTTTAAATTTTTTTTTCACGATTAATTACAGTTTACACACAGACACGCCGCACGCACGCACGCACACACTCACACACACGCACACACACACACACACACACACACGCGCGCGCGCGCACTAACGAATACATTTTTCTTTCGTTGTATGCCAATAACCATTTACAATGTTGATCAGTGTAAGAATTATTTTTAAACCTATACGTCGAAATGTGAATATCCCAAGTATTTATACAAAATATAATTAACTCGTAATATTAATTCCGGATTAAGTTGATGACCATGGGTATCACGAAACAACCTGACCAAAGACATTTATATTGTATAAGAGTAATTAAATTGTTAAGAACACAATTACAATTTTTGATATATTTCATTGAAAAACAGATTAATCATAAGGAAATATTTATCATTTTTGTCTGTATAAAAACAAATGCTTCTGCGCTTCTATGTTTGTGCGAAGAAACACATGGACGTATCGACAACAAATATAATAAATATAAACAAAATTAGAAAAAACAAAAGAAAATTTGCACACCTAAATTCACATGACTTCAAGATATCATTTTTCATAAAGAATACTCGATAAAATCCATCATACACAATAATTAGTGATAACGTAGTATTATTACGAGTACATTTATAGATCTATGAAAATGTTAAGTAAAAGCATTTTTATGAAAAATTGCCTGTTTAAAATATGACGAAAAACAATGTAATTTTAAACATTATAGATTTTACTTCGTCTCTCTCTATTTTTCACCCTCTGACTCTCTCGCTTTCACTCTTTCCAAAATTGTTCAAAACAAATGTAGTTATATTTTTAAGATTGGTTGTAAAGAAGAAAGTTGAACATAATAAACAAATTATTTATAATACGTGCTACTGCATGTTTCCTTGCAAATAGACATAGACATACGTAAGTTTTGTATTCGCTTTTAGAAAAAAAAATTTATTAAAGCATTGTTAATAATATGGCGAAAGAAAAAAGTATAACGAGAGAGATGGAGAAGAATGAAGGCAAGGGCATTACATACCAACATACTTCAAGTGATTTTTCTCACTCTTAAAACTAAAGATTGTTTAAAATTTTTCGAAATTGCCTAAAAAGATTTTCTTTGCTAGAATGAATATTTTTGAATAAAGTTTACTGTACAATAAACTAAAATAAAAATAAATGTTGGTATGTCATACCCTAATTCTCAACAAAAAACCGCATTGAAGTCAAAGTCTCTGAATCTCGCAGATCAAGTCGCAAGAGACGATAGCATAAAAAAAGAATGTCTTAGTATAAGCACCGATAATGATTTGATAATACAAAGCGAAGAGAGATTAAAAAAAAAACTTAAAAACCAGCTAGCATTAGCAGAGTGTACAGAAGCGAAGAGTTATTTTGTTAACGTTACAGTCCATATCGGGATATGTAATAATCGATTACTTGTAAAATTTTTTAAAGAGGACAAAATAATAACAAAAATAATAAAAAAAAAACAAGGCTGAACAAGTGGAGTCTCGCTCGAATAATAATAATAATCGAGAGTACGAATCCTATTATTAGAGATTTTCCATCGGTTTATAAAACTAGCGAAGGAATTTCATTCACGACCTTTGAATTTTTTATTTTAAAGATTTAAGTAGACAAAAAAAGTGTTCAAATAGAGCGACATGATTGGTTTCGTCTCTATAGGAAAGAAGACTTCGCTGATTTAGATAAAATAAATCACATTGCTGTCATGATTGATATTGTATAACTATAGCTTGAGACAGATATTAAAGTTATATATTTATAAAAGAAAGTCTTATACGCATAATTGTAAACCACGTAGAAATACGATGAATTCACGAAAAGTTTGCTTAACAAAGGAGAAATTACAATCTACATCAGTGGGATTTGTAGCTTTGTCTGTGAAAAAATTGAAATTTATCTAGTCACGTTTTATTGATTTTGTTACTTCTCATGGTCCTCTAAGTCAGTGTTTGAGAATGAAAGGATCACTTGTGCGAAGAACAATAAGTTTTTATCAGTATTTGTGTATTCCTTATTCATTTGTGTAAGTTGTTACTCTAATATTATAGTACCACCAAAATGTAAATAAATACTCATAATGATAAAATGAATTATTTATTCAAACTCACATTTACCGACATAAATTAATGTAAACATTTCTATAAATAAATCATTAGACTTCTGTTCCTGAAAAAATCATCTAGACTTAAACCCAGATAGGACGCTGATGAAGAGAAATAATTAACTTCATATCAATGTCTCAAGGTAATTCAACTATAATCTTATCAGTGAGTAGATTTTGTTTCATCAAAAGTATTTAAATTAAAATTGGGAAGGAAGGGAGTGAAGGCTTAGATATGAACGTAATGTAAAACGCAGAGTTCAACGATGATCTTTTTATTTATATTTTTCTAATAAATTACGTCCATTAGAAATGACCAAAATTTTTGTCTATTGTACAAATCCGTTTAAACATTTTCACGTCAAAACGGCTTTTCTTTTGTTTCCATTACACTATTCCTCGGTCTTAATAAAAATTATCAAAAAATTATTCGACTAATTAAAAAAAAATAATAAATCAGACAAATTAACAATATTTATTCGAGGAACGCGTATGAAATATTTCATCAATTTCATTAAAAAAATTTTCTAAAGATTTTACCTAATTCTTTTGCTTTTTACGATTAAAATATTTTATGTACCGGTAAATTTCAATTAACCACTTCCAGGATACTCATACTGCGTATATATATATATATATATGATACTGTAAATGATCAGCAGCATCGCAATCACGTACTACCAATTAGTAGTTTTATATCAAATTAAGCAGTCTTTTGTATAAAATACAATTTCTTCTTTTGTTAAACGCACAGGTTTCAAAAATATCCCATCATCGGTTAATTAATTGAATGAAAAGTAATTAAATAAATTAAAATTGCCGAGAGAGGAACAATGCGCAATGTTCCGCTATTTGTATTACATAAAAAATGTTTACACATATTCCTGGAACACTCGTTTACTTCGCCATTCAAATGATCTAATAATTTTTAGTACATGTTTATCTCTACATTTTATCCGGAACTGTAAGTGCCATTTCTTATGATCGTTCTTTCTGAGCACTTATTACGGAAAGCTTTAATAAGTTTATCTCTTACCAACGCAAGTATTATGAACGAAGACTTTAAAATGAAGAAAAAAAAGCAAGTATCATTGAGCGAATCATCGTCCGAATTTCGCTACATCACATACACAGCCAACGAATTTGAAAGATATTTTCAGTTATGTTTTGTCTTTTACGTAATTACAGACCTCATTTGAGATCTTTAAAAGTCTTTTGCGATAATGATTTTCAGTCATGTACGACTTTTCTTAGTATCCTTAGTTATAAGACCTTAAATATTGCACTGTTTCACGTTGGACCCTTGCCGACTGTAAAACAAAATGTAAGCATTACTAAAGTCTTCCTCATGCGGTTTTTGTTTACTCGTGATGTCATCGTTGTAGTAATGCCAAACATCTGTTTGTGGATTTTTCGCGTAGGCCGTGTAGTGTCCAGCAGATACTCCTGTTACAAGAACAAAATTTAATTATACATAAGAACTTTAAGCGGGATAGAGAAAAAATAACCCTTAGAATGGATGTGCTAAATATACAAATCTCTTACCACCAAAATGACAAACGCACGCATATAAGTCGTATAGGTGCTTTCCGCAACTTAACCCTACCAAGGGAAAGGTCACTTTATCGTCCAGTTTCGTACTCACGCACTCATAGAAAACGAACCTACAACAATATGCAACTTAGTAAACAATGTAAAATTTTCGGCGATTTTCATTAGAAATAAAAAATTAATTAAGTTCATTACCTTTTAAGATAGACAATAAGGAACTTGGGGTACCGATGAACGGTTAACGTTTTAGTAGCACATTGATTATTTCGACATTTAGGACAATACCATGGATTGTGTTCATCTAGGATTTCGCTGTAGAAAAAATAAATAATTAATATGGAAAAAATTCCTTAAAATACGCACGTTTGTCGGACATTAATAAAAGTACGAATTACCTTTGGCTAAATGCTTGTAAACAGTCGTAAAGAGAAAGCTGATGGTGCTTCCTTAGTTGACTGACACTTACGTGATCTATGACCTGTTGGGTTGTAGGAACGTTTTCGGTGTACCGTATGGCCAGAGTATCGATGTTTTGTAAATTAACCATACCACTCTCAACAACCTTGCAACCAGTACAATGCGATCCAAATATACATCGGGAGCAGTGACGACCCTACCAATATTCACAAAAAAATTTTGATTATGGTTCAATAATAACAAAATTTATACATCAGACGTTTTACTAACCTGCCCATCTACGAGATGAAGTGTAAAAGTATCATCTTCTGGCACAACCGTTTTAGCAAGTGTCCATAGATCTTTGGCATCGATCCTCGAGGGTAGTTTGAATAGCCGTGGATGTCCAAAAAGCTTGGTACTTTTACGATTGTTGGTTGCCTCGACGGTGTCGTGTCGCATTACCAACGGCACATTGAGTATTCGGATAGCGGGACGAGCACGTTGGGACTGGTCGATTCTGACGAAGGAGCTAGAGGTCATCTCAGCTGAGCACACTGGACACTTGTTCGGTCTCTTGTCGCTCTTGAAGTAGTTCTGTTGGGTAATACGCACTGCTCGCTCAGTTTTCGCGCTTTAGCTTATTTCACAAACGAGTACGGAATTTTTTTCTTGGCTTTTTCTAAGCTTTTGTATTACCTGTGATACTTTTAGTACGCACAATAGCATACTACTTGTCTATTTCTTTTCAAGAAAATCATGTATGATATAAATTAATATATAATTTAATAAACAACTGATCGACGCTTTTACTTCGTAAACGAGAAAGGTGAACGAATAATTAAGAGAGGAAGTACATAACAATTTGTGAAATAAACTATGAATGAAATTAAACTTAACACTGTTACCCTCCAATAGGCGTTTGCTGCGTTAATAATGATGCGTAAGTAGATTAAAGGAAAGTTAAACAGGTAGTTTCTTTAGGCCTCGTAATTTAGTTTAAATTTTTACAATTATTTCTTTACCCATGTAAGGAAATTAAAACAAAATTTAACAAATTTTAATGAAAAGCGTAACACGGATAAGCAATTGCTGATACATTTTGAATTCAAGATTATTTACAAAAACATTGAAAATGCTTAACGAAGAAAGAATATTCATTTTAGAAAACAGTCATAATTAATCTCTCAGTTGTAACGGCAGCATCAGACTAGTCTGAATTGAGTTCCGATCAAAGGATTGATGCGGCTCGCAGATTGTACTTAAAGAGCGGGTCATACGAGTTTCCATCCCAAGCCGAGTACCACCTCAGCTCGCCTCTTTTTGGTAAGAACAAAAAAAGAGGATAAACAAGCGTCCCAGGCAATTGGGCAGGCTCGGGCTGTTTCTGGTTCTCGTACATGCCATTACGACATCGCCCGGCTAGAGCGTTCAATGACCTTTTCTCAGACCTTCCCGAGGTGAATAAAATTGACCGACAAACAAAAGTCGCCTGTCGTGGTACACCCCTTCTGCAAGATTGACACTGCCGAATTCATCATTGAGAATTGACTTGTTTTTCTTTTAATTCATAATTTATTAACTCCTGTCCCATGTATAGATCAAAAGAAAAACAAAGCTACGTGATAACTTCTAGTCTACAAAGCGTGTGCGTTTCGAGTTAAAAGCGTTGAACTTGTATTTACATAGTAAACAAGTGAATAAGCTCCATTCAAAGTAAAAAAATTTAAATCATACCTCGATGCAAGGATCGCACATGAGAAGCTTACAATTGTTCTCACTGTGTCTCTTAAGATCACCATCGTTCTCCTCTAGGCAGATTGTGCAAGGTTCATCTGGAGCCGAACCCACAGACAAGCTCGTACTACTTGGACTATTCTCGATTGGCTGGTCAGTACTATTACTACTGCTACAACCACTACTACTGCTTGTACTTGGGATAGCAGTGTCGGACTCGACCCATGGCTCGGGAGGATCTTTCAGCTCGAATGCATAGATTAATCGTGTCGAGTCATTCACGAACTTCAGCATTAGGTTGTCTTCCTGTGAAATTTATAGAAACGTTATGCTCTGTTTATTCGTTACATTTATCAATAGCTCAAAATATTTTTAGCAATGATTGTACTTCAGAATGTAGCTTAGTGACCATACTCGATGTCACTAAAATGTTCTACCAAAGCATATTAATATTGGAGGACAGTATCGACAGCAGCTTAGTCCTAACCAGCATGCTACCTTCTTAACCCTCCATTCGTTATAAAAATTTGAAATATAATACACAAACTTAATTACCAATATTTTTGCGATATGATTTTCCAAAACCTCAGCCACAGCAATACTGGACGTAGATACGTCATTTTTTTCGAGAGTCTTCAGTAATTCCTCCTTAAGCTTACTAACCCTAGACTGTTTATTGAGCGAGACAACGCATCTGATAGGTGATTCGCCGTTGGCGGGAATGTAAGTAACGGTCAACTGCCTTTCCATCGCATAAGGTAGCGGTACAGACAGGTACATAAATGGCTCGTATGTTACCGATACATGCTTACAATGTGAGCATACCACCTGGAATACAAATAAATTTATTAAAATTTGTCAAATTTGAAAAATCATAAAATACCGAGTATGTTTTTTATAACGTATGTAACAATTGATTGAAATCTATTTTTAATATAATAAAAATAGACAGGAAAATAATTGTACTTTCTCTCGGAGACTGTTTACGATGTAGACCGATCTTAACAGCTACATACCGACGTATGTCTCCATAAGTATAGAAGATTTACATATTGAATCAAAATTTTTACTTTTTTATCGACTCACCGTGCTCTTGAACTGGCCTTGAAAGGTATCGACAATAACGCTTCGGTTTGCTCGTAAATGCTTAGACCAGTGTTTTTCAGCCTCGACATCGTCTTGCGTCGCTACAGCACCGTTTTCATGATTTTGCAGAAGCCTCGCACATTGCAATGCATCAGCATCAAGCACATCTTTCTTATGATTCTTCTCTTGGTCCTCTAATCGCATTCGCTTAACATTACACTTTTCCAATCCGCTGTCATACTCCGTTTCAGATCCGCTTGAAACACATTCTGGACTGCATTTGGTCCGCTGGCAATTGACTTCTTTTAACCGCTTGCCGCTGACGTTTTTATTGTCAAAATCGTGACTCTCCGTAAGATTGGCGTTCTCAAGGGTAATTCTTCGGCTATTTTCCTTAGGGAACTTTTGCGAGTCGTAATGTATTTCATTATTACACTCTTGCGGCGATACTAAGAAGTTGGCATTACTTGTTTTGGCATCCTTTGCGATGTCGTTGAATTTGTTTAGCCGTAGTTGACGGAGTTCTTTCATATCATTGTGGTTGAAACTAGACTTTGGATCGACAATCTCGTCCGAGTCCAGAGTCTCCTCGTCTTCGTTCAATGGAGAATTGTGAGGAGAATTTGCCGTACTATCCAGATCATCCAAACAGGATTCTAGAATTAAAATATTATAACATTTAAGCATTAATTATAATTATAATCAGTTAATAATAATATTGTGTATATGCTGTGCGCGTTTAAAATAATTACCTCTAGGTGAACCAGCCATGGTAACATTAGGACTATTCGGGTTGTCTAGTGAAATATGCTCATCAAAAAAGTCCATGAAATCAGGATCACAAGTGGCAGTATTAAATGTAGCCCCCAAACAAGGTTCTTTGTCTCCATTTTGATTTGAATTTGTAGCACTGGCAGTTGTCGCTGTAGCGGTAGGTATATGGCATGGCTTATTTGTCTTTGATAAATTCATTTGTTCATGTAAGGAGTCTAGCAGCAATGCCAAAAATTCTTGACAATCGTGCTTCAAAGTCGAAGTAAAACATTAATTTTACGAAAACTTCAAATAAAAATTAGTTTGATTTTCTAATAAATTACCTGTCGATAATCTTTAAATTGTGAGTGATATACTCCAAGAGTCTCTTTAAATTCAGTGGGCTGTAGTACATTATACTTGCCTGACCACATTTTGCTCAATAATGCACTGAAATTTGCCATTAATGAGCCAGGTGGCGGTACTTTCTCGCTGCGTTGTTGCAATTCAAGAAAATGACACAGCACTGGTGGTGTAGCAGTCAGGCATTGTAGTCCAGCTGCCATGAAGCAAGTATTACCTAAGTTCCGTAGACCACACACACCAGCTGGTGCATTTACTTCTAAAACAAATTAGTCAATTAATGTAGGTTTGTACGATTAATCTGTGATACTTTGTGAGAATGAAATACTTACCAATTACTGAATCATCAGGAGGATCTCCAGTATCAGAAAAAAAATCATTTAGTTCAGCTTCACTCGAGGGAAGGAAAGGCCCATGTTCAACACCATTCCTATTATCGTTTAATGGATCTGAAACTAATTCTGGAAATGAAGCTTGCAATGGTACAGCATAATCTGAGGCAGAAGTATTTGCTTCAGTCCTATAATATAACAAATAAGTTATTATACTAATAATAAGTTCTATTGTCATTTGAACCAGTATATTTGCCTGCATAATAGTACATACCATGTGTTTTCAATGCCCATTTTGCTCTCGTTGGAAGAAGGGCTATCTTCATGGAAGGTGAGATTATGATCAAGGGAAGAGGTCAGAGGGCTGAGACCAGTGGATTCAGTGACTTCAAGAATCTCTGCAGGTTCAGAAAAGTCAGAGATCATAGAAACACCTCCCACTTCTAAAGAATTGTCTTGGCTGTCCATTCAGACTTGGCCTGGTCCTGTTATAAAAATACCCTTTATTTTAGATTATTCATGTATAGTTTCAATCAATAGACATTCATACTTGAACACTGACTGTGCAATTAAGAATGAATGGCATTGAAATAGAATATGCTAAATGCGCTATTCACATGAATCAATTAAACCAAGTCACTTGATTCACCCTGTCACATTCGAGAACTTCTTGTTCATTGAACAAGAATCCAAGCAAAGAAAAACATACGACAGAGGAAAAATCCATTCACCGTACATCTAGCGTGTCAGCTGTCAGCAACAATGCCCACAGCAAAGAAACCAAATCCTCACGCGGGGCAACGTAGAGGTGAGCATGAGCACACACTGCAGTGGTGGTCGATGTTCTCGATCGCGTAGAAAGCCCAGCAGCAGCAGCAGCAGCAGTAGCAGCAGCAGCAGCAGCAGCAGCAGCAGCAGCAGCAGCAGCAGCAACAGCAGCAGTAGTAGCAGCACGTGCGACCTTATTAGCCAAACAAGTACTCGTAGTAGAGCAAGATACGATACATATATGTGTCGTCGATTGCGCGCCGACGTCGTTTCACTTTCCGCCGTGGAGTGCGCGCTCTATCTCTCTCACTCCTCACTTTCGCGTATGTGCGAAAAACGGCAACCTCGCAAATTGACTCGTGACGCACGCGAAAAAGTCGAGCGAGAGAAACAAGGGAACGCCAATGAAAAAAATAACGGATTCCGCAGACGTGTTAGCCAAACGGATGAACAAAGCACCTAACCTCGTGCACGTGGCACAGAGGTTATTACCCCCTTTCGCGCGCGCTTTCTCACTCTCGTCTCTATTCCTCTTGTCTTGTCCCACACATAAAAAATCCATTCTCATCAACCACCCACGAAAGATTAGAATATCCAACGATAACAAGTGGATATGGATAGAATAATACTTATGATATTCAATAATTTACCTGGCCAACGTTTCGTTCTCTCCAGGGGCGACTCCTTGACGGTTTTAAAAAAGACGAAAGCTTTAAAAGCGACTTCCTCTCACTATCGCACACTGTCTACGGATAGTCAGCAACTACTGCGACAGCTCTGCTCCTCACGGTTCAGGCGGCCATTGCTTCTGCCACCACTTATCACGGACAGCGCCGCCGTTGATATAGAGGCTGCGCACAAGTCCCGGTGAATTATTATTAAGTTTCCTCCTTCCAAGACTTCCTCTCGATAACTGCACTTTTTCTTTCAACCTACGTGCAATTTTTATTCGTATCGGCCACATATATGTATATATATATATGGGTGCTGTGTGTTGTTTTTTTGCTTTAAACTACGAGAGAGAAGCTTATGCGGAGGTCAGCGGCGAGTGTGCGCGGCAAAAACAGAGGAAACGAAAACCGGCATCATATAGCGCGACTTTCACTTTTCCTCTCTTTCTACTTCTTTTCAGAAAATTTAAATTCTCAATTTTTAATGAAAATGTACTTACATCTTATGATGTTAGATGTAAATGCTTGATCTGAATAAATCCGTCGACGATATCTGCTAGTAGATTTTAGAGAACTGCACCCTAATATAAATGTTGGAAGTGACTACCACGACGTTGGTAAGAAAGAAACGTGTTCCGAATTTTCGAAATGCCTAGATGAAATAATAATGGTGGGGGCTCAGGCGCGCCGGAAGCACAAACGGTAACCAAAAGAAATAGACATGAAGGTATAGGTATAAATTTGATTGGCATATCAACCGATGTCGAAGAAAAATATGAAATATCCTACGTTATTTGTTCTCTATTATTTAATATTCACTTATAAGAACAAAATTTAATCTCAATAAAAAGATAAGATTTTTAAAATGGAAGAACATGCCAAGAGTAGGGATAATAAGAATCAAACATTTTTTGTGTACAGTTATATCCGTTCAGTGTTTATTTAAATGAAATTTCTTCGAAAGTACACTTGAAATAAAAAATAAATGCTTCTTAAGTTTTATGTAATAAACATGTACTTCACAAACACGATTAATCGCACTGTCGTTTCATCGTAAAAAATTAATCTTTTTTAAGTAAAACATTTTTTCTGTTTTTGTGAATAGACATAGAAATGAATTGTTTACATTGTATCAAAAATCATACAAAGCAATATACATACATTTGTTATAAGTATAAATATTGTTCGAATTTACATGCATTAAATAGTTGAACAAATTATTAACTTATTCACTTCATTTTACCAAAAACAATGGAAATATCAATTCAGAGTTATATGCCTCAATTAAAGTCATAAAAAAATAGTCAGATATTGACAATCGCTTAAAAATATAAAGACATATAATACATACTCAAAATTAGCCGAAAAAAAACTTTTTTTTATTAAAAATTTAGTTTGCACACAATAAGTCATAATATAGGCCGCCAATGACGAAGTAAACTTACGATTAGTTTCGTTGAATTTAAAATTTTTCATTAGTCTTAATAAATAGACTTAGAAATTTACAGATATTATACTTAAAAGTAATTAATTTTTCGATTCATTTTCTTTTATTTACAGAAAACGTCGATAAATTAGAGTATTCTCTGATTGTTATTTGAGTTACTTTGTGACACATTAAAAAATGTACGTTCTCTTTTTTATAACAAACATGAGTTTATAGCCGTTAAAACTGAAATTTGAATATCAATTTATCTTCATCAACCTTTTCTAGAATATCACCGACGTTCTCTTTTACATAATCGTCTTGTTTGCGCAAAAACCAGTACGTGTAAAAAATGATCAGAAATAGATTTTTTTGGTGACTAGATTATCTTACAATCGACAGTTTTATACATGGAATAATCTGTGGCAGCGCATTATACAAAGGATAAAATAAACGTAATAAAGATTATAAAAGAACTTTGGTTTACAGCAACTCCATATTAAGTAATTTTTTTGCTCTATCATAAACGATTAAATACATGATGATAATTAGGGTTATTTTTCGAGATTTCTTAGCTATTTATGGATATTTTTACTCGTTTATAACAATAATTATGAGGAATCCAAATTTCTTGCACAAGTGATTTTTTTTCAGTTAACTCTAGCATTTTCACATACTGTGCCAATAATTACTTTTTCAATTACAAAGGCTGATCGACAATTGCTGTAATTACTTCAAACTGTTACAGATATGTCGCAAAAATTAAACCTATAATGATAATCAATTTAATTGGAGCCAATGGCTGAATACTTAAGAACTATGCTTACAAACTAAGTAGCTGCTCGCTTTACAATTTTTTTCATCATTGTTAAAAAAGTTTTTTTCTTTTCTCGGGTAAAAGGTATCAAAAAGTTTCAAGAAAAATCAGTCGCTTTATATAAGTTGTGCTATTCTTTAATTATATAGTTAATGCAAAGCTAAACAGCTTTGTTAAATGCCGCACAGATATAAATGAAAATATAAATGAATAGGTATTTTTGATGTCAAATATATAAAGGGTTTCTCTGCTTTTTGGTTTCTATACTACATTATATACATCTAACTAGCGTTAGTTACTCTATTTATCGTTATCAAGACATTATTTTATTTGACGCAAATTTTCCTCTTGTTTGTCTGCTTGAAATTCTATGCTTTTCCACAACCTATTCGTAATTATACACTCAAATTAACGTAGCACTAGCACATGTAATGCTAATAGCACGCTAATGGTTATTTCATTTTTTGTAATTATTCGTGATTGGAAAGCGTATGGCACACTTTTCACCCAATTCTTTTTTCTTTCATAAACCTCCTTAATACAAAATTGAGGAATATTCGTTCAGCATCATCCTAGTCATTTCCAAAAAATTATACTATTCAATCTTTTCCATTTTTATTAGGTTTTAATTATCTTTAATATTACGCGGTTAAATATATTACTGATTGATTTTTTTAATTTTTGATACAGTATTAAATTTATTTTGAAGGTTTTATGGGTTAGTCATTCCCTGCTTTATATTAAAAATTTGTATTGGACTACTTGATTTATGACATGGACAATTCATTCTTAAAATTATTCTGTATTTTTAGTGTTTTTTAGACATTAGTAAGTAATTTAAGCTTAACATTCATTTATATATTTTGGAAATAATTACTTTTTTTCTCATTTAGAAAATAAGTAGTACAGTTATGAATATTCAAATTTGCCAGATTTTAATTTAATTTTAAGACTGAATTTGATGTCTTATTTGTTTATTGTAACAGTAACAATAGATCATATACATATATTTTTTGCATCTTCCTTTTGATTATAAGTGATTTTTAATGTAATGAGGTAAAGGACTGTACACTAACACCCATGTGACATCGTCCATCAATTGTCAATTGACAATGTATTCAAATAACGAATTTGTTTATTTTTTTACTTTCACATTTTATCATACTTAATGCTTTTGTCTTCATACAAAAAATAATTTTCAACATCTCTTTTTAATGTAATACTTGGATTATTTTTTAATTAGTAATGCGTCAGTGCTTAAAACATTTAAAATAGTGTTAAGAGATTTATCTGATAAAATATTATCTAGGTTTGTTTCATCGATAAAACATTAAACCTTCGATTTCCAAAAATTAGAATACAGAAGAACTAGAAGTTAGCTTTTTATTTAAGTTTTGTTTATGGCATATTTTTTAAGATTTTATTACGTATGAACATATATGGCAGTATTGGTTGCAATATAAGAAAATTCCTTAGTAAGCGTAATAGTCAGAGCACTGACCAATCATGATTTTCAAATAAAATTTATTATTTCTACCTTGTGTTTCATAAATAGAAAAATAAGAACAAATCCTTATTTTTTAATGTGAAAACTGAGAACTTTTCGCAGAGCACGAAAATTGTAATATTGACATATTTAAAGAGTTTACTATAATAAATTATTAATAATTGTAAAAAAATTTGAAAGCATTAAAATATTGTATAGTGGATCGATTGCCATAGACAAATTTGATGTGTTTGGTACCATTAGCGATATCCTATTACTAAAAAATTTCTAATAATTAAAGTAGTAAAGATTTAATTGTAAATTATTATTTTAACAGTAAAATTAATAGAAAGTTATTAGTTTTCAAAAGTTAGTGCCCTCCTCTGTAGTTAACTTAAAGTTTGTAAATGTTCGTTAAAATTATCTGGCTTTTTGATAGTTCTTTTTCCTAACCTGTTTATCAGCCTTAAATCATTGAGTTTACAACAAATCGCACCTTCGTTGTCGGCGTTTCTGTGGTTCAGGTCGAAGTACTGCGCGAACAGCTTCATCGAAGACCTGCTTCAAGCCACGTTGTGTCAATGCAGAACATTCCATATATTTTACTGCCCTTATCTGCATAAATAAGTGAATTCTAATTACGAAACTGATATAAAGTATAAAACTATATATTTGAAAATATTGCAAAATAACCTTATTAGCTAACTTCTGGCCTTGTTCTCGTTTGATGGCACTAAGTCCTTGTTCGGCCAATGCAGTCAGTGTTTCACGATCATCTCGTAAATCAATTTTTGTCCCCACAAGTATCATTGGTGCATCTGGACAATGATGTTTGATTTCAGGGTACCATTTGCTGGTGACATTTTCAAATGATGATGGACTTGTCACAGAAAAACAAATGAGAAATACATCTGTTTGTGGATATGAAAGTGGTCTGAGTCTATCATAATCTTCTTGACCTGCTGTATCCCACAGTCCTAGACTTACTGGAATTCCATCTACTACCATTGGTGCTGAATAATTATCAAAACTAGAATAAAGAATATATCTTATAAATGTGATAAGAATTAAAAGCTTTCATAACTAAATCCTACAAATATAACATGACAGATAAAATATACAAACAAGTACTCTGCTACATATTTAATTCAGTAAATAAACTTCAAAGTAGCATTAATTATATGAAAGGTACTAAAGCCATTATGAAAGATTTATGAGACTTTTCTAGCTTATTTATAAAGGTAGAAAGATAAGCAAAAAGAGTTGAATTAATTGCTTCCTGTGAGTATTTAAATGGCCTACTTTACAAAACTATTAATAGACATTTATCATGATTTGACATTTATGATTTTAGCAAGTAAATTTGTAAGCATTTATAAAAAGTACTCACACTGTAGGTACGTATTCTCCTGGAAAACTGTCAGTTGTATATGAGATCAGCATACAGGTTTTTCCAACTGTGCCATCTCCAACAACGACACATTTTATTGGTCTACCTGAACTCATGGTGCTGTTTCTGGAAATTAATACACTTGGTTATGTTACAACGACAGCAAAAAGACTTTTAAACCTCATTTAAATCTTTTGAGAGTCTATGTAAAATCAATTTACTTTAAATTTTGAATCATAAAAGAATATCTGAAATAAATAAACTTTGAGTACACTTTAATAAAACAAGACAATAATCACTTATTGTTGCTCCAACACTTATAGGATAGGAAAGGAAAAAGGAATACCCATAATCCCTCAAAAAAGAATTAACATTGTCAATTACAAAGCCATAATTGATGGTCGTTCAGAACGGAAGTAAGCGTATGTGCTAGCTAGCAACAGAGCGGGTGTTGACTCAATTAAAAGGCCTGTGACGTTTAATCGACGAAATAAGGAGGCGCGCGAACACGAACAAAAATTACACACTTCAATGATGCAGATTGCTACTCATGCTGCTACGAGTCAATAACATAATCTATCACACTACACATACGCCTATGAATTTTTCCTCTGACTCTCTACTTCTTCGCCTTTTAGAAATACAATATATACGACGTTGTTACATCCAAGTGAAGAAACTTACCGTGACTGCACACTACTTCTCTATTTTCCTCGCTTCCTTCCGCTGTCGCCGCCGCCGTCGTCTTTCCTTTTTATTTTTCCTATTTCGAGAGACACGGCCCGAAAAGGTCGTCTACACCGTCGGAGCACATATATGCACATACACCGTATACCTAAAGATGTGTATGCGAGAGAGAGAGAGAGAGAGAGAGAGAGGGCGAGAGAGAGAGAGAGAAAGAGAGAGAGACACGCATGGCAGCAGCACTGCGCGAAGGGGGATGGGGGCGCCGCAAGTCGTGTTTCTTTTTAGGAAATCACTCACACAGCAGTAAGCAGTGTCAATTCTCGCCTATATCGCTCTTGCCCATGGCGGTACACCAAATATTAAGCTTACCAAATATATGAAACGAATATGCTAGTATTACTGTACTGTATTACTGTATATATGATAACATTTTTTAAATTATTTTTTAAAATAACATGAACTTAATAAATTAGTTGCCAGTATGAGGTTGCAGCAATTAATTAATGAATAAATAAATATTTATAATAACATAAAAACTAATTTAAAAACTAATAGGTAAAACTAATTTCTTCTTCTGACAGAATATTATCACGTTTCTATCGACAAAAACATTTAATACTTCATTTAATCGGAAAACGTATGATTTTAAATTATGTAGTAAATCCATAAATGATAATTTAATCATATTCATCTTAGTATTAGATTATTTGTAGCTACAATTATTAATTAATTTTATATAGCGCGACTACCATAGGTAGCAATAATTTACCATCAATAAACGAAGTGCTGTAAATCAATTTTGAAAAATTAAGATCTGGCTTGTTAGCCCGTAATAATGATATTTGTATTTTGTATTACAAAAAAGAAAGTATACCAATTTTAACGAAAGTTATGTTGGAACCGGGAAATGTGAAATTAGTGTGCAGTTACGGTATTAAGTATTATACAGCTAGTTTGCCGTCTGCATAACTAATTTTAATCTTTGATATGTCACTAATATCTATATTCAGTAGCTAACATATATAGCTATATATAACTTGGATCCGTGCATTCGAATAACCTCTTGTAACACATTACACATAGTGTACTTCTGGTGTAACTTAACTGAAGTAATAATAATTAAATATAAGTTTTTTAAAATTAACATTTAAGTAATTCAATAATTCAGTTTGAAATCATTCCGTTTAAATGTTGAAGATATATATATATATCGGTAACATTTTTGTTTTGCAGTCACAGTTACGAGCCTTGAATTGATAGAACATAAACACAACGAGCAGTCGAGATAAAAATATATCTATCAGCAATTTTTTGCTACTATTTTTAAAAAAATTATACTATTATAAAAAAATCGTAATTTTGTTTAATTGATATACAGACGGTCAATAAGAAAATGAAAAAACATCAATCTAAAGTATTAGATAAAATAAAAAATCCTGATATACCTGGTGAATAAAATTATAATAAACAAGATTTCTGTATTTGAATATCAAGGTCAATAAAAGCAATATTTTACTTTTTATACAGGCTTAGAACAAATACTACCACCTCCACCTCCAAGAATTTCTGTTAATCCATCAGAAAGTATCTCAAAAGAGAGCCATCAATCTAATCGAAAAAAAGATTCTCAGGCTAATCAAACAATACCATCCCCATTTAATACTAATCAACCATGGTGGATACCAGCGGAAGCTGATAATACTGAAGTCTATACACAGTGGTATGAATCTGCATATAAAGCAGCATTGCAAGCTGCTCAAGAGAAAGATCCAGTCGGTAAACCAAAAGTTAAATATTTTAAGAGAAAAGTTGAAGTTATCGATGCTAAAGTTGATGCAGGTAAAATATCTATATATTATTTTTGACATTGCTTTTACATTTTTAATTATTAAATTTTGAAATTTAACGATTGATTTAGAAAAAGTTGCTAATGCTCAAAAAGAATTGTCCGCATTAATGAAACCATTAAAATGTGATTTATGCAATGCAGTAGTGAGTTTATATTTTTATCCTATAGATAACTCTACTTCCTTCATTATTTACATACTTTTATTATTTTTAGATGAATTCAACAGTACAAGCAAGACTACATTATCAAGGTAAACCACACCAGAAAAAAGTCTCTATGTATCTTAATCAAAGTGCAAAGAAAATGAAACTTGAAGAAACTCAAGTATCAAGTACAACAGCGTCTAATGACTGGACCACCTATTGTGAAGTAATTTAACAAAATTTTAAATTAATTGCTTTTATGGAACAAAAGTTTTCTTAAAACTTATAATGATTGTTTTAATTTTAGATTTGCAAGATTTGGTTTACTTCTCAAACAGATGCAAGTCAGCATTATTCTGGTAAAAAGCATTTGAAAGCTGCTTTTGGAGCACTTGACCAAAAGTATGTATTAAAAGGAAGTTATTTAATTTAATAAATATGGAAGCATATTTATTTACAATAAACAATTAAAAAGTATTTTCAATCATTCTATTTAGTGTTACAAAGTATACATTCAATATTAGTGATTAATATATAGTTCTTAATTAAGAGAATTTTTATGTCCTCATAGTATTAAAAGTTTTAAACAATATTTATATTAATTTATCATCACAATTAATGTAATATTAAAGAAATTTGTAATTTAAAAGCTAATTTCATTTATTTTCAGAATAGCAGCAAAGAAAGTTCAGTCAAAAATTCCAGAGGATCCAACTGGTCGTTTTGGAATAGGTACAGCATTTCAACCTCAATCTGAAGTTCTGCCAGTAGTATCTGAACCTTTGCCAGTACCGATAGTCATTCCACCTGTTCCTCAGTATTGTCAAGTTCCAATCCCCATTCCAACCCCCCTTCGCTGTGAAATTTGTGGAATTTCTGCCAATCGTCAGGATCAATTAGATACTCACAAACGAGGAGCAAAACATATAAAAATGATGAAACAACTTGGTTTACCACTTACAGATGAAGGTAAACAAATTTTTACGGTTAAATGAAAAACATTAATCAATAAATTATAATAAAAATTTTCTAATTGTTGTTTGCAATACCAGAAACAGGATTAGCCTCTTCAAATAATATAGATTATTCCATTTATAGAACACCATCAGGTACGTTAGTGCATTCTCAAATAATATAATAATCTTCTAGCGAATCTATAAGTTATAAGGATATATTCATTACAATCACAAAATTTTTCATTTGTGTGCCTATGATCGATATATTTACTTCAAACATATTTTTCGCGTTATTTCTTTTATAAATATAACCTAGAATAAGTATTAATTCTTTAACTTTTAATAACACTCCTATTTTATTATGCATATATTTATGCAATAAGTGTATATATGTCTGGTGTCGTTTAAATTGGTTAAAAAAGTTGTTCTCGACCAGTAAAAGAATTAATCTTCATTTTTATTTTTTAAAATTTTTGTTACAGGACAGTATTATTGTGCACCTTGCAACATGTCTTTGAACTCTGAAATAACATTTGGTCAACATATGGAGAGTAAGAAACATAGGAATAAAGTTAGTCCCAAATCAGCTGAACAACCTGTAGCAAGTAATAAGTCTAAGAAAAAATAAATTATTCAACCAATTTAATTTTGATTTACTCAATAAGTCTTAAGTCAAATTTAACGTCTGCTGATTTATTATTTAATATTAACTAAATTATTTACTATGTACGTACTCTGGATCGTATATGTTTATTTAAAAAAATATATATTAAAACAAAGTAAAACAAATACAAAAATTTTAATATTTAAAAAGTTAAGTAAAAGTATTTCTACGAAACTGTTACGTACAGAAAATATTAAATTTTCAAATTTAGGCGGTAGCAATAAATAGCTGTCGCCACTGTCACGCTATAGTATATATAGCAGGAACGAAAGTTAAATGTTATCAAAATGCAGAAAGTAATGTCAGTAATTACTAATAAATATTTAGCGATCCTTAATTAACTTACACAAGAAAAAAGATATTTCAGCTATTGTAAATGTCTTTCATGTGATTGCTTGGCTTAAACAGTACTTAAGCAAACTGAAAAATTACCAACGCTGTCACAATTCAAACAAATGCAACGTCAGCAAATTGACCAATCCCCTATGAGAATTCAAATCATAACGGAAAAGTACTCGAGGGTTGAAAAATCCGGCGTACGTCTGGCACTACGACACAGAATATCCCGATATCCTTTGTTTAACGGTTAGGTTTAATCAATATTTTTCGCGTTAAAATTATGTGATTGTCCCTGCAAATTGTGATTATCGAGTGTAAACGTTGCCAATATGTCGGATAGTATCCAAGTGGCGATAAAGGTTCGACCTTTGATCAAAAGGGAAAAGGACGAAAATCTTCAAATCCAATGGACCGTAGTTGATAACGTATTGGTTCCTACAGATCCCGAGAAAAAGCGCGGTGAAAAGGGGTTTCAGTTTGGTAAGCCTTAATTGTTTAATATTAAAATTGTTACTGTGGTTTCAAAGTCATCACATTTCACCTGATCATTCAGTGACGTCTTAATGTTTTTTTTTCATGTTTAGATCACATATTTGACCCTGACAAAACAAATAACGATGTATTTGAAACTGTTGTTAAGCCAATTGTTGATGCTGCAGTCAAAGGTTTCAATGGTACTGTATTTGCATATGGTCAAACAAGTTCTGGAAAGACTTACACAATGTTAGGTACTGAAACTGAACCTGGAGTGATTCCTATGGCTGTAGAACACATGTTTGATTCCATTGCTGAAACGTGTGGCAGAGAGTTCCTTTTAAGAGTATCTTACTTAGAAATATATAATGAAAAAGTTAATGACCTGCTGGATACAAACACAGTAGATCTTAAGCTTCGAGAAGATAACAATGGTCTTGTACAAGTGCTCAAGTGTAAGGAGGAAATTGCCAGTAGTCCAGATGCTATTATGGCAGTTATGAAAAAAGGTGACAAGAACCGTAGAATTGGTGAAACTGATATGAACGAGAGAAGTAGTAGGAGTCATACAATATTCAGGTAATTTACATTATTTGTCTTCTTGAAATAGGTCACTTGCTGTTGCCAATTATATATTTTAATTTTGTACTTACATATTTATAGAATAACAATTGAAAGTAGAGATATGAGTAGTGATTCTGATGGAGCCATTCAAGTTTCACAGTTGAATTTAGTAGACCTTGCAGGTTCAGAGCGAATAAGTCAAACAAATGCGACAGGAGAAAGATTTAAAGAAGGAACTCATATTAACATGTCACTCTCTACCTTAGGCCTTGTTATAAAACAACTCAGTGAATCAGCGGAATATACAAAGTATGTAAATTTTAGAGACAGTAAGCTGACAAGATTATTACAAGCATCTTTAGGAGGTAATGCTATGACAACAATTATTTGTGCTGTAACACCAGCAGCTTTTGAGGAAACTCAATGCACTTTGTGGTTTGCTTCGAGAGCCAAAAGTGTAAAGAACAAACCACAATTAAATGAAGTCATGTCAGATGCAGCACTTTTGAAACGATATAAAAAACAACTTGCTAAATTAACAGAGGAACTTGATAAAATAAAAACTGGAAATTTTGTAGCAGAAGTGCAAGAAATGGAATCCAAACTTCAAGAAAAAGATAGATTAAATCAGTTATTAGAAGAACGAATCGAGTTACTGAAAAATGGTCTCATTTCTGCAAATAGTGCTACAAAAGATGATGTTGTTTCAAAAATTCCTAAGTCAAAGCGAAGACGTACATGGGCTGGAGACAGAGGACTAAGTTCTCGATTTAGTTTGTTACCAAAAAGTTTGCCTACTATTGAAGAAGTTGTTACTGTCAGTCCTGAATCTAAATCAAAGTCTATAGAAAAAGCCAACAATTACAATAAAAGAAAAAGTATTATTCAAACAGTCAACTTTAATGAAGAGTCATTTGAAACAGAATTTACTGATTTTGAACTGGAATTAATAAAAGTTGCCAAAGAACGCGAGGAAGAAACTAACAGTATCACAGATTCTGTAAATAATGTTAACAAAATTGCACAAAGATTAGGAAATCGAGTGAAATTTCAAGATGATGTTGAAATTCATAGACTCAGCAGTGGAAGTTATTGGAGTGATATGTCAATAACAGATGGAAAGTTCAATCAAGGTACTGCTATATTAATCAATACATTTCAAATATTTTTCATTAATTAAGTTGTAAACATTTATCATGTTTCAGCTGATACAAAACTAGAATCATCTCCTGGTACTCCAAAATCTGTATTAAGAGAAAAACTTAGTTATACTATGGCGGAATATGAAGCTCTTCGTGAGTTTTGTATTTTAGAAAAACAAGCATTTGCTGAAGAGTCAAATTTTGAATCACCAGCAGAAAAAATATTTTTGGAAAATCAAATTGAGACACTCCATAAAAGGCTTGAAAAATATAGTATATACCAGACAGAGCTAGAAGAACAGGCAACATTGTCACTAAGTTGTATCTACCATCTAAGTACCAAAGTTCCAAATATTCTAGAATTATGGAAACCGAAGATATTTAGTGAAGAAAAAGGTGAAATTGATATTCTCAGTGAACTTAAATATCTTTTAAATTTGCTTACCTCTCTGAAAAATGAACAACAGTTAACATCTTTAGAAAAGAAATTAAGCTTTGAATACAATGAATGTCTTCAAGAATTAGAACAAATTAAGTCACAAAATGAATTATTAGCTACTGAAAATAATGAATTACAAAATAAGTTAGCTGATGAATCAAATAAGTTGAAGGAAGCTAATATGCGTATTAAAAATCTCGCTAATGATACTGATTGTCTTATGGCAAACTTGTTACAGAAAGATACAGAGCTAGCTAATTTGAAAGAAAAGATGGTTAAGTTAGAAAGAGTAGTGGATGAAATGAACAAATCTACAAATGAAAGTGCACTTGAAATAGTAACAGAAAAAGGAACTGATGTTTCTTTCAAACTAAATATAACTACTGATGCTCATTTTGATAGAGATGCTGAAATAGCACGGTTAAATGAAATGATTGAAGAGAAAACGAACGAAATTACAAAACTACGTAAATTTGAAAAAGAAATAAAAATAGAAAATGAATGTTTACAAGAGTCTCTAAATAAAGTAGTTAATATTGATTTACAATCTACAGAATGCCAAACTGAAAAATTTCCTGAGTCTGATAGTCAAGTAGAAAATCAAATGTCTCAACTGGATGCAATAATTCAAGAAAAAACTCTTTGTATAACTCATCATCAACAGATAGAAATGGAAATGAAACATAAAATTGAAGACCTGCAAAAATGTTTGGATGCTTTCACAAAGATTGATAAAACATCTCAAGAATGTCAAACAGTGGAAGAATTGCAACCTGAAAATAGTAACAATATTGTAGTTAATCAAAATGAACATTCTGACATTCTGAAACTATCAAAGTTGGTTAAGGAGAAAGACGTTGAAATTATAAATTGCAAGCAGGTTCATGAACAGTTGAGGAAAGAAATAAAACAATTAGAAATTGCAGTACTAGATGCAAAAACTGATCAACAATATTCAACTCAAACATTCCATTTCAACTTGGACCAAGAAGATAATAACATCAAGATTGATTCTGACAAAGGTAGTCAAATTTGTAGATTAGAAGATATAATTAAAGAGCAGTCTCTTGAAATTACATGTTGCAAACAATCTGAAGTAAAAGCAAATATGCTAATAGAAAAATTACAACATTGTTTGAAAGATAGTGATGAACAAGAAAAGAACAAAAATGAAAATATTCAGACTGCTAATGATCCATTCGATTTACATAAAAATAAAGATAGTGAAATATCAAAATTGTTAGAAATCATTCAACTAAAGTCTTCTGAAATTGAAAATTACAAGCAATCTGAAGAAGAACTGCTAATAGAAATAGAACAATTGAAAGAACAACTAAAAAAAACTCAATCATCTGAGAATATGACAGAAATTATTATGAATGAAATTATTGACAATAGAGTTCTTGAGATGACTGAAATTGTTCAATCACAAAATACAGATATTGAAAAATACAAACATGAACAGGAAAAATCCGAAAAAGAAATTCAACAATTGCAAGATCATTTAGATAAAATTATACAAATAAAGCCAGCATTCATAGAGTTCCAAACAGAAAGCGTGTATGATAAAGAAATAAAATTACTAGAAGAAAAAGATAAGAAAATATTAAATCAACAGGATTTGATTCATCATAAAACAATTGAAATTAAGCAATACAAACAACTTGAACAACATATGAAAGAGAAAATTGAAAAATTAATGCAAAGTTTAAATACAAAAGAAATCGAGCAATCTTCTACAGAAAGTCAAACAGATAGTCAGTTTAATGAATTCTTCGATATTTTTTCAAATCAAGCTGATGAAATTTCAAGGCTTTCAACACTGATAGAAGAGAAAGATCACGAAATCAGTCATTGCAAACAAATTGAGCAAGAGTTGGAGACGGAGATTGAGCGACTGAGAGCAACGAGTGCTCAAATGATTTTAGCTAAACCTCATTCGACACAAAATTTTGAAATTGCTGATGACCAAATGATGCATGTAGATGAAGATAAAGATGATGAAGTTTCAAAGTTATTAGCAATAGTCTATGAAAAAACATTTGAAATAACGAAACGGCAACAAGTTCAAGAAGAGTTAGAGAAAGAATTGAAAAAATTACGACAATGTCGTTATTCTATCAATGCACCAAAGCAAACAGAAAATCAAGAAATTCAAACTGAAAAAGATCTTTATTATGATAACGAGAAAATAGCTGAAGAGTTAGAAATGTCCAATAACAAAATAAAGAATTATCAAGATGAAATTGAGATATTGAAGCAACAGATTAATGATTTGACAAGTTTTGTTGCAAATACAAACTCAAAGTCAGAAGAAACAATTTCGTTCTTTGAGAAAGAATTGAATTCAAAGATCACAGACCTGCGAGAACTGGAGTCTTTGAATTCTGAGTTACAAAAATGCATAGATAGAAAAACAGAAGAAATGGTAGATATGCAACAATCATTTAACAGTAAAGTATCGGAACTTGAACAAAAACTTGAAACGGTTTTACTAGAACGAAACGAATTAAAAGAAAAGGTTGATGCTGGTTTAGCTAAGACTTTAAAACATGATTTCGAAGAAAATACAGCCAATTTGAAGAATCTTGTTGAGAAATTAAAATCTGAAAATGAAGAATTAAAACATCTTGCAAAATTATTTGAAGCCAATAGAAAAATTAATTCGTCAATAAATGCATTGAACGTTTCCGGAACTCTTAGTAAGTGTAATATGAGTGTAGCAGATTCTACAACAAGTCCAAATATAAAATCTAACATGAGTAAAACAGATACAACAAAAGAAGTTGAAGCTAATTTGTTGGATGCAGATAACTTTGTCAAACCATCTTGTGTTACCGTAGAAGAAACAGAATTAGTTCGCGACAGCTCAAAAGTAAATGATTTTGCTAAAGCACAAATTAATAAAAATGAATTAGAATCAAGTAGTATATTTGCTAATCAGACCTATTTTGATAACATGGAAGTTGGACAGTCTTTTGCTCAAAATTTTACAGGTATTGGATTTGACGAAAGCAAAGATGTCTCTAATATATCTACTAATATAGACGCTACTATGGTAAGAATACGATTACTTTTTTCTTTATATTGAAATTATTTATTGCTTTTTGTGGAAATAATATTCTGAATAATTATGAATTTCATTTTAGACAAATCATATATCTATATCTGAGAAAGCGTCCAATATTTCAGTAATGTCAGAATGCAATAAAAACATGAGTAAATGTGAAGATTTATCTATATCTGCTACTTCGGTTTCGTTGTACAAACTTGATAATGAGTCGCTCACTTTGGAGGAGCTCAATAAATTCAAAGTTGTTTTAGAAAAAGATAATGCAAGATTACGCTTAGATCTTCAGAAAAAGATTCACGAAACTGAGGAAATTCAAAGAGTTTTAAGCGATTTTAAGCAAACTCTTGGACAACTACAACAAACAATCGATATATTGACCAATGAAAACATGGACATGTCAAAGCAATTATCCGAAGAAAGAGAAAGTCGTAATCAAGTTGTCAGCAATTTCCAAAGAGAAATTGATGCATTGTCAACACGCCTCAGCTCGGTGTCAGAAGAAAAGACATCACTGAAAAGTGAGTTGGCATTGCTCACTGAACAGTTTGATAATGTTCGAGCCATTTCGCCTGTCATTAGTGATGATGTAATGAAACAGAAGATCGGAGAGTACCAAGAAGAAATCAGAAAATTAAACGAAGAAAACATTGCTTTGTCAACTAATTTAATGGATAAAATTGAAGAGCTTGAAAAAGTAAAAGAAAGTAAAGTACAACTCTATGATCATGAGTGCATATACAAAGACAAGTGTGACGAATTAATCGAAAAATTACAGTCTTTAGAAAAAGAAAATATTGACTTATCCAGTGATTTAACAGATCATATCGAGGAATGTGATAAATTGAAAGAAACTGTAGAAATTTTGAACCAACAATTAGAATTTTACAAAGTTCAACAGTCAAGCGAGTATTCTAATAATAGTGATTTTGAATTTTTGAAACAAGAAAACATGCGATTGATAAATGAGTTAATTGAGGTGAAATCTAAACAAGCTCAATTAGTCCGAGAAAATGCTAATTTGTCATCAAATCTCATGTTAGATATTAGCAATGAGCTAAATCAATCTACAAGCTCATCTCACGATAAAACTACGAACGTACCCTTAGCGCCGCTAGATTTATCCTCTTCTGAAGCAAATAGCAATATTCTAAACGTGGATAATCTCAATAAAAAAGTCAAATTACTTCAGGAACAAGTAGATCATTTAACCTCTCTTAATAAGAAACTTGGTGAACTGAAATTGACTGCTTGCTCTCAATGCATTCATTTGAAAGAACTTAATGAAAGTCGAAGAGAGTTGAAACTTCAAGTAAAAGAACTTAGCACAAAGCTTATTGATGTCCAGAAAAAATTCGAGCAGAAGAGTGCTGATGTGGAAGTATTGAAAGCCAAAGCTAAAGAAGACTTTGAGGCGAGCATGAATTACTTGGATTCGACACATAACAGTAGTATTTACGATGGAATGAATGTTACTGTTTTAGAAGGTAAAGTTAAAAACTTACAAAATGAACTTGAGGAAGTTAAAGAAAACCATAACGAATTGTCGAATCAATACAAAGAGAAATGTAAAGAGTTGGAAAATTTGCAATTGGACAGTAATTCATTACTCTGTGAGAAATCAGATACTAGACGCTCAAAATTAAATACACCGTCTCGTAAAATTTCAAGAGTTCAAGCATTGCATAATAAATTGGACGATGTTACCAAAGATTTGCGAGAACTTAAAAAATCCAATGCTAATACTGATGACATAGTCAACAAAGTAAGACAAGAACACGTTAAATTTGAAGAAGAAATAGAATCGCTTAAGTTGTTAAACGAAGAATTGAAGAAAGAAAACGAAACTCTAAAGGGAAATTCGATACAGTACGAAGAGAAGGTGAAGCTTCTGGAAGAAGATTTGTCAATTTTATACAAAAAAGTCGAAACTGCGAGTGCATCGGAAAAAGAGTTTCAAGCTTATAAATTAGAGATTGAAGTTCAGTTAGAAAGTCTGTTGAAAGAGAAATCAGAGCTTGAAAGTATCCTCAGCAAAGCCGAAGAAAGATTCAAAGGGGAACTGGAAGAATGTAATGCACGTGCAAACGCTTATAAAAAAGAAAATATTGAGTTAAAAAATGAGTTACAAAAACTTGAAGACTCGATACAACAAATAAAGAAGAATAGCAACAATTATTTGGAAGAGAAGCTTAAGGAAGAAATAGATACGGCAAAAGTACGAATGCTTAAAGAAATGAAGAGCTTGGTTAATTTGTCTTTTGATGAATTAAAAGAATTGTCAAATAAATCAGTTACTGACATGTTCCTTATATTTTTGACTACTATTATGACCAAAGAAGGAGAGATTGTTAAAAAATTATATGAAGATCACGAAAAAAATGTTAAAAAATTAAAAGAAGAATATCAACAAAGTGATGATGCTGCTAACAAAGCCAATAATTGGGCTAAAACATTGGAAACTGATCTCGAAAAACTTCAGGTAGATTTGACGGAACAAGAACGTAAGAATAGGCGTTTCGAAGATGAAGTACGTCGATTAGAAGAGAATTTAAAGGAAGCACAGTACGAGAATCAACAGTTGCATAATAATATTATCAGTTTAGAGTCTGAAATTAATTCCCTGCAGATTGAGTTGGATAAAAAATCCAAATCTAATAGCGATCGAGATAACGTTATCACTGCTGCTCTAGAGAAAGAAAAATTGGCAAGAACTAAAGAACAAGAATTGGAAGATAGATTGAGACACGAAAAAGAAAAATATGAACGTGCTGTAAAAGAACACATTATCCAACTCGAGTCTTACAAATCTGTAAACGAAGATCTTCGAAGTACTGTAGAAGGTCAGGATCTTGAAATTGAACATTTCAAGAATACTATCAATATAAAAAATCAGGAAGTGTCAGAAACAATGAGAAAAATTATGAAGTTAGAGCAAACAATACAAAACATGGAAGAAGCAAACCAGATCGTTCAAGCTGAAGTTTTAGAAAAAAATAAAAATATTGAAGAAATAACAAACCTCATGAAAATTAAATGCGACTTGTTAACGGAGTATAAAACCAAAGTTGAAACAATGAAGCCGGAATTCGAAAGTTTGCATACTCAGATAGCTGATCGTAAAGCCGCCATAGAAAAATACAAGGAGGATATTCATAATATGAAATTAGAAAATAAGAAACAACTGGATATGTTGCAAGACAAATTATCTGACGAAGAGATCAAGTCGGCTGGACTGAGTAAGCAGCTTGCAGAATTGAAAAACAAGAATACAGCCTTATGCACAACCATCGAGGAATTCAAGGATCGCTGTGCTGAACTTGAGAGAAATAATGCTAATCTTCAACGGAAGGTAATTGAACTATTTTCATTCAATTTTCAACAATTATATGCTCAATTTATCTTGTTAATAGGTAAGGAACAGCACAAGTAAAGTTCGAGTAGAAAACGAAATGCAAGAACTTCAAGATGAAAATAGATCACTCAAAAACCATCTTGAAGGTTCTTATAATCGCATTAAAGAACTGCAAGAATCAAAGTCTCAAGTTCAACTGGAGTTAACAGAGGCGCAAGCACAAATTGGACTACTTGAGCAAGAACTCAATACCACTCGAATGTCTTTGGATTCTTTAAGAGAAAAGTACAACAATGAGCACTTGCAAGAACTTCGTGAAAAATATGAATTGCTTTTACGCGAGATCAATAGTCTCAAGCACGATATTCAAGAAAAGAATATGTTGCTTGCTGACAAAGATCAAAAGTTAACAGAATATAACATCGATTTAACCAATTACAGAAAGGAAAAAACTACGCTTAATATTGAGCTGGAAACTATTAAAAGGGAGAAAGTTATACTTGAACAAAGGATTTCAATTCTTGTGGACGAGTGTGAGTATATCAAACGCAACATAGCTGTTCAAAAAGACGAGGCATACAAAGCGTTAGTGCTTGAAAGAGATAGGTTACTACTAGAACTTGAAAAGTGTCAGAAGGAACAATTACAGGTAAATTTTTTTATTTTTATGAAAATGTAATTTATAAGAAAATTAAATTGATAATATTAATATTTTTGACAGCTTGAAAATAAAAACAAGGAACTTGATGAGGAAGCAGAAGAAATGTCAGACCTCATTCAAAAACAAGAAAATGAGATTGCAGAGCTCCGAGATCGGTTGATAACAGGATCTTCTAGTGGAAGTATTGAAAAAGTGATAATACTAGAAGATGAAAACGAAAAATTGAAAATCGATCTAAGAGTAACAGAACTTAATTATACGAAATTGCAAAATGAAGTTGTTCGATTGAATTTAGAAAAAGAAAAACTAATATGCAGAATCGAAGATCTTAATAGTGTTATCGGAGAACTTGAAGCCAAAAACTCAAGCCGTAACAGTTCAAAGAGCAATAGTCCGAATACTCAAAGGGGTAGAAGGCGCCGCAGAAGAAGTGACGTTTACAATCAAAACAGAAATCTCGACCTCGATAATGAGAGAGATATTACTGACATCGAATCACCTTCCTCTACGCCAACTCCACCGAATATAACAACAATAATCGAGGAATGCAAAACTTGTAGTGATTTAAGGAATCGCATTCGAGAGATGTCAATTGATCTGGTGTCACGTAACAGTAAAATAACTCAGCTCGAACTTCAACTGCAAGCTGAAAACTTTCCTTACCAAATGAAATGCAATGAATTGAAAGAAAATCTTCTAGCTGCCAACTCCAAAGTAAGTCAAAATATTGAGTAGCTTCAATCACCGTAGGGGATTCAGTTAATCATATGTATTTTTTTCATTATTTTAGTATGCTGAATTGAAGCTAGAAAATAAAAAATTACAAAGGGCTTTAATGCAAGACAGTTCTCGTGAATGCCACGTATGTAGACATAAAAAACTAAACAAGAGGGACCAATCTGTTCAAGCTAATCCAGAGCATAAATTTTCTTTGACTGGAGTCGGTAGCGGAATGGTCGAAGTACGTTTAAATAGTGTAAAAATTATATTTGTAGCGATTTATAATTATTATTAATCATAACTTTAAATCTTCAGGACCACTTGAAGCTTCAAAAATTGGAAAAAGAAAAGATTATGATGAAAGACCTCTGTAGGAACCGAGCGAAAAAAATAAAAGAGCTGGAGGAACGCGTGAAAGTGCTCGAAGGAATAAGAATATCGACGACTAGTTAATTAACAAAGGATACCTATCGATAAGATTTTTTTAACTGTTTGGATTTGTATTCATTTCGAAAAATAGCGTCTGTGTATATTTAAAAAAAATTAAGACTTATGCCTAGGTTATGATAAAGACAAATCGTCCATTACAAATTCATATGGATGTGCTAAAACTGATCGTATTTATTGAGTTATCAGAGCTCTGCTGGTCTAGGTATATAGTATTGTTGTACATATATAAAACAAGTGGAGTGCTATAAATGTAAAAAATATTTTGTACTGTTTTGTAACGTTATAGTATAGTAGCCGTCTTGTATAATTTCGGTGCAAAATATGTGTAAAAAAGAAATTTTTTCTAAATTATACTTCTGACAATTATAATACATGCCGTTATTTATGTGTGTATGACATTTAACAAATAATAATTTTTTATTTAAATATATTTGTGTACCTTAGTCGTATTTTAAAGCTTATAAGATATTGAAATGTATTATTGTTACAGAAAGTGCCATGGTTTATAAAGTAAACCATTTATTTAAGGAATAATTTTATATAAAAGTCGTTTTCTTAAAATGGAGTGTACATGCCAATTTTTGAATTTATTGAATGACAGTATATATGTACATCTGAAAGTGCCTGAAATATTTTTATACCGATATTTATGTATTATATGTGAGTAAGATATATTTAACAATTCCAATTTTAGCATTTACTTTTTATAAACTTTGATAAATAAATAAATATAGGTTCAGAAAACTTTTTAATTATATGCAGTAATATTTATCGAAGTTGAATACTAATTACATGTTAATCTTCTAACGCGTTTGCAGTGCTAAGTGCCGGCTCTGTCGCCGCGATCGTGAATTAATGTTATACACACAGAACTTATTATCTGGTATTATCGTGTGGTGGTCTGGTGGATGAAGCAGCATTTTATGACCGCGTAGTTAAACTAACCAGTTTTCTAACCTAAAAAATATTTTTTTTTAATGTTCAAAATGCCAAATCTATTAAAGAAATGTGATATTCATAAAACTACACCTGTAGGAATAGATAAAATATATTGTGATAAAGTTTTAATTATGATTTTCATTCTAATCACGTGCATCAAAGCTCTTTTAATCCCAACATAGTAGGTACAACGTTAATAATTTTAGTTCCTCGTATTTTATAAAAATTGCATTCTTTATTCAATTTTAGCCATTCTACAGATTTTGAAGTTCATAGAAATTGGCTAGCAATCACTCACAGTTTAGCGGTAACCGAATGGTATACAAATAATAAATCACAATGGACATTAGACTACCCACCATTCTTTGCTTGGTTCGAGTATGCGTTGAGCACAGTAGCTTATTATGTTGATCCAAACATGTTGAAAATTGACAATTTTAACTATGCCTCTCACAAAACAAAGTTATTTCAACGTTCAACTGTCATTTTTATGGATATAGTTTATGTTTTCGGTGTAAGAGAGTAAGAACACAACACCTAAAATTAATATAAATTTTAATTTATGTAAATCTTACAAACTGTTTATTTTAGAGCAGGTTACACTTTTTGTAAAACTAATCAAAGCTTTTTAATGCTGGCATTGTTTTCTCTGTGTAATATAGGATTGCTTGTTATTGATCACATACACTTTCAGTACAATGGGTTTCTTCTCGGCATATTACTTATATCGATAGCAAAAGCAGCTAAAATAAACACAGAGGTAATTTGTTTTTAATTGCTATATATAAAGTCTATCATTATATTATTACAACAATATTTTACAGAATGAAGTTTTACTTGGAGCTATATTTTTTACAATATTGTTGAATTTGAAACATCTCTATTTGTATGTTGCACCAGCATTTGGTGTTTGGCTCTTAAAAAGCTATTGTTTCAAAAATAGATATTTTGTGTTTAGACTAGTAAAATTAAGTATAATTGTGATTTTCATAACATTCCTGTCTTTTGGGCCATTTATGAGTCAATTACCACAGGTATATTTCAACATAATTTTTACCATGGTCTTTATATAGAAATAACTAAATATGACACAATAAGTTTAACATCAATAGGTTTTGTCTAGATTATTTCCTTTCAAAAGGGGATTGCTGCATTCATATTGGGCTGCTAATGCATGGAGTCTATATGCAGGTGTTGACAAATTATTGATTGTGATATGGAAAAAATTAGGATGGTTAGATAACATTAAAATAGGTTCAATGACTGGTGGTTTGGTGCAAGAGGATTCTTTCACAATTCTCCCAACACCAACACCATTCACCACGTTTCTCATCACGTTTATATCCATGATTGTAAGAAATTACCTTATTTTTCTCATTAAAATTCTTGCTGTTCTTATTTTAATGAAATATTTTATTTACAGCCAGCTTTATGGAATTTAATTTTTTCTAAAAATAAGTATTTGTCAAAAAAATTCGTAAGATGTATTGTTTTGTGTGGACTGAGTTCATTTCTGTTTGGTTGGCATGTACATGAAAAAGCTATTCTTACTGCTATCATACCATTATGGTAAGAAATTAATTCAATTGTCAACAGAAAGTGTTGTATAGAATAAATAAACAATAATTTTATATAATTGATTGACAGTATTCTTGCTGCAACTGATGCAAAAGATAGTAGGGTATTTACTCTACTAAGCTCAGCAGGCCATACATCACTTTTTCCTCTATTGTATCCAATAGAACTATCAGGATTAAAATTTGTTTTGTGGTTCACGTATTTGATTATGCTTGCATCTCTACTGCAAGAACAATTTAAATCAACAATTTTACCTGACTATGAATTATCTTATATAGCAGCTCTTCCTCTGATTACATTGTATGACATTGTAATTCATAAGATAATTTTCGGTGATAAATTACCATTTTTACCATTAGCATTAACATCTATTTACTGTGCACTTGGAGTTAGCTACTCATACCTTATTTATTATTATGAATATCTGCATGATAATAAAAAGACAAACAATAAACAAAAAAAAATTAGATAAACATAATATTAATAAGATTGATTGAAAGATAATCAATGTAAATATGTTTTGTAAAAATAAACTTATAAAAAATCTTTGTAGCCTGACGTATTTCAATTAATTCATACTTCATTTATTATAAGTTGACTATAGAAAACCGATATCTAATGATTTTAATTTTTTTCAAACTTGGAATATGAGTGTGTTTACTACCTAAGCGTAAAACGTCTATGCCGCATGTTACACACGCTCCAAAATCCCGCGACATCTCAGTGTCCTGACTCCTCCTACTCACGCTTACTCATAACAGAATATAGTATGCTGCTGTAGAAGGGTGCAATGTGTACGCTGCCAGTGAATTAATGATTACAGTTTATTTTTAAACCTAATTCTATTTACATTTTAATCACAGTATTAAATAGATGTTTCGTTTCTTGTTAAGTTTAGTAAGTGATAAATAAAAATATTAAACTACTAATACGTGATACTAGTACTAGTAACTGAAAATGAAAAGTGTTATACAATTTCTCTTTTCGTTAAAATTGAATTTATAATTTCGTGGATTGGAGAATTTCAATTTCGAGTTGTATTTTTTTAAGCTCTCGGATAAAAGTTTACAACAATGATATTTCTCGTAAAAAGTGTATAAATTACGAAATATATATCATTACTTTCATTTTAGAAAAGTGATTTTTTAAAGGTTATAATACCTAAACTTGTGTATTTATTTTAATAAGTAACTTATTGATATTTTAGGTCCATGTATAATAATTTATGTAAGCTGTGACCGAAGCAACAAAAATGTCTTCGGTACAGCGTGCTTTTGCTCATAAATTGAGCAAGCAACATGCAGCCGATGTTCGTCGCCAAATAGCTACATCAGCATCATATTCAAGGGAGCTGTCAAAAAGTGGTAGCAATTTTTCTGCTTTCTCATCAACGGTAAGTGTAAAAATACTATTGTAAGTATAGAATGTAACTAGTTTTAACTGATTTCTCTTTGACTCAATCAATCCTTTCTATTAATTTAGATGTCACTTTGTGAAGTTGTGGAACCTCTGGACTATGAGGAATTTTTAGCACAACATCAAGCAGTTTTAGACAGAGATCCCTTGAAAGCAATATTAGATTATCCTCCGAATGATGTTGAGTTACGTGTTATAAAAAGAAAGATCCGTACAGAAGAGCCTGTAGTTCCAGCAGAGTCACTGTTAATACAGCTTTACATATACAATTATTTTTATAATTATAATTTATTAATTTATAAATAATCATGGATATTATTGTTTTAGTGATTTAGTTTCACCATATGTTAAGAGATGTATTGAAAGTTTTACATCTGATTGGGTGATGATTCATAGAAAACACAGAAGTAGAGCCTTACCTATGGCCCGAGATCAATTGGTACAAGAAACTCCTAGGCAGGATTTTGAGGTTTGTTTTACTAAACACACATGTACAATGGCTTATAATTTATAAACATCTCCATAGGTGGATCAAGAACAAGTAAATGGTTGTCATTCTCCAAATGAAGATGAAACAGATTTATCTCAGTCCAATTCCCAGCAAGAAACTCCTCGAGGTTCTTGGGCAAGTTTAGATCTTCGACATTCCCAACATGATCCTTTGCTTCCTAATCTTTTAGATAGAGTTTGCCCTGAAACCATAGATCAAGTAAATGAACAGAAACGTTCAGAGGATCGACAAGTAAGTTATTGTTTTTAATTAATTAAACGAAAGTATTAAACGCTGCAATATTACAATATATTTAAATCTTTAAGGAAGCATTATTTCCGTTGTATTCCTTGCCGACACCCTCTGACGATGAGTGGCAAGAGATTATGTTAGCATCAGAACCATCAGAGCCATTTTCTCATAAAATTCATATAAAATGTTTACAATTGAAATTAGAGTTGGAAGTGGAACCTATATTTGCTTGTATGGCTCTATATGATGCAAAAGAAAAAAAGAAGGTTGGTTTTATAAAGATCTGCATAGTATCCTAAGCAGAGCAATATTAAATATAATTATTCATTTAGGTTTCGGAAAATTTCTATGTGGATATGAATTCAGAGGCATTAAAAAGAATGCTTGTCGGGCATATAGCTTATAGTGATCCAAGCACTCTGTCAAGAAGTTGCGTTGTAAGCATAAGCAAGCCAAGTCCCGATCTGTTCCTTGTTGTTCGATTAGAAAAAGTATTGCAAGGGGATATTTCCGAGTGTGCAGAGCCATATTTGAGAGATGACAAAAATAAAGATAAAGTATGTAAAACGTTAAATCTAAATTAAAATTTTATGTAGCATTGCCTGTCAGTACTTTACTAACAACTTTTTCAGGTAAGAGCAGCAGCCACTGCAGCTTGCGAACGACTCGGCCGTTATCGTATGCCTCTCGCGTGGACTGCAATTCATCTATCAGGAGTTATTGGAGGAAATGGAGATACTGATAGTGGTGGAAATGCTGGTTCCTTGGATAGAAAATCGTCTGGTTTGGAACAATGGCGAAAAAAAGTTGATCCTCCAAGTCGAAGAGGATCTTTAGAACGACGTACCTCTGATAAAAGACGAAGTTGGTCACCGGATGACTTTGCCAATTGCTTGGATAGCTTTAGGTAATTTATCAAATATAAACATCAAAATGTATTTTAATAATTGTTTCTACAAATATCGTACATTTTTTTAGACCGATAACGCTGACTGTGTCGAGCTTTTTCAAACAAGAAAGTGAAAGGCTTCGCGATGAAGATTTGTATAAACTTTTAGTGGAATTAAGACGACCGGGGTCGAATCTCAAAAGACTAAAATGCATACCTGGAATTTTGAAATTAGATTTAAGCCCACGCCCCGAAGAATTACTACGATGTTTAGACCCTGACTTGCGAAGATTGACACCGTATCCCGATGAGTTAGGTCGACCTGTCAAAGAGCTTTTAGAATTTCCTAGTGATATCATTTCTCCTGATTTAACTTATCGCAATCACCTATACATTTATCCAAAAGTAATGACATCACGTATTATTTATTTTAACCTTTAAAAAAATGATATTGCTTACACAATGAATAATGATTTTTCTATTTATTATTTATCTTAGGAAGTGAATTTTAACTCTAGAACCGGTTCAGCACGTAACATTGCAGTGCGCATTCAGTTGATGGGTGGTGAACAAGAAGATGAAGCATTAACTGCAATTTTTGGTAGATCTTCGTGTCCAGAGATGACGCACGAGTACTTTACGTCAGTATCATATCACAACAAAAATCCAAACTTTTACGACGAGGTTAAAGTCAGATTACCAGCAGATTTGAGTGCCAGGCACCACTTACTCTTTACTTTCTATCATATTAGTTGTCAAAAGAAGGTTGAGCAACCGAATGTTGAAACACCAGTAGCTTACACGGTATGTTTCACTTTTAATTAAATTATTTATACACAGAATCTAAAAATTAGAAGACGTAATGATAAACGTTATTATAGTGGCTTCCATTACTAAGAGATGGGCATCTACAATCAGGCGAATTCTGTTTACCAGCGATGTTAGATCCTCCACCAGCAAACTACTCCTATATTGCTCCGGACGTGTTACTCCCAGGCACACGATGGGTCGATGCACACAAAGGAGTGTTTACAGTGATTCTTGAGCCCATGTCAAGTGTACATCCTCAGGACAAGTATATTGACCGGTTCTTAACTCTATGCAGTGCACTGGAATTAAGCCAAGTACCACCCCGTATTGGCGAAGCTGGAATGGAGTCCGAGATGAAATCTGCTTTGCTCGAACTCGCACGTACCTCACAGGCTGCGTTGATACGCTCGCTGCCGCAGATATTCGATCAATTAATTTCGCTGCTAATTCGACCACCGACTCTTCCCTCGCAACCTTTGAATATTGCAGCTACGGTGTTCGAAGCAATTGGTTTACTTGTGAGAAATATAACTTATCTGCAGGATGGACAAGTTGATGCTCACGGGAGACACCCATTGCTCACTACTTATTCAGCTTATCAGTGTTCTTTGCCGAGAATGAATCAGTGTCCGGGTATGATGAGAACTCAAAGTAATCCTGATCTTCCAATTGAGGACTTGGAGATGGAAATCGTCACCAGAGGCCTCGATCGTACTGCTTCGATGAGAACGGAGTCAGTTCATGTTAATAATCAATAGTAAGATGAGCAGGCATTCTATTTATTTGTTTTCTTTTTTTTTTTGCTTGCGCGTTTAAATTATAAATATATTTTTAGCATTCCATCAACCCGCAGATTACTTCATGAAGAATTAGCTTTACACTGGGTAGTTTCAACAGGTCAAGCTCGTGAATTAGCAATGTGCCATTCCTGGTTCTATTTGGAACTAATCGTTCGTTCGATGGTCATCACTTTGGCCGAGTTTAATCTGCTTGATTCGCCACGCAAATCACGCTTTTCACCTCAATTCTGCGATGATTTATCAACTCTAATAACTGCTCTTACCAATGAAATTATTAATCGTAGCGGCAAGGATCGACAAATCGCTTCGAATCTAACGTCAAGTCTCGGTAATTTTATGTCAGATTTATTGGCGATTATGGATAGAGGTTTCGTTTTATCGCAGCTTAGAACTAGTTGCTGTTCACTTTCTGATGCGTCGATGCAGGTAGGTGATTATTTATTTCATAACTTCTTTAAAATGCACGTAATTTACTGATGCAATTCAATTGTTCAAGCTCGAAACAGCACTGTAAAGAATCGTCTTCTCGAACAGTACTGATTCCCTAAATTTTTGATTAGAAAGTCAAGCCCTCACCGTAGCTTGTAAGATTTCACCAAACCACAAATCTGTTGTAGCTCATACTCATACGATCCCTCTTATAAAAACAACACAGGTCCCCGACTCAGCAGCACTGTTCGCTTTGAAACTCGACTTGATTCGCACAGTTTGTTCAAATGAGCACTACGTCGCATTGAATCTACCATTTGGCACAGGCTACACCTCAGGTTCAGCACCAGTATCACCAAGTCCATCAACCGGTAGCTCAGGCAGTCTCATCTCAACTCTTGTACCTGGCGAACGTGCAAGGTTTTCCGAGCTCAGTCAAGAGTTTCGTCAGCAACATTTCCTTGTGGGTCTGGTACTTCTCGATTTATCAAACACATTAGAGATACCAAATCCAATGCTACAGAACAAGGCCATCGGTACGATTCGTTACCTCATGTCCTTGCACGACGCTGATCCTCGCTACGCTGATCCCACGGCAAAAGCTCGGGTTGCTGCATTGTACCTGCCGTTGTTGAATATACTCATGGATGCGTTGCCGCAGTTGTATCATTGGGATTCTAAGGATAAAAGTGTGTACACCGATGAGACTGGCTCTATTACTCACACGGTTGCGTTGGCGATAGCTGGTGGTGCATCTGTCGAAGCGGCTGGCTCACACTGCCGAGTTTCTCTGAGCTCTGAGGCAACCAGACACTTACTTATGTGCGCTTTGTGGGTCATGAAGTCGCTAGAAAAATCAGCATTAGCACAGTGGATATCAGAACTCAGCTCGAGGAGAGTCCTAAGCATCCTGCAGGTCTTAAATATAAGTACAGCTGCGTTCGAGTATAAGGGCAAAAAGGCATTGAAGAGGCTGCCATCGCAGGTGACGGCCACTGGTGATATCAGGTCCAGACTGGAGGACGTTATCTTAGGTCAAGGTAGTGCCAGAAGTGAGATGATGTTGCGGAGAAAGGAGAGAGCAAGCGGAGATAAACTTCGATGGCGGAAGGATCAAATGGCTTATAGGTACGTTGTTTGGTGTTAAGTTTGTGTGAGTGAAATAATGCTTACGGAGCTATTTTTGTGTGGTTGAAGGCTTAGCGAGCAGCCTGAGGGTAGAGCTGTTGAGCAAGATGCTCATATTGAAGGTGCTTTAGCAGCGGAAGCTTCACTTATTGTTTTGGACACATTGGAGACTACTGTTCAAGCTGAGGGTGGAGGAGGTTTGCACTTTGTTAAAATTGATCGAACGATCTAAATTTTTGGTTGGTTACATATTTTCATATTTTTTCTTTAGGCATCGTAGTAGGTGGAGTATTGAAAGTATTATTAAGAGCATTAGCAAGAAACCAAAGTACTCTAGTTCTACAGCACATGTTCAATACACAAAGAGCTCTAGTCTTGAAGTATCACAGTGCGTTATTTGATGAGGAAGAAAGCGAAAGATGCGGTGATTTGTGCTTGACTTTATTAACCAGGTGTAGCTCGCCACTTAGTGCTGTTCGGAGTCATGCTGCTGCTAGTCTTTATTTATTAATGCGACAGAACTTTGAAATCGGCAATGTGAGTGAGCTTTACACGGAAAAACTGATTGAGTTTAATGAGGAATTATATGAATGATTATTTTATTTGTAGAATTTTGCGAGGGTAAAAATGCAAGTAACCACTTCGCTGTCAGCGTTAGTTGGTCGAGGAAGAGCACCAAACGAGGGTGCACTTCGTCGAGCTCTCAAGACTGTTTTAGTGTACGCTGAAAAGGATACAGAGATGGCTGATACTAGTTTTCCAGAACAAGTTAAAGATTTGTTATTTAATTTGCACATGATACTCTCGGACACAGTGAAAATGAAAGAATTTCAGGAAGACCCTGAAATGTTGTTGGATTTGATGTACAGGTAAAAATACTTGATTTTTTCATACTACATTTTATTTTGTATCGGCATCTCAATGTTAATATTTAATTTTATTTACAGAATTGCGAAAGGTTATCAAGGCTCGCCAGATCTCAGGTTAACGTGGTTAGCAAACATGGCTCAACAACACATGGAGCGCAAAAATCACACGGAAGCAGCAATGTGTTTGATACACAGTGCAGCTCTTGTTGCTGAGTACTTATACTTGCTAGAACCTGGCGGTGGTGGCCGGCCGATCGGTGCTGTAGCTTTGAGTCCAGTAACGCCGAATGCTTTAGAAGAGAGTGCTGTCGGCGATGATGTTCTAGCGAGAAGAGAAGAGGGTCTTTGTTTGGGTCCCGATTTTTCAGAGAGCGGATTAGCTGGTTTGCTTGAACATGCGGCAAGTTCATTTCTTGCTGCAGGTATGTATGAAGCTATACCCGAGGTATACAGAGTTCTACTACCAATTGCTGAAACAGCCCATGATTACAAGAAGCTGGCTAATATTCATGGGCAAGTAAAACTTTATAAATAATACAAGTATTCTTGACGTAAATCATGTAATTTCAAATTATTTTTTACTTTCAGAAAATTACATGAAGCTTATACTAGAATTGAGCAGCTCTCTGGAAAACGCGTATTTGGTACTTACTTTAGAGTAGGGTTCTATGGTGTAAGATTTGGCGATTTGAATGGTGAGGAATTTATTTATAAGGAGCCTACTCTGACGAAATTGCCAGAAATTTTTTCAAGACTTGAAAATTTCTATGCTGAAAGATTTGGCAGCGATAGTATAGTTATTATTAAAGATTCTAATCCAGTCGATGCAGGCAAACTGGAAGCAGACAAAGCATACGTCCAGATAACTTATGTAGAACCTTATTTTGAGGCTCATGAATTAAGACATCGACCGACAGTATTTCACAGAAACTTCAACATTCGTGAGTTAAAATGTTATTTTTTATTTTAAACGTTGTCTGATAAGTATATTGATATTTTTCGTTTTCCTTTTTTTTTTATTTTTCATAGGACGGTTTTTATACGCAACGCCGTTCACGCCTGGAGGTAAAGCTCATGGAGAATTACGCGAGCAATGCAAGCGAAAAACTATATTGACCGTGGCAACGCATTTTCCTTACTTGAAAACAAGAATTCGAGTGGTCAATAGGAAACAAATTTTATTGAGTCCTATCGAGGTAGCTATTGAAGATATACAAAAGAAAACTGCTGAATTAGCAGCGGCGACAAATCAAGAGCCACCCGACGCAAAAATGCTACAAATGGTGCTACAAGGTTGTATAGGTACTACTGTGAATCAAGGTCCGACAGAAGTTGCAAATGTATTCTTAGCTGGACTGAGAGAACAAAATATTCAGCCTAACAAACTACAGCATAAGCTACGCCTTTGCTTCAAAGATTTTTCCAAAAAATGCCTAGATGCGCTTCGTAAGAACAAAAATTTGATTGGTTCTGATCAACGAGATTACCAGAGAGAATTGGAGCGAAATTATCAACGATTTACTGAACGATTGGCACCATTAATTGCTTGGAGGTAGATATGCAGAATGTTGCAGTACTTTTTTATTATATTTTGTGCAGTGATTAAGAAAATTATTTTATTTTTTATCAATAGTGGTCAGTCGCCAACAAGTCAAGTGCCAGCAATCAGTAAACCAACATCACCTAACTGGTCTTAATAGTGCAAAAGCCACATTCGAATTACGAGCCAAAGAACAAATGTTTTTTTTTTAAACTAACTTATTATTAGAACGCACTTTTTATTGCAGCGATTCCGTCACATATAAGTATTTTTTAATTATACATAGATATTTGTAAGCAACGTATGCATTTAGACGCGTTTTATTTTAGCATTTCATAAGCGATGTATTTATGTCTGTGATTCGTTAATGACGTTGACGTAAGTTTGTGATTTCTACTCTATCTCTCTCTCTCTTTTTTTTTATATGTACGTGACAACGATCAAACTTTTAGAAACATGACGTATACGTAATTTTTTATAATGCAAAAAAGTATCAAACCAATAAACTTTATAAAAAACACATATTTTCCAATATAACCACTGTTTTTCACTTCCCGTTCGATCCGCAAAGAAAAGTAATGAATAGGAATGGCGATTAGCAATCTTCAGAGATCACTCTATATTGCATTGAGAAAGAAGGAAAAAAGAAACCAAAGGCTGCAGAAAGTTTAATTTTCGTGCTACTGTCGGATCTTTTCGCAAGTGGCTTGACCTTAGAAAAGAAGAAAAGGCAATTTGGCGATCAAACAAATCCCGCGGTGGTGAGTAGCGGTTTGAAAGGAAACTTGCTAGATACTCGTTAGCTGAATCAAAGAAGAAACGTGAAAGAACAATGCAGCTGTGGGCTAATTGAAAAACTACTTTGGCAGAAGGCTTTATCTCAGCAAGCACAGCCTCCCTCTCGACAGTTTTACACTTCATTTCCTTTTTAACGATACTTTTATCGGCGTTCTCATCTTTTTTTAATACCCAGTCGGTCGAGATAACAAAAAAGTTTCTTCTTTTTTTCGTGAATGACAAGCTTGGCATGCACATACGGCCGGTTGTAAAAATTTACAAAATGGCTCTTTTTTTTTTCATCGGCAATCTTGAAAAATCATTTAGAGAACTAATCGAGTGAAACAATCAATAGTAGTAACAAGCTAAGATTAATCATCCATAACCACTTTGGCCTTGTTTTTTCTTTCTACTTTTGGCATCTGTACTTGAAACTTTTTTTTCTGAAATTACCATTTTTCTAAATTTAGTCCCTTAAGGAAATGCACGCATAAAATTTGACTATGCAGAGAGCGAAGGCAGCTTCGCTGTGCCGGAATTAGAATTATGCATCAGTGAGCTTCTCAAAGAGTCGGGCAATTCCGGTAAGTCGACACACACAGAGAGTCGATGAATGAATTCTCATTGGCCATTCACAAAGGACACTGCAATATAAGAGTCCTCTGTGTAAGGGACGTGACGACTTTACACTGTAATCGGCTTTCGTATATCGGCGTTACTACGTTGATGTACAATTAGTGCTCAGGTGTATCTATTCGTCCCGCTCGTTTTTGTTCTCACTTGGAAATCAAGTAAATCTCAATAAGAGTTCGCGATAAAACAGGGATGAAGATGTATTTATTAACTGTATTTTTTTGGTTATTTATTATTGTATCGCTCAATTCTAGCGCTCTGAGCCTATGTACAGTGATTAATTATATCGACATTGACAATATATTCGCTGTAGTGACCACAAGAATGGTCAGATATACGTAAAACGATCGCACGCAAGCAGTTCTCTTACTTGCTGGCACGCTGTTGCCGTTGCGGGCGTGAAAGAGCGCACAGAAGTCGACCTCGGCACCTTGATCGAGCCATTGTAAATATCAACATCTAAATGCACTACATCCCCTATAGCCGCACAGGGCTCAGTCCAGGTCGCTTGCACGGCACTGTCACGGCGTACACACCCAATCACTCACGTTAACAATCGGTGCGGTTCGGAGATGACGGGTGCACCCCGCGCTTGACGCTCAAGAGAAAAGAATTTTTATACGATGCTGCTGCTACCGTGCACCACGTGTTGATAACTGGAGAGGCGACGCTGCATCGTATATTCTATCGGTTCAGGCGATTGTAAATCGTGGGTTTAGTTAGCGCTTGTTTTCCTCGCGACATGTTTTTTCGAACGCGAAGGAACGAAACGTTTCTGTCGTAAACAGGTCTTGACGTCGACAAGCACTGTCGTATCTCTTGTATCTTTTCTTGGTAGCTATGTGCGCTGACGCGATCCGATTTGGAAATTGCTTCGAACCTTTTTTCCACTGCTGCATAGGTATATGCATGTTAAACTCGACGGCTTTCGTTTCGCATCCTCCGATATATTTCCGAATTAAATAAGCCTTCACTTTTGTTTGACACGCTCCATAAATGTCTTACTTTTTGTTGCTGATTTATACGCAAATTATTATTCTTTGCAAACAAACCTTAATCAGTTTGGCTACACAAGGCGCAAGCTCGAGATTACACAGCCTACTATTCTTATTTTAAAAAAGGAGGGGAGAACAAATAAAAAGGGGTGCATCGAGAGGATCCAAACTTTTTGAAGACTTTTCTGTTCGTTAGCACTCGAATAATTGGGACGTGAGCAGGTTATCTTGAAAAGTTTCGTCACTGGCTCTGTGTCGAAAAGCGAAGTGCTTTACAAGCAGTTTAACGACACAGCGTCAAGCCACACGGTGAACGAAAAAGAGAGGAACGTTTAATTAACTTGTACCCTTCCCCTCTCGATTTGACAGTCTCTCATTCTCTCTCTCTCTCGCTCTCTCTCTCTCTCTCTCTCTCTCTCTCTCTCTTTCATTCTAATTATAAGAGGAAAAATTCACTTGTTTGAGAAAACCTTCCGGAAAGACTGCTGATGTAATTTACATTCAAGATAATGAAAGAACGAAAGGAGAATGATTATAAGAAAATTCGATAGTTTTCCTAGATAGATTCACGCGATTTTAATATATTGCTGGAGTATGAATTTTAGAAAAAAATATTTTGAACATTAAAATTTTTTTATTATGTCAAAGCAAAGATTATTTTTATATTTATCCAAACAAAGTGATAGGTCACGTTTTGCTAACTGTTATTACAACGGTAAGAATTAATAGCATTAGAACGTTTTTAAATAAAGTTTTTAAAGCTTAGCCAAGGCAAACGGGAGAAGGTCCTTTCCTTTTCCAAAGAATTTACGAGTCTCTTTTATTAAATTCCCTTTGGAGTTTATATGACAATATCAAAGTTGTTTCGTAGATAATGTCCACATTCATACGTTGTTTCGTTTTTAATATTAATTTTTTTGAGTTGATAATAATGCAAATAAAAATACTATTCATTATTATAAGAAAAGCTTCGAATCGATGCAAAAAGGTATTATATCGATCATAAATATGAATGTACATTTGTTCTAACTTTTGAAATGTCACGTATTTCGTATATATTCTACTATTTATATATATAACTACAAAGCCACGAAACAACAGCTCGCACACGCAATTAAATTCCACCCAATAAAGGCAGCTTGATCAAATCCAAAAGCAAAACAAACAATGCAAGTGTTCGTTGTTTTTCTCCCTTTCTTTCCATTCATTTATTCTTTCGAACACAGTCGGGTCTTTAGCAACAGCATACAGCGAACGGCAAATGAAAGCAAAACAAATAACGCGTATTTCGCGCTACCATGCTATCGAATCGAAAATGTTATGCAGAGATTTTGCCTGTTTACGCGTGGCGGCAGCAACTGTAATAAAAAAATACAAACTCGTGTATGTGCTCATTTTGGGCTAAAATGACGAAGCGTCGTTAATTGAATGAAGCGCAGCTGTGCACTGATTTTATCATGGTCCCATTACGTTTCATAATTGTTTTTTGTTGATTTTCTATCAGTTTCAATACATTTTTCATCTTTTAAAAGTCCTTTTTCTATTTTCATGGCATGGTTTATTCAGTTGTGAATTTTCAATAAAAGTATTACTTTGTTCGTTCGTCTATGACAAGAATATTTTGGCACTCGGTTATATACACTAAACTATTTCACGGCATGTCAATCACTGAAAAACTAGTCAAGTTAAAGTTACCTTTTCTCAAACTAGTAGGTACTCGTAAGTGAGGTCGTAGGATGGTTATAAAGAATCGATTTACAGTCCGTTTAACACGCTTCACATACTTTTTTATTTGTTTAGTCTCGACAAAATGGAAAATGAGATACCTCCAAGAAGCATTTACACTTCCACATGAACAAATTTCAGTACAAAAGAAAAATGAGGGAGCAAGAATCGCCGAGACAAGCTTTTGTCGTCGTTCTTGATGTATCATCAAATAATGGAAGAGCGATAATAATTGTTGATTTGAAATTTCAAGCTGCCCGAGCTACTCGAGCGTTGAGATACGTTGTATGAAACAAATCATAACTCACTTGCTTTTTAAACATGTACCGAATGAAGAGCAAAGAAAGGATCTCGCGAACGATAGGCAATAACTAGATACCGATAAAATTACGTTTTACGAGAGAACTGTGGGCTATTTCCAGGCATCAGCAATTTCTACGGAGTAGCACACGTCTGGGATTTCTTTCGATCTTCTTTTTTCTGACTTGCGTCGCGCTTTCATTCGTATATAGTAGATTCACGAGAGAGATCACATATACTGCAAAGGTGTTGATTTCGAAACTGCCTTGTTGCCAGATGCTGCTTGCTTTTTCCTTATTCGTATAGATTGCGATTAGGTATTTATCTCGAGTAATGACTTAAAACAAATCCATGTTAATCTAACATGTGCAGTTTTTTTAATAAAGTTCAAATATTTATAATATCGACTGAATTTCTTCGCATATTCCTGTAGCTAATATCTAAGACTTCGAATTCGCTGTTCATATTTATGCGCACGGGTATTATCCAAAATCGTAGCTATATATTGATAGTTTCGGCTGAAATATTCAATTCGATATCAGCGATGAAGAAGGGGGTGAAAAACCGACTTTCGATACTTATATCGAAAGTCGTTTGCTTCTCTCCAAATTCATGTCCTTGAAATATCCTAAACGAGCTTCATGAAATCTTGCGTAGCTATATTTATGTTTTATGGTTCAGAGCTTCGAGGCATTTCTTCTTGTGTTCCAGAGTGCACGCTACTGCTAATCTTGATTAGTTTAAAAGTGAATTCGTAATTTCATAGCCTTTCAAAATTGATGTCGACTGAAATGACAAGAAACTTACGGGTTCTTGAATAAAAAACCTACAATTTCGCCTTTTACCGTAAATATTTCAGTGAACTTGGCATCTTCAAACACTTTATACACAAATTTATCATTTTTTAATTTGCAATACAAAGTCTTCTGATCATTTTCAATAATGTTACGATTCCTTTTTGACTTATAACTAATTTATGCAGTAACATACGTCTTTAGTAAAAACTGGAAAGTGATCTAAATTCTATTATTCATATCAGAAATTTAAAATCTTATTTAAAATTTAGTGAAACTATTCAATGATACCATTGTTCTCAATCTTTATATAGTTAATTTTCTTTTTGTCTTTATCATATTTTTTATAATATCGAGCACCAATATAATTAACGAGTTTACTCACAATCTTAGTAAAGTTGCTCGATAATACAAATGCTGAAAAAATAACTCTATATATATAATATTCAAGTTGAAAATAAACAACGAATTCGGTAAAAAGGGACATACGAACGAAACTATTCTTAAAAACTAGAATCTTGCAAAGATTATCTGAATCTCAAAGTTTTTGTCGTTGTTTATTCTTCGTTATTCTTTCAACATTTCAATTCATCAATGAAGAGCAGAAGATGCTATGTCTTTGTAATTTCAGAGGACTGTAGCAATTTTGAGATTCGATTAGACTAATTGTAGCGGCAATAATAAGGTGAGAATATCGACTTTTAATAATTCGTAAAAAGCTAAAAAAACCTTTAAGCTTTTGTAACTTTCGTGCGAATAGTCAGTTACTTAACTGAAAAAAAAAACAATAAGAGAAAGGCGAAGCAATACAGAAATTATATGTTCTGCTTTTGCGCTTTGACGATCTAATAACTATAGTACGAATTTCCGAAAAAAATATAATAACCAAAAAATTGGAAGTTGAGTAAACTTTGTTGGCGAAAGTCTTAGAGGTAATTCTTTAATCGGAAGTAGAGTAGCGAAGGAGGGAACTGGACTTTGTAACAACATAAAGTTAAGGCGCAGAGAATATACGAAATTGAAACTGATAGGGGTCTCTCTCTAGCCGCAAGGCGCGTACGAGTTTAAGGTCGTGCAATAAATGCTCTCTGGCGCGCGGCTAGTCTCCAACGGCGGCGCTGATCGAGATTTACGAACTACACTCGCTAATATCGAACAAAGTCTAGGGCTAAATTTCAAAGCGGCCAAGTTTACAGCAGTACAGGCGCTGCCATTCTCCATTATTAAAACGTTAGCCAAACTCAGCCGAGTTTATATGAAAATAATAATTCGTCAGGCTTTTGATAAATTGCCACAAGTCGCAAGCAGTAACGATCAATTTGTGCGAGCCTAGCAGTGGAGGTGACAAAGTCGCCTTGGCTCTCCCTCTTTTAAGTCAACGGCTTCATTGCACTTGAAGGATAGCTCAAATAATAGCTGGCGCGCGTTCACCTTGACTGTACACACTGTACACGTGGCTTCGAGGATCTTCGCGTGCAATTGTCCTGAATGAATTACGATGCGCCCTTCTAGATCTCTCGCTACGACTCTATTCCAGTGCTTTCGGTTGATATGCTCATCGCACTGGACTTGAAATCCTCATCTGGCCAGCTCGTTCTTTTGTTCATTGTCAAAGCATAGATTCGCACAGTGTCTTCGGTGAATTACAGACGAACACCGTGCATTACATTTCGTAAATCACGCACAAACGGCGAACGTGTTGCGTTTAACCAGTTTCATATTCCATCGCGGAATTAGTTACATTCCGCTTCTACAAATAAACGCGCACACGTGACTTCATCAGACACGCGCAAATAAAAGAACGTAAACGATGCGCTAGCTACGGAATTGAAAAAAACCAATGCGTGTCAAGTTCAAATAACGACGAAACGCGGCTCTCGCGCGTGATCGACAGATTTCCCGCGTTCATTATTGGCATGTGCTTTTTCCATTCGCCTGTTCCGCAATCCGAACGACCGATAAAAAGTTCTCGCGATTCTCTTTCTCTTTTTTTGATGCTTTTAAAAGGGATATTGAAATTGATCGGGAGCGCTCCGTAGCTGCTTGCTTTTATTTTGCAGAGCTGCGTTGTTAAAGTTTTAGTCATCTCGTTTGTCATGTTGGATAGTAAACGACGAATTGTTGTGCTCAATCAATCATCAAACCTAGTGGAATGAGAGTATGATATAACAAAAAAAACAACTTCTTACACTTTTCAAACAATTTTGAGTACTTAGAATAATTTTCGAGACAAAAGTCAAATCGAATAAACACTTGTTAGAAAAGAAGCTTTTTCCCTCTGCGACAGCATTCGCGAATATAACAAGGCTTAGATTACGTTCTCGATTTAGCATTTCACGTTGTCGGAGTTTCGATGTCCTCTCTCTCTCTCTCTCTCTCTCTCTCTCTCTCTCTCTCTCTCTTTCTCTTGGGGACAGCATCGTACGGCTAATAGAATTAAGAGTTGCGCTACTACTGCCGTTAACAACGGAGGCTTTACGGTCAAGAATTATGAGAGGCTCCTGCTAGTACTTGTTAGCAACTCGCCCGCAGGCCAACTTTCCTATCTTTTGTAATATTATCGCTGCTGTCGCTATCCCGAGTTATCTGCTGAAAAAGGGAGGAGGGAGAAAAACATAATACGCGTGCACTAATAAGAGCGCGCCAAGTTGCGTAATTGATTTCCATTCTTTCAAGCGTTTAATGCCCAGAGAAACAAAGAGAGAGAGAGAGAACTTTTCAGTTTGTTTTTGAAAGAGGTTCTGCTTAACTGAAGATGAAGGACTGTATAGTTAGACACATTTGGACAGGTTCTTTTTTACTGTAAGGTTTGTGTAATTTGCTTCGACAAATTTTTTCATAATAACTTAGTTAAGAATAACAAAAAATTAAATAATAATAAATAATAAAAAAAAAACCAACAAAGTATTAAGCACATTTTTGTTTAACAGAGAGAACTGAGATTAATAAAGAAAACTAAAGTCTATCAAATCTTTGTCGTTCTTTAGATTTCTATAATTATCTCATTTCTATCGAAAATCCTAGTTCATCGAGCTTCGTAACATATTGACTCTTCCATTTTCCAGAGACCAACGCATTATTATTATACGTTAATGCAAACTTGCAATTATCCGCATGTATTTCGTATGCCATTGATATTCTGCTTTCATTATAACATTACATAACGCAGCTTTTTGGCGAGAAGCGTGTCGTATTTGTCCGATGTGTTTGTAAATACGACAAAACGCGTTAACGCATAAGCATTACGACGTAAACGTTATATAAACTTAAATACCCGTATTCTTTGTTAATTATTTGAAACAATTTTTTTCAAATAAATAATTTGCTTGAAATCAAATTTATTATTTACCAACATTTCTTGTAAGTGGAATATTCGTCAGGAAGAAGTGATTAATTCATCACGATTATGTAAAAATGGAAAGTCTCAGTTTTAAGTTAGCCGTGAAAATAGTAAAGCCATTTCATTAAACCGCGATACTAGCAGAGAACTTTCGAGTTACTCCGTTAAAAAATCCTATGAGTGCTTCAGAAGCAAAATTCCGCCGTGAAGAGTTGCTTTGGCATAATAATAATCGATGTTTACTAATAGAAAATGAAAATTGAAGCTGCAAACACGTAAACTAATCACTTGATTACTATTTAAAATAGGTTTTGAACTTGTATGGAAAAAATGATAACGAAAGCACACTGAAGTAGCAGATTTTATATCGAGACAGATTTTTATATACAAAGGGACGAATGATTGCGGAAAAGTGTTGTTTGCCTTCGGGCGTCTCCAGTTTCTTGATGCGCACGACGGTAACTGCGTAACGAATCGTCATCTCGTGCACCTCGTGCTCTTTCGTTGCCCTGTTACGGTTTTCTTTGATGTCCACACTCCTTTTCACTCTCTGGCAATACTCTTGGCGTCAGAAGAGAATGGGGAATCCTCCTCCTCGCGTACTTTATTGATAACTTATTTTAGGTTTAGTGCAAACAGTAATTGGTTTCACAAATTTCAATACTAATGCAGGAACCCACGAATCGATATTTTTTTCGTCGAAGGGGCTATCGATTTTGTCAGCTTCCAAAAACAAAAAAGAACTCTATAGAGTTAACGAATCGGCGTGATGCAATCAACTGTCGACCTAGATTCAAAAACACACCAGAGCTACGTATATTTTACAAATGCATACATATATCTCCTCGTACTAGCAGTCATACTATGCGTGAGCGTATATACTTATAGTTTCAGCGTGTCGCAACCACATGTCATTCGCGCAAAGAGCATCCTTAATAAATAGCAGCACTGGTAGTTTCGTCGAACTCTGCATTACAAATTCACACACAAACGTTGATTTCCATCGAGCTTTCAAAGCGCGCTCGCGAGTTGAGCTTTGCATTAGAGTCGTCGAGCTGATGAAATTTCGAGGGAGTGAGAGAGTGAGCTTGCGATGTTAGTGTCGGACCGAATCAAATCCTACGTATATATGCGAGAAGAACTAACGAGGTGTTCGTACATGCCTCTCTCTCTATCTCTCTCGCGTGCGCGCACTTGGTTCCATTTTTTTCTGTGTGATACGCTAGTGCTGTTGCTGCTGCTGCTGCTGCCTGAGGCAAGAGACATTTGACACACATAGGACTCGCCTAGCCTTTGAGCGCGACGTTTCTTTTATCATGGGAATGAACGCTGCTGCTGTTGCCTTTTCGTTGCTGTCTAATGACGTGGTTTGGTGTCTGAACAGACAAGAGAGGAGGGAGAGCTTTTGTCGGTGCGGGTACTAGACTAACGTTGTTGGTGCTGTTTTTGCGCTGAAAACTCTTTACGCACGATGAGATACTTAGCGATCTCTGAAAATAAAGACTGCACGATATGCTTGAATACGTTTTGAAAGCTACACACGATGATTTCGCAAAATCTATTAAACGATGATAAACTTTAACGCTATTTTTATGAGTAAGATACATCTCAATAGAAATTTCTTCGGCAAATCAAGCTTACGAGTCTTTTCTCTTATCCGACGAATGAGAAAAGACGGCAATTATGGTGGCGGTTCGGGAATAGCACTCCGGAGAGTCGTTCTGTCGATGACTCGAAAGAAAAGGTGGTGCTTCGTATATACGTATAAGGTCAAACCATTCTTTCCAAGAATCTCTATCTTTGACAAAGAGAATTTTCGGAATTGCGTATTTTTGCATAAATTTATAGCTTTGGCTATGAGCCAATATGAATCTCGCGGAACGTTCAGTAATTTTCTAAGATCACAGCTCCCTTGTGTATTTGGCAAACCCTAATCAAGTTCTCGATAAAGTAGAAGTGGACGAAACTAAAATAAACGAAAAAAGTAAGACGTATGAAAAACATTTGCGCAAGATAAATATAATTATATCCTTATCATTGAATGTACGAAGCAGCTCTGATGCAATATATGCATTTGTCTTTTCAGCTGCTACATGCAGTATCTATATAATAAAATATGGAAGTAAATATAAAAGACGAAAAACTGATTGAAAAGGCGAAGTATCCAGTCCAACATTTAGAATGTCAACTAGTACTGCAGAGTCCTTATTCGTCCTTCTGGAATGATTGATGACGTTGATCACGACTGGCCTCTAGCTTTCTTTTACGATAAACCTAAAGTGTTATCGTAGATTCTGGATACCTTCATTGAAAAAAATATAATAATTACTTTATAATATAATTAAATAAAATAAACGTATTTGTTTGAAATATTTTTCTGTAATTATCTATAATTTATAAATAAATAATCAGACAATAGTTTAAAGTAAATGCTTACTACTTCATTTTCAAATCAAATACTACATAATTAATGCAATTTTACGAAATTATTGTCGCAATAGTTTTTCACTCTGGAAGAATTTTTAGACTGTCGAAAAAAAAATATATACATGTAATCAATAAAAAAATAGAAGATACACGTTTTCTCTATAATCAGTCGATTTTTCTCGTAGGATCACATAGTCTGTTGTATGTCAAGACGCTGACAAAGATGCAGTACACTTTTATTTCAAAGACGAGTTTGCAGCGAAAAAGTGAGAATATATGTATATTGCAGTCAAGCGTCAATCCCTTTCGTGCAATATTAAAACGCGTGTCGAGCCCAGAGTTAATCGCGGATTGAAAGTTTGATTTCTATAAAATAAAAATGAGGGTATTCAGAATAAGTGTATATAGTCATAAGATTCGTTCAACTATTGGAAAATAAATTTGAATATTTAATGAAAATTTCACGGTGAAGTTTTGATTTATCAATATAGGTTAGTAAGAATTAGTTAGTAATAGTGCATTTGATGTTACGCCCCCAGTAAGCGACATAGAACCGCATTGACTGTCTTAAAGTAAAGTGCGTCGTGTACGTGCGATGCGCCATGTAAGGCTCATCACGCATGCGCAAAGTCATCGCTTTGCGCGGAGTTTGCGGAAAAAATATAAATGTAAAAATCACGCAGTATTTTTATAAATCACTTTTCAAATTAGAATTAATTAGACGGAAATTTACAATAGTGTGAAACGAAACGGCGCATTGAAAAACCCATGAAATATGTTTCTTCCATTTTCATCCAATCTTATATCAGTAGTATTCGTTCAATCTTAAGAAACAGAAGCTTCCTCTTTTTTATTCAAACAAAACTATTTTTCTAGAAAATACAAGACTTGGTTTATTTCGTGAAAGTACTTATATGTGAGCGCGCGCGTGTGAGTGTGTGTATCTTTTGTGCAGAGCTGTCTTTCCACTTTAATATCACCCTATCAACCCGCACGTACGCACGATGCTGGATATATAAACCCAATTGCCGGGAGCGAGTGAGATTTTTTATTTTTTCAAAGAGTCGGGATATGATGAGGTGTGCGCACGGGATATAAAGTTTTCTCTTCTATTTACACGCGACATATGAACTGCTTGATTTTCTCTCCTCTCACTCACTCACTTTTTTTCTCAACAGCTCTTTTTACTTTATGTAGTTGAGCGCTTGAAATGTTCGAAAGAGAAATCTGCTTCATCAAATTCTCACGTACGTGTAAGCGCATGTGTGAGTGTGTTTATTTTAACTGGAGTAGTTAAAAAAGACAATTGACGTCATTACGAAAATATTTCGGCATTTTTTCGTTTTAAAACGAGACCGAGAATTATTCGTGATTGTTGTGATTGTGCAGTGGGTATGCTTTTGTCATGCTTGTAATAACAATAAACTCAATTTCCGATAAAATGTATGCAGGACCCCCGTCTCGTATAAGAAAGATATGATTGTTGTATGAGATGTAGTCCATAAAACAGAGATAACTCAGTTGTAAGAGATTTATTATTTATTTTGAATTATTTTCGTTCTTCCGTCATATCTTAATTGTTTATAACAAATATAGTTGATAGTTGTGGCAAGCTGACAATCATGTACATAATTATTATGCACATGAACTATAGTGCAACGGAAATATGGCACAGTATATATATATATATATCAATAGTATATATCAATTTTCACAAATATTACAGTGCACAACAGTTTATATGCATAATAATTATGTGCACGATTGCCAACTTGCCATGATTATTTACGATAATATTTATTTGAAAATAGTAATTATTTCAATCGCTTGATTATTTTAAAAACATACTAAATTTTCGTACAATTGAAATAATATAAAACGTTTTGAGATATTTTCATTTAGATCAACATGTTTCATTTTTTATTTTAATTTCCTCGCTGGAAAAGAAAAACATTTGCCGAATTACTCCATAATTTCTTGATTTTTCTATTAATATTTATTATAATACTATTAATAAGACGAAAATTACGCTTCAATTTCAATATAAAATGGACTATAAGTCTTCGAAGTCCCGGTTAATGTACACTGTGATGCGACAAAGACGTTCTTGCTATAACTTTCATCCGAGTTTCAAAGAAAGCAGTTTTCACTGAATTAAATTGTATTCATTGTGACGGATAAATTGAAAGTTCTATATTTCCCATGCATTTAGTCATCTTTGAGAAGTGATAATTATTAATGGAATAACCCATCCGTGTTAAGCTTTCAATTAATTCGCGTAGCCTTTTTTATTGCCCGTTAAAATTGGAAATAAAATTACCTCGTCACTCTTTTATAGAGTTTTATAGAGAAAAAGTATGATACCGATCTCCCACTCGCAGATGCGAAACATTCTAAAAAGTATGCGTTGTTATTTTATTAGCAAAATGTGGTAAGTTAACTTTGGATAATTATTACCGAGTTGTGCTAAATTTATCTGTTCAAAGTTCCGCAACGATGCCAAGCCCTAAAGGCGTATTAATCGATCGCCTTGGCAAATTCAATAGCCCCTCTGCATGTTTCTCCTCAACTTATCCGATCAAATTTATAATCTAATCAGTCAATTAAATTTTACTCTGCCGTACTTTAATTCGTGCTTATTCGCTTTCTGCTTGAATTTGTATATCCAGTACAAGCACGTTTCGATTCTACAAATGAATAAAAAAGAAACTCCAAAATGCCTTTATAAGCTGAATACTCGAAGAAAAAATACAATTTGTAGAGCTCGTTGAGACTGGAGTACCTCCGGAAACGAGGTAAACTTGAGAAGCCGAAAAAGAGACACGGATGAAAAAAAGAAGAGAAAGGTCAATTTCTTGCGCACGCATACACATCCGCGCCCGCGCACAGACGTACACATAGACACAAGCCAGTAAAATCGGATCACAGGTAATTAGAGCGTACGCGAAAGGAGTCCCTAATTCACGTGATCGATTTGCCAATAGACGAGAAGCGAGCGAGAGAGAGAGGAATGCTTGCCGACGTCAAAAGATATTAGTCGGCGCAAATGAACGCGGCGCAAGCTCGTTGAAATGAAATAGTACGCCCGTGCCAATATTTCACGCTATATTTTCCATTATTTCCCACTCGACCTTTCACCCAATAGCTATATTAATTCGACCTCATGCGACGTCTTCTTAGCCTATGTTTTCCTCTCGTATATGCGAATCTTTTCATATAAATATGTGTATCATCGAATTTATTTATTTGATGTAGAAAAATATTAGCATTTCTCTATATTTGTTGTATTGATGTTTCCTCATTTATTTAGTTCGCTCAGAAATACCTAATTATCGCGGTTAAAAAACCGCATACATCATCTAAATTAAAGGCAAATCGGAGAGTTTCAAGTAGATACGTGGTATACAAGCAAAGTCGTCTAGTAAAAGTAATTTTTGCGGAAACAAATTAACATCTCTTACAGAGGGTCACTAGATGTCCAGCTACGGTCACTAATCCAAGCTTCAAACAAACGCAAAGTTTAAAGGAGTACATGGCGGGTGTAATTTTAAACACGACTCTTGGAGTTCGTATCTGCATTCCAATTAAAATGAGAAAAGAAATTAACAGTGAGAGAGAGAGAGAGAGAGAGAGAGAGAGAGAGAGAGAGAGAGAGAGAGAGAGAGAGAGAGAGACGAATAATTTTCTCGCGCGCGCGCGCGGAAAAGGCAAAGTTGATCGGAGAGAATTGTCAAGGGAGTGTACAAGCGATGATGAATCGACGCGTGAACGCTGCTCTCTCCTTGGTGAGTTTCAATTAACTTCGGTGACTACTAGTAAAATTGGTTGACTGAACCTACTAGAAAATCGATTTGTCTTTTTATTCCAATCTGTATACTTTTGTTCGCTCTCTTATTTTCCTCTATTCAATCTTGTTGTTGCCTCAGAAGTCGAATTGATTTATCTGAAGATTTGATTTAATCCTGTTTGTTGTAAAAAAAACTTTTACATGCGAATGCAATAATTGACTCGATGGTTTAACACACACTCGCAGGGCAGGTGAAATTCAATCAATCAAACAATTTTTAGAAAAACCATGCAACGCGCGCACGAGTTTTGATGTGAAACAACTTTTTCGGAAAGCTTTCAGTATGAAAAAGCTTCCTTTCCACAGAATTCCCGTAACCTATTTTTACATATAAAAAAGAGGGAGGTGGGAGTGTATGTGCGTGTATGGGAACAGTGCTGTGAGGTTCACCTTATCCCAGGGGACAAACATTCTCCTGTGGAATGGTTATATCGTTCGCTCGGAAAAGTCAGCGAGAGGTAGAGAGACTTTGATAAAAAAAAATCGATGCAAATGCTCGATACTCTGTGCGATATGGCAAGTAGCTCTATCTCTGTCGCTCGTACGTACACTGGGATACGTTTCTATTAGGCGATAGAGCTTCAATGCATAGCTCAACAAAGGATTTCGAGTGTAGCTACGGCAATATTAATACGAGCTCTCGATATGAAATATTTCCGCTTGAAATGTTTTTTGACAGTCGATGAAATAGTTTCGTGTTTTCGATATTTGTTCTGTGATTTTTATTTTGGTCACAGAAAATGTAACAATGTATAAAACGCTGAACAATTTAGTAACAACGGGAAATAGCATCGGAGATATAAAAGAAAAAATTGCTGTAAAAAGCATCAGTAGCATTAAGCTAGATTTTTCAAAGTGTTTGACAGAGGAAAAGTAGCGTATCTACTCGGAGAAGAAAAAAAAGCAGTCGGCGAGACACTGCTCTAAAGACGTCTGAGGGTGATCTTTGCTTTTCTTTGCTGTCGCGTCGAACAAAAGTTTCTCTCACCTCCCATGTGCTCGTCGATTGTTCCTTCATTTTTTCCTTCATCGGGCGCACGTATATTACACATTCGCTCGTCTCTTTTCGCTCGATTTACCTACCGGTATATTCTTACACGTAACCAGTGAGCGAGACTGCATTTTCTTTCTCTCTCGATACATCAAGGCTTTTCTTTCTTGTGCGCGAGCTAAACGTACACTCGATTTACGAGATGAGTGCTGCTACTGTACCTAGTAGTCAAGAAGATGGGGAAATAAAGTTCATGCAACTTTTAAAATATTGCTTTTGCAGTATTATAAACATTTTTTCATTTCGCTAATAACTCTAAAAACGCATCTGAATGTCAACAAAGACAAGTAAATAAATTCTTTTATCCAGCGCTCATTACTGCTTTATACTCACGGTGATATTCGGTATAAAGGCTGAAAATCGATCAAACACGCAAGCGCGACTATAAGCGATCGCATCCGCGCGTCGAATGCAAACAAGCCGTGATGACTAGTATGTAGAATCGCTTTTACTTGGAAGACCAGTGGAGCGAATAGGGATGATAAGGGCACCAGGGCTCGTTTTTTCTTCTTTTTTTAACTGCCGAGAAAGATTTTCTTCCGTCTTCCACCCACCTCCTCGCAATTTATTCCGATATTTAGAGCGAAAATTAGCTGCGGGCTCCCGCTGCTGACGCCTACTCTTTTATATTCTTTCCTACATCTAGCAAAGTCAGAAGCAGCGCCATCGCTGAGCTCGAGAGTGAGAGAGAAAAAAAGGAATTCAATTGAGAGTTCTCAAAAGAGCACCAGAGAGAAACCTTTTGTCTTCTTCGCCTTTCAGTGAGAGATCGGCTGCTCTCTCTCTCTCTCTCTCTCTCTCTCTCTCTCTCTCTCTCTCTCTCTCTCTCTCTCTCTCTACCTACCTACCTATCTATCTCATGCTCTTTTGTGATATGTGAGATTTAGATTCTTGACGTTTTCAATGTTACGTTGTTGTAAATACCCCTTTATCTATCAATTTTTATTCCAATTAAGTAATAGAAATAATATTAGGTTTCTTGTAAAACGAATTGTAAAAGGATCAAAGAAAGATAAAAAAATTCCAAATAAATTTGAATTTTCAAGTTGTTAAGCTTTTAGAAAACCCTAAAAATATCTAATAATTGATGAAACGCATCGCTTTAATGATAAATATCAAAAGACTTACAATTTTTCCTAGTTGTAGATTTAACTGAATTTTAGAAAATACAGACTTCTAACTTCATCCTACGAAATGAAATTGTCCTTCTTGTTCAACATTTTCATAATTATAATTTTCAATTATCTTTTTATTTTCTTATGATAGTTTGAAGGAGTGAGAAAATAGAAAAAAGGTATTTGCCGTATTGAGATGATTGCAGTAGAGTCATTGTTAGTAAATCCATAGAGATTCTTTGACCCAAATTGGAAGAGCTTAAAATCGGAATAAACAGAAGTGTTGGTTTGATTGTTAGTTACCATTTTTATAATTATGTACAGCAAATGGAATTTGAAAGCAACGAGCTATTCGTTACATCTCCGTGTCAGTTACAGTGGAACGTTAGTAAAAAATTATTGCAATCAAACAAGTTTTTTCATTTCACTCGTACACTTCAAAGTTTTAATTAAATGGAAGTTGAGAATGTAAAATTCAAGTTGGAAAAAATGAGAGTGCTTGGAAGAAAGAACCAATGTTTTTCCATGCAAATAAAGATTTAGATGGTCGACAAAGAAAACGATCTTGTACAACGTGCCTAAGTGCTTTGAAAAGTACAACAGTAGAGTTGGAGGTTTTGATTGTACTGAAGTTAAAATCGAAAGATTAAGTTGCTTAGAATACAAGATTTGCACTTACTCTTATTATAAGGAATTGAACACTAATAAAATAATGATCTGCATCTGGTGCCCCTTTGGGTTTATTTCTTATAATAGTTCTGCTTGTGATGGTCATACTTTAGATTAATAAATTTTCAATTAATCAGATATAGAGTTAAAAAGAAAAAAAGATGTTTCAATTGAGTGAGCATGCTATAATTGCTATGCAACGCGAGGCTTTTGATAGAACAGAATTTGTTTTATAGTTAGTTGGTGCTCGTCATAGAAAGCTCACGCTCCATTTTCCAGTTCTCTTGTTTATTATTCACATAAAATGTTTACTAACACAACAGTTCCTAACAGAGACAATTTCACGGTCGACAAAGGATTTTTAATTTGAAGGATTTTCAATAGTTGAAATAAAATTCATTAGACCACCTTTTTTTAAATAGAAGATTGATATATGATGAAAGTCATGAAACAGCTGATAGTGCTGCAACACGATTACACGTAAAACGGATTATTCAAAGATTAAAAGTTTAGTCTGCAAAAATATCCACTTTTAGTATCTATGATAAGACGTTACATTAAATGTCAATGTCACAGTTCAATAATTGAATAAAAAAAAGAATCATGCTACATAAAAACTATAAAAGTTGAAATAAATGTAATGAAAAGAATACAAATTGTCAGTGTATATGTGTACTAGTATTTTTATGCTATGCTACGAAATGAGGTAACAGTATTTTAAATCACAAAGAGTGGAGATGTGACAATATACTCTATATGAATTTTTCATCTAGTAAAACTTCTGTTACGCATGTTGTATCATTGACTGAAATATAAACTACAAAATGACACTTTTAAATTCATAATTGCCACGGCTAGCTGCACCTGTCTATAAAATTTATGCTTGCATTTGTAAACCAATTCTCTTGATGTAGCTATTTCAAAATAAATTTCATTTGTTTCATTGTGAAGTTGTTATTTTTGACCATCCTAGGGACTTTTTATTTCAATAAGGCCTTCAACTTCTGATACAATCTCCTCCAGACTTAAACTTAATCAGAGAGCCTGAGAATTAATAAATATAATCCTGACCGTGCTATATTTTGCATAGCATAGTTAGGATGCATTTATGTACTCTTTTGGCTATCGTTTCACAGATGACTCTATTATACTTCAAAAATACTATAAAATATGTTTTCTATTTTAATTTTCCAAGCTATATTTATATTAATATAAGTAAACAATTCATAGCAGATGCTATATGTAATTGTATAGAAGTTTAAAACAAATAAGTAGAATTTTTCTTAGTTATTTCAATGTTGGATTTATAAAATTGTTTGCACTGTTCTGAAACTTGAATTATGGAAAAGTAACTTTACTTAAAAGTTTAAAAGTAGATGTATAATAATAATTAAGTGATGTGCAAACTGATTATTATAATGAGTATTTTCTAGTGAGTTCTGCAATTAGAATTTCGACTCTATGACTTGTGTATAGATGCCACAGTATGCTCATGTACTATAAATTAATGTGTAAACTTTTATCAAGCTCATGCTCAATGTAAAATACCTAAATGTATTATTTAATAAACCTTCTAAAAGTAGTAATGATGACTTTATTAGCTGTTTTTATTTTATTATTATAATAATAAAGAATTGTTATTTTAGTCACTTTATCATGCTGCTCTTAATGCTTTTAATTTACCTCATTCTTGCTTCCAGTCAGTGCAACTCAAATATTCTTAATATTCTAAAAACTGTTCCAATATGCTTTAATAAACCTTAATCGAGTCACTAACTCTACTTTATGCCTATACACTTTCATTGAAATATCGAAACTTTCACATGTGCGTTCGAAAATTGAATCAAAGTACACAAGAACTTGTCTCCCACAAACGTACACACATGCACACGCGCGCGCGCGCGCCCACGTGTGTGCCTGGAAGTAGCTTTCGGCTTGGATTGCGGCTTGTCTGTCGTTGGCAAAGACGCTTCGCGACAACTACCTTAACCAAAACTTCATCAAGCCGCAATTATAATCGCGTTTAAATCGCAGCCTTATCGCGGCAGACGCCAGCATAGCGGTCCTTTCCGCAAATATATATAACTATACGACAGTGTCAGCATCGTTGAAGCCTTTCTTGCGTGATTCATTTTGTGTCAATTTTCAAATTATCGAGCAGCATACTGACGGTAATGATAAAGTGATGTCATGTCATTTATCTGAAGTTACACTTTACGCAGATGAACTTTACAACATTTTTTTATCTTCCTCTGTTTCAGTTGCTATATATAAAAATAATGGGCTAATTTGGTAAAAATTTGCTGTACAAAGTTCAGTGATTTTACAAAAATTAAAAAATGTAACTGTTGGATTACTTCGAAAGATTCAATATTGTAGTTGTACGCGTGCAAAGCAAGATAAAGTGAAATACAAAAGCACGCGCAGATAGAGATAGCTAAACAATAGAGAGAAGCTTGCAATAATGCAGGCGCACTTGGTAAGAGAACTTTTAATGAGATTTTCTTGTTTAATTACGATAATAAGTGTGAGTATTTTATTTATTAATCGATACTCAGCTGCTACATGCAATTCTCTATTCAACTAATTCTATCCTTATAACGCTTACGTTACATTCAAGCGAATATCATCCAAAATTCAACTTCAAATTATTAAAGACAATGCTCATCCGATAATTAAGTGACTTCCAAGAAAACTTAAGGTAGAAATGGATAAGACGCGATCCTCTCTTTTATCGACATGGTATTAACGAGACCCTAACAAGTATGATAATCACGGATGCGAGAATGTGCGGCAAAGTTAGCAAACTGGACTGGATTAATTGGTTTATGGCCTTGAGCCCAAAGTCCGGCTACATATACAATCGTGTAAGATATGAATATTCGCTAATGTGATTCATATTTTTTTCTCGACGTGGTATAAATTTCCATGAACTGAAGCTTGTTAAATTACAACATTACAAATTTTACGATGAATTTATTATTTGGTCTTTTATAACAATTTTAACAAACATTTGTCTGAGAACAAGAAAAAACAGTTGGCAATAAAAAAGCGTACGAAAGTAAGTTTTTTCCTATAACGCAGTATTAAGTATTTCAATAAATTGCACATGACTCTAATAAATTCTTTTATACAGATCGAACGTAAACAGTAGACGTTATAGATCAGAAAGCATAGCACGTGGAATAAAGATTCGTCAGAGCATGCGCGAGTAGGAGTGGCAAGGACGCCGTCAAAGTTACTCAGCGGTCAGTCTCGCGGCAGCGTGCGAGTCGAACGCACTATTGGTTACATCTTACATCGTTATATTGCATCGAAGTTCTGACTTTGGATGAAAATTAATCTCGAAATGTGGTGCTAAAAAGTAAGCGTGATCTGTGCCCATCATCAATGGGAACCCAACTTTTGAAAATGACAATCTCGCGAACAAAATATTGAGTGACAGAAAGAAATATACTAAGAAGTATTGTTGAGAATGATGGAGAATTTAAAAACGAGTAGAAGTGAAGTTTTTCCAGCGGACAGCTGGCCGACCGTAATGCGACTCTTACTACTCGTCGCTGCGCTGACGACAGGTGAACCTTTTTCTATGTTCTTTATTCTTTAATCGAGTTCACTTTATAAAAAAGTTATATTCAGTGGATCAAATTTTAAACATCTTTATGATCTGTTATTGTAACTTTATGCTTTAATGACATTTCGTTTTCAATTAAAACTATTGTTATTTCAATTGACTATATGTAAAATTACTTTTTAACTATAAAAGGAATGAATCAATGTAATAACATCTCAATAATATTAAATAACAGATTTTTACTTAAATTTTTTTGTGAATTTAATGAAGTATAAAATAAACCTACTTTATCGAGGAGGTCGAGTAATAATTCCTCTATGAGAAAGCTGGAAATCGATCAAAAAGTAAAGCATTTCATGCTGAATAAGTTGTAGGTAGCATAGCGTGAGCGACATTTTCATTTATAAAATGTTACTCGTCAAACTGTTGCCCTTATCGCCAGTAAGAGGCTTTTTTTATAAAGCGCACTGTACCAATGGAAGCTTATACATATCTGTAAAATGCCGATGAACATTTACTTGAAAAACTGGCGAAAGCGCGCGCGAAGAATTAAATATTTATTAGACCGCTTTTTATTCTCCTATTAACCACATTATACTCAAGTTTTATGCGTTCGAGTAAATATCACGAGTTGATCGTCTTGAAAGAAATTTCTCATTTGAACGCGTGAAACGAAAGTTATCCCATTTGAAAGTCCTGTGCCGAAACTTCAATCAGCCAAATGTCGAAGTTAGGCAGCCAAACGAGAGGTACTTTAACGAACAAAGCACAACTCGCGGGCAAAATGTATGAATAACGCATAGATGTCGGTAGTAGAGAACAAAAGGATAATTGCAGGCAGAAGAAAAAAAGATGAAAGAAAGAGCGAGGAACGATGGATAAAAGAGAGTCCGTACTGCGAGAGATATAAAGGAGTGAGATGGTATAGTCAAACAGACGTACACGCACAGGTAGGCCGTGAATTATGCAAATGGTGGCCAATTCGATTCAAGTGCACCGCAAATAACCCGCTCTTTTGCCCAGTGGACTAAATGCAAGAGCGCAGCCTCCCCGGCCCTTCGCCTTCTCTCTCGCGCTTATACACAGCCGATCCATTAGAGTTTCGCATTCGCGTTCGCGGGACTTTAACATTTCCTTTTTATTTTTTTCCGAGCTTCGTTAATTCGATCGTAAGCAACCAGACAGTAGTACCAGCTCAAATTCCATTTTTATCAAATGAAATTTATCATTTCTGTTGTGATTGTCGGAAACCAATGTCAGTTTTTACAATTGGCGCAACAAGAGATCGATGAAACAGTATACAGTAGCTTGCAGATACAGTGAATTATAACTAACAGAGATAAGAGTCAAGGTCCATACATCCATCTGTTAGAAAGCATATACGTTGACAGTGTTTGCAGTTTCATCACACTCGATAGTTTGCGCTTGGGCTCGCTAGGCATATACGGAATAAAAATTGCCTTTTTGTTTGTTATCCTCGCCGACAGCGATGCGCGCAGATAAATAAGTGCCGTATGTTGTATCGCACACTTGTCGCGTACCAAACCAAAACTTTTATTTTTCGAGGTGAAAATTCGTAGTGTTGCCGTGTTGCATGTTCTTCGTGAAGAATGTTGTTTTTTCGTCAAAAGTTCATTTAGTAACGTCAATCGGCATAAACGTTACACGGTTGTATGCGTTTACATTCTAAACTATTTGTGAAAATTCATTGTACGCTCGTCACGGTATCACGACAAATGGAAAATATTCATTTGAGCGTTGATACGACTGCAAGTTTCCGCTGCTCAACGCAACAAAGTCGCTGCTTATAGGTATATGTTGCTGGAAGAAAATAAAACTGAGCCGGCAAAAATTTTCGTGCGCCGAGTGATGCTCGAGGGAATTTCATTCGCTACGAGGACTTGTGCGGATGTTTATTGTTCCAGTATATTTTTCTGTTTTTTAGGATTCCAAAATAAATTTCACGAGTATGAGTTTCATGCACCACTGTGTTTTCTTCTCTGTTATTATTATTATTTTTTTTCTCTTTTTTGCTAGCAAATAGACACTTTATTATTTTATACGAGTAGATTGGTTATTCGTTAATCTTCAACAATTTCAATGATAGCTCTTATAACTTTGAAGTGAACTCATATGATGTATCACATGGTATGAAAATGTAGATTCAGGTTATAGAGAAATCCGTAAAATTTGAAAAAACCATATCAATCTTGGTTGCCATAACGACATATTAAAAACAAGTAGTGATACCCTTGGCTGCAAGGTCAGCGGATGAATCTCACTTTAAATCCATCGACAATATACGTTACACTAATACATTGCTTGTTTCGCTCCAGCAATGACACTTTTTCGTCGATTTATTTTCCAATTTCGTTTTATCTGTGGCTCCATTTGAAATACAATTAATCCTCTTTGCCAAGTGCTGTCTGTGCAAGGATAACGGAAGAAGTCGCAGGGAAGTTGAATATGCAAATCGGACAGCTCGATAAATTTCGGTTTCCTCATCTGCTAAGCTGTTTTGATATCTTTCTTCTTTTCTCCTTTCGATATCCTTTGTAATTCACAATCATCCCGTATTTCTTCCTGGTGTTTTACATAAAACTAAAGATATCAAATAAAGCTTCAATTTTTTTTTCCTTTCACATCGAATAGAAAGACAAGCTTTGGATTGTTTATTGATTAACGAACAAGAAAGAAAGCCGCATTTCGCAACTCAAAGCACTCAAGTGTAGGCCGTGCACTTGTTCTTTTGAGTATGTACAAACATACCTTTAGTCGCGCGCAACCACTTGTCCTTGCACGTACAATCTGCGCATTCAGAGAGCTCTTCAGTCGCATGAATGATCCTTGCGTTACAGCTGTCAATCAAAGCAGCAACGGTCTAGTAAGTGCCTGTGGGCTAAGTCTGTAACCATGCGCCTCAATTAATAAGATATATACTAAAATTTTAGTTTCGGTTGATAAATAGAAACGTGTCATATGCGTATATAAGCTACAAATCGGATACTTTCATTATACCGTGTGGTTATAATCATTGTGGGGAACATGAATCGTTTATGGGAGATGCAATTAAGTGTTGTAAATCTGCCGTATTTTTCTATAACTTTTTTCCTTATAATTATTAGGTAGCTACAGTGTGTGCTTCATCAAACACAGATATAGTATGTAAAGTACAACTGAATCGAAAATTAGAAACATGCTAGTTAAACTCTTACAACGTTAGACAAGAAAAACGGAATCAATTTAATAGTACACTGGTCTGTTGAGCTATAATACATATGACAAGTATCATTCCGCTCGTAAAAAAGGAATATAAAGGAAAATTAAATAATAGGTCAATACAGCCAGAGAGAAACAACGGGAAGTGTGAGCGAATGACGCAAAGGAGAGAGTAAAAAAGCGGACGTAAATAATAAGTATCTTTGTGCTTATCAAGATGGCATGTAAAATGGAGAGTTTTATTTATGACGCGTTAATGAAAGTAAAGTGGATGCGAATATGCCTTATATGACAATTGTATGTTTGGAAAAGACTGGCCAAATAAATTTGTTTTCTCCAACGACTGACGAGGCAGGTCCGCATTGGAGTCACCCCCCCCCTCCTCTCGCTCTTTTCATTCTCATAATGACTGATTGATTGACTACATCTAGTTATATAAAGGCAAAAAGACGTTTTTAATCAGTTTCGACTCTATCGCTTCAATAATTGAACAATCAATACCAATCTTATAGACGCGTAATGCAAACGAGAAGCTTACTATTAAGTCGTACTTATAGCATAGGTGCTAAGCTCAGTTTAATGGCTTTTCTCGAGAAATCCATGCTGGCAGCGCGCAATTAAACCGGAAGCAATTTTTTAAGCTCTTAAGCTGAAGTAACGTTCCTGTCCAGGACGCATTTGTCTTACTGTACGCTCGCGATGACTCAGTGGAATTGTGCCCACCAATTATCGTAAAAAATGGCTTTAGCACTTGGAGCCTTCCTGATCGAAAATAAACAATTCACTACATTTCTATATAACAGCGGGCTCACTTTATATCGATTGATACATTATATCAAAGCGCTTTCTGAGCAAGCTCTTACATACTTCATGGCACACTGAAATACAATGCAGTACCAAATTGACAGCTGCGCGCACATCGAACAAGTGGCTCGTTTGTCACGAGCGTATGCAGCCTCACACTTTCACGCGGCATTCGGCGTTGCTGCTGTTGCTTTTGCTCAACTGTCATAATTGTCTGAGCAACGGCGACGCTACAGCAATATGCGTTTCGTTGTGTCTATATATTCGCTAAGCAAAGAAGAGACGAATATTTCGTACAATTAACTTCAATTGGATGTCAGGATGGCGCCTTGTCACCATTAAAGACGCTTGACGTCGTTTTTTTGGCTTTAAATTCTGTTAGTGGTTTACTAATTCTCAGAATTGAAGATGCTGATAAAAAGTATACAATAATAGTAATTTTTTGGAAAAGGCGTATCTTAGAAAGAGCCATAATTAAGCATCATTGAGCTTTTTTATGATTTTTAATGTTGTGAAATGATTGAAAAATACTTCGATGAACAATCGAGACAAATTCTTTTACTAGATCATTCATAGACTGATTTACAACACAATCACCGTGACAATGAGAAAAAAACAAAAAAACCGCCTTGCCACGAAAAAGTCAAACAGAAGCTTTGAAAATTCAGTCCACAGCCATATACACACATGCGGCGAGCTGATAATTGCCACGACGCAGGCCAAGTGGAGGTAAGGGGGTTGGTCGTTAATCGAATGGGTATACTCTCAATTAGCCGGCCACGGCGCGTTGTTTGCCGTTCCACGCGCGCGCTCAGCCTGCTACACGCTAAATAAATGATTCGCAACGCGGTAGTAGCGTGTAGCACGTGCAGCGTCGCGTCGTTACAGCAGCAGCCGGTTGTTTGCTTCCGCTGTAATAACACGTTGCGTTACGTATACATATATAGGCATGCAGCGCAGCGAGTTTCCGGGACTTGCACGACAATCGCCCGCAGGAATAATATTTGATGGATGAGTTTGCACGTGGCAATCGTTTACGTACGGTTATACATTGATATGCGTTTTTGCTTTACGAGTGGATATTTGTACAACTTTCATATCGACAGCAAGCATAGATATGTAATTTCAGGTAATCCATTCCATTTTTCAATCGCTGTGTTTACTGTTTGCGTAGCGAAACCCTGAAAAAGCAGATGCGTACATTAACGGGATAGCTTCCAAAGTGAAAACTGCAATAGTTGTTGTAGAAAGAGGGTCACTTGTAAAAAGAAAGCGAGAAAAAAATCAATAGCGAGAAAGAATAGATGGAATATTTCCAGAAAACTTATAAAGAACGATTTTAAAAATAAAATCTTGAAATATTTTCATGTTACAGTAAACGCAAGATCGGATAAGCTACAAAATGATCAACACCAGCAGCAGCAGCAGCAGCAGCAGCAGCAGCAGCAGCAGCAGCAGCAGCAGCAGCAGCAGCAGCAAATTGTAAAAAAACTCGTGGCACCGGCAATCATAGATCCACGCAGCGAAAAGCTCGTGCTAAGCTGCGAATACGACTTGCGTGGCAAGGAGCTCTATTCGGTCAACTGGTACAAATACGATAAGACGTTATTCAGGTATATGCCCAGCATGAAACCCAAGGGTACCGCCTTTCAACAAGATCCCGATGACGTGTCCGTCGACATCGACGATAGCTACAGCAAGAGACTAACCCTTCGTGGTCATAAAGACATTCGCAAAAGTACGTTTTTACGTGTTCCATCTCAAAAAATTTTAAACGCCCATACGATGGATTGAAGCTTAAAATATTTCCGAATTGGTTGGTTTATCAATTTGACCTGAATTACTTTCTCTCTTGTCAGATATGAAAGCATACGAGGGTACGTACACATGCGAGGTGGCAATGGAGCAAACTTTCCACGCGGCTTTCGCCGTGGCTAATGTGAGCTCGGCTATTCTGCCGCAGAGCGATCCTGTGCTCGAGGGACTCAACTCTCACTATCACGTAGGAGAATATCTCAACGCTGTTTGCACCACCGCTCCGAGTCTTCCACCTGCTGAAATAACTTTTTATCTAAACAGGCACAAGGTAAGTACGCAGCAGCTCATACTTTTCGCATGTGTTACGTGTGACAAATAGAATTTTATTCTGCAATTTTTTAATTATTCTCAAGATTTTTTGAAATAATTTCAATAATTTCAATCTCCCTGTAAATGTTGTTTTAACGTGTGCATTCCAGGTTGAATCAATACACGTAACGTATAACAAAAAATTATATCCAATCGGCGAGTCAGCAGTTGCACCATCGCAGGCCTCTTTATCGATGAGTCTTGATCGCAAACACTTCCCTGATGGTACTCTTACTGTTACTTGTAAAGCCACGTTACCCGGTATTTACGCGGCACCCGAGTATAAGACCGAACAACGTGCTACACTCGCCGCAAGTAATCAGAGGTTGGCACAAGACAGATTGTTTTTCAATAGTTCCGGCCAATTGAAAGTTAGTATGGTTGTTTTGTTAATTGAGATTATTGCCTATGGATTGTGAGTGGAATGGTGAAGAAATTTGAAATAATTGTATAAGAGAAATATAATCTCAAGACTTGATTTTTCACTGACGCACAATTTTATTTTTATTCAATTCATGTATAATTGAGATACATTTTGTATTTTTTTATTCATGGCATAATTTAACATTCAGATTGAAATTCATGACACATTCTAAGGTTTCGATTTTTTCATTAATTACATAAAAATAAAATAGCGCTGCCAGTCATACTAATACCTCGAAAAGGTTTTGTCAATCTCATTTATTTTCATTTGTATAAAAGCACACGACTTGCTCCGTGAATCTTGTAACTTTTTGTAAATAATGTACATAATACATTTGACCAAATGGACTAAATCTTTAGTCATGAGATGCTAATTATGGTTGACGTTGTACGCTTGTGTTTATATGTAGAAGAATGTTTGTAATGAATATAAAGCAAAAATAAAAAAACAAAATAAACGAGAATCAACGATGACCTGCGTTATTATCAAGGTGTTACAGGTAATGAATAAATAAATCAAAATATATTTTTTTGTGTTTGACTTTTCACCCATTCATATCCAGTTCTATTTTCAGATTATAATCAATTGGTTTATATTATTTTTATAAGCATTAAATACTTATTAGCTGCTGTAGTTATTATTTATTTATTAAAAAATTGCTTGTTTTAATATCATAAGAATCTTCAGATCGTATTAGAAAAAGGCAAGATAACAAGAGTCCTCCTGGTAGAATGGCTGCTACGTGCTCAAGCAACTCTTTAAAATCCTCCTACAAGATTTTCTTTGGAGCCATAAAAGTTTGCGTGACTACTCTCTTCAATCGATAACCGAAGTTCGTTTAGCGAGCTAATCGAGCTCCCGATAGTTGGCTTGTCGATAGGTCAGACTTTTTCCTTTGAAGGAGAAAAGAAAACTCAGAAGCACTTGAGTGCTACTCTGCAATATCAGAAAACGGTATCTAAAAAAAAAACAGTCAATCTTGCAAACGTTCTAATGCATCTTTTAATTCAATCTCGAAATAAGAAACATTAAAATTCGTTAGTGAGCAAACAAATGAAACTTGCTTGTTATAAAAGTTGTGCTACAAGAAGAAGATTAACCCGTATTTTCAAGTAGTTTAAAATCACAGTCGAAATTGACAATGCCTTTCGCTGTACTAGACACCGAGTTGCATCCTTAGAAAGTATTTTGCTAGTAATGTTTTCGGATCCATTCTCGGCCCTCTCTTTATTAAACACGTGACCTTGAAAGGCTCTGCCCTAAATGGCATTTCGATATACAGGCAAAGCACTAAATCTAGATACTGCTGCCTATTGCGAGTCACCTATACTTTGATGCCATTAGACCAGGGATAAAGGAGAAACAATGAATGCAGACAGGTCAGTGAATTGGTAGACAGTCGTTTGAAATAATATGAACAAGATGCAATAATAGCGAATGCCATTCGACTATTGAAACAGTAGTAGCTTAGTTGTAATATAAAACTATTCGAGGGTTTGAAATCGTTTACAATTGAATAGTTCAGCAAAGAATTCATACAAATTTCAAGTAATTCCAAAACTTTCAGCGTCAATTTGAATGATATCTAGTTTTATGATTTGAACGGCATTATATTAAAGTTGAGACATAAATGCCAATGGCTACGTGGACGTACGCATATGAGTTTGATGAAACGCTGAAGCACGCACTAAAATTCCCACGTAAACAGAACTAAGGATGAAATGACAGAGAGGATAGGCAGAGTGGTAGATCGCATGCGTGAGCATGCTTCTCTGATTCAGCCTCTAAATCGCGACAATGCTCTCTCGGTGCTTCTCGGTGCGCCTGTGAAATTCATGCGATCTCAAGCTGTTCTCTCGTTTGATTGAGATGCTTAAGTTTCACTGCAGGTAGAGCTCGCATTCAACAGTGTGTTGACGCCATCACCGTATGGATGCTTTGTCAATATTTCGGAAACGAGAGCAATATCTTTCACGCTTTTTATTCGAACAAAATTCGTTTACACAGCGTACAAGGCGTACATATTGAAGGCTCAAGCAGGCTTTTATTTAGAATCTTTCAGGCAGAAAAGTGGCCGATAATTTAAAATTAACTTCGGTAGGCTATTCAACGAAAGACTAGAAGTGTTTTACAAAAGTTCTTTAAAGAACGAAGTTGCTGCGGCAGTGCGATGTAACTGGAAAAATCGTGTTTATCAAGTAAAAAGGATCAAAAAAGAGCGCAGTGATGTGCATTCATCTGCCTCGCGCAGCGCAGCTGCATCGGTAAATTAAAAAGGTACTTAACGCCATTCAAGTTATACTTGCTGGGGAAATACCACCTCTTTCTTTCCGTATTGAAGACGTGTAAATCAACGGTACTGAATAGGCTGTAGCAGAAGAGGAAGTTTGCAAAACGGATTATAAATGGCGCGAAAGACAAAATAAATCCAACGGCACGCAGGTGATGAATGAACTGGAACATTCTGACCTCCATTGCACGGCTATTTTTTTTCAAAATGAAATCTGCAGTATAAAGTTTAATTGTCTTGCGTGGCTTGCTTTTGAAATTGCATAATAAAGTTGTTGGTACGCTCGCTAATGTTATTGCTGATAATTTTATCTGTGTTAACACGTTATTTTTAATGTAATCAAATTATCTAGCTCATTTCTAAAAATTTTCACTCAGCGAAGTTGAACTCTGTGTGAGAATAGAAATAACGTAAACGTTACTTTTTCATTCGTTTAACGCACATCGCTAGCCGAAAAATCACAAAAAGCATGAGAAATAAGTTGAAATGACTTGCTTGGACTGTGAGGTAGCACATTACAAATGCACGCAAAAATGTTCCTTTCCATTGAGTAAAGCTTCGAGCTCTCTTTCTTCTCTCTCTCTCTCTCTCTCTCTCTCTCTCTCTCTCTCTCTCTCTCTCTCTCTCTCTCTCGGAGTCGAGGACGTTTGAAGTTAGCTTCAGAGAACGTCCTGCTGATGATTAAATGTTCAAAGCTTGATGTAGCAGCTCTTGTACCGAATCAAATTCTCTAGCTAACGAAGTTTCAGTATACTCTCCGTGTACTTAACATTTTGTTCTCTACAACTAGAATAAATTTGTTTCTCAAATCACATTATTCTTATATTATTTCACTCTACTTTTCCATCAGCATTCCCGAAAAAAGGAGAGCTAATGCTTTTCCATAGATATTTTCTTCGAGATCCGACAGCTTCTATTTGTTATGTGGCATTCGCGCGTTACGTGAACGATAGTTGCGAACCTTCCCTCGTATCCACATATCCACGGTCGCTCGCGCGAATGAGAAAAGACGACAATGACGCTATAGACCATATGTGTGTATGTGTGTGAGTTTCAGGGATAATAGCGCTCTTGAGAGCCGTTTCGTCAATGACTTCTCTTGAGGAAAAAGATGGAGAGATGAACATATACTAAATTTTCCTCTTACTCATACGAACAAATCACAAATTTACTCGATTAATTTTACAAAATTATATAACGGTTGTCTCAATTTTATATTTGAAATCGTGAAAATGAACGAGAAACACCTTTCGCGGTATTTATCTTTACGATAATCCTCACATAATACATATACGAATGTATAGAACCCATTACGGATGCATTCTCTCGAAGCCACAATACGCACGCACACGCCCTCTTTCTAGTATATATTTTTCGACGGGCATATAGTCCTCATGAGAGCAATCGTGCATTGCTCGCAAGCGAGAACTGTCCTTCCACTTTAATGCCGTTCCATTATCATTCTCTCTCTCTCTCTCTCTCTCTCTCGTATGGCCCGTGTACATATATATGGGAAGCATCGATATACTGCTGCGTATATAGAACCAAAGAATGTATTTACAGTTGTGCGTGCGTGGCCGATGTTAACCTAATTGTTCGAGTGCTTCGTAGGTTTTGCCTAAAGAAAAGCGATGATGTAAACGCACGCGTGGATATATCAGTCAACTTTTTTCTCTTCGATCTTTTTTCTCTTTTAATTTCCTCGCAAATGAAGGATAGCCGTTTGCTTTTTTCTCATAATCTTTCACGTTCGAAGTCAGTGTTTTTTTCTCCGACTTACTCACGTTGAACGTATGATATAGGGATGTATACGTGGTTTTTTGTGGCACGGATTCAAGTTTTTTTTATAAGTGAATTTTTGTATTTATTCAATTGTTTTATCTAAGAGTCATTAGCTGACTGCTTTTCACATTTATCGTTAATGTACCACTATTTATTATACAGAAAAAAGAAGAATAGCAAGCTACTTACGCAGCTTTCATGCGTCATTGGTAATTAGCATCGGATAATTTTCTTTATTATGGAATTTTTTATACAATGATGTATTTTTATATTATATGAAATATTTTACATATAGCATTGAAAAATATCACTAACAATTTAATTTTTCAATATAATTTGAATAATATATTTTATTCATTGGCAAAGAAAATATGCTCGAATGAAGTTCAAATAATCTTTTACTGATATATTGAAAAATCTGATCAAGAGCGAATAATCAAGAAAGCTTGATTTTTTTATGAACATAATTATGTTATTTTCAAACTTTCATCTTTACCGTCTTCGTTATTTGAGCGTGCAATGATAATGGACCAAGCTTCTAAAATATTGGATTGGAAAAAATATAGGGTAACATAAAATTCAATGATAATAAACAATGCGAGTATCTGGATATAGTACGTCTGCGATGCTTGGTCTAAATTCAACGCAAAAGCTCGAGTGTAATATGATATTTTGTAGTGTTACGCAAATGATTATTAAATTATTGAATCTTGAAAGCACTAATTTATGGAATGAATCTCATTACAAGATTGACTTTTGCCCGCTTACTCGTTAAAACAAAAAAAAACAATATGACTGAGCTCTCAACGCAGCAATCAAAGGCGTCGGCGGTAATTAAAAATCAAGCCGCTCTCTTAATGCAAAAAATAAAATAATGAACCTAGGCAAGCTAAAGCACAAAACATACACATTCGCAAGGATTGATTGTCTCAAATGCAAATCACAATCGTATGTAGAGATCGCAAGAAGCAAGAAATGTAACGCCAGCGGCGATGTATACAGAAGCTGTGCTCGTGAAGACGGAGTAGCTCCGTCGCGTACTCAGCAAGAATTTTATTATCCTTGACACGCCGGAGGCTTCTTCCGAAACATAAAACCTTTCCATCTGGTATGTGTGTGCGTGCGTGCGTGTGTGCGTGTGGGTACGAACAAGAAAAGGATCGATGTCTCCTCACCTGCATGCTAAAAGTCACAGAGACGATGGCACTTCGTATATTGTATGCATGTATGTTTAAAGAAGGAGAAGCAAGCACGGAATTAAATTAAAGATGAAAGTTTTTGATGGTTCGTAAGTAGAGCAAACGCCATCGATCAGATATCGCTGCCACAGGCGGGACACGACGAAACGTTGACGGCAAGTTTTGGCATTAATTTATGCAGGAATAGCTGCTGTCGGGCCGCCGCACTAAGTTTCTCTCTTACTAAGCAGTTTCGAACTTTCGCCTATCTCTCTCTTGTCCTCTTACTCTGCATTTGCCAAGCTCTTTTCGTAGAGCGTAATTTCGGACGATGATGTGTCGACAGCCAAAGAGCGAGGATACTAACCCGATGACGTTTAGTTAATTTTTACAGTCGATCGCCTTCCTCCTTTTTCTCTTCTGTGCCATCGCGGAAGTTAAATACACCATCGTCGTTTAAAAATAGAGCGAGAATGGAAGAGGTTACGCGTAAAGTTAAAGTCCGTAAGAAGGAGAGAAGGTTAGTTTACAGCTAATCGATCAAGCGCAGACTGCAAACAAGCGCGAAGAGTTGGAAGAGCAGTCAAGCGGACACGCGATAAGGGCGCGTAAGCTTTTTTTTCCGTTCTCTCCATTCTCGCCTCGATGCGCTCTTTTTCATCCTGATGTGCGAGCAATTTATTCCAATATTTTAAGCGCGAAATTACCTGGCTGCGGGTCTACTATGCTCATCTGCTATATTACGCTTTTACGGTCCTTATCTGCTTACCAATTTCAGACGATCCGAGTGTGCTTTGAAAAAGTTTGCTTGGGACTTTGTCTATATCAATTTTTGTATCGACTTTACGAGCTATCAATATTACATCCATCCTGAATTCACGAACATTTATTTCTGAGGTTACATTGAAGTTATCATCAAAGACCAATGTTAAGTAGAAACATCGAGCTGTGGTCAGAAACTCTTTTCACCGTGAGCTTCGCCGATTGAAAATTAAGGTCAAATATTTGAACGAATTCTTTTTTCAGCCAAACTGTAAATATTTCTTTACTTTTGAAGTTGAAGTTGAATAACTTATCAATGCGGAAAAAAGTGATCTATTCATATTTTCGAAAGTTAGAATTTGTATTTCATAAAGTTCGCGAGGAAAATTCAATTGCAACGATCAGAGAGTCGAGAAAGTTTACTTTCTCCGGCAGGAACTTTGATATTTCGACAGTATATTGATTTGTGTTGATCTTTTGCACTGAATATTTTCAACAGTGAATCCGTTACTTCTTGAACTATTTAGCGACTTTAAATATTATTTCGGCTTTTACTATTGGATAAGTATAACTTATCAAGAATAAAACTAATGTCTTCAAGACAGACAAGAAATAGCGAAGGCACGACGTCAATAAAATAAGCATCATCGTACGGTCTATCGCAATGACGTATTCTTCCCTCTACACTGCATGTCTGTCGAGTGGTTGGTCGTTTTTTATCACCGTTATTTACGATTATTGCGGTTTTCCCTCTTATTACTACAATATAGATTGGTGGTGTGGGGTGGAAAGAAGGTGACGAAGATATAGGAGTTTTTCCGTTACGGAAATGATGGCATTGGTGGCATTGTTGACATTCTTAGCGAGGTTATAAAAGAGGGCTGCTGCTTATACGAGTTCGTTAACCGAAGCAACCCTCAGTGTTCTCTCGCAGACACTCGTGATAATTATAACGAGTGCATGATCGCGTCGACGGGCTTGAGTACGCAAGGGCATCGATTTCGTTTGTTTGTGGACATTTATTTTTCGCGTGCGAGTTACCAGCAAGTTATTATTTCGCGTCTTTCAGCAAGTTGTGTCGATGTAACTAGTTTTTTATGCCAATGCTTCTATGAAGCTCAACTTTATTTATAAGTGACTTTGTTAGAGAGCTTTGTGCGTGAATATGAGTTTTTTTTTAATTATTAATTATTTTATACTTAGTTTGCAAACTTGAAAAATTAGTTGTAGAAAATTTATTTTAATTGATCAACGTTTTAAAGTAATAAGAATATTATATTATAAGAATTAATTTCTAACGGCAAATCTCCGTAGTATCCTTTAAAAACACTCATCTACTCTAATTTTACATTTTCATGGAGACAGTCTTGATTTATCAGTGAAAAAAGTAGTAGCATGAAAATACGTAGATACAAGTGAAATGTTTCGACGATTTCGAAGATCCTCCCCTACGCGAAAAATCCTGTCTTGTTACTTCATAAAATTTTTCATTTATATGCATGACAGTATCGTGGCTTATGCATTTAAAATGAACTCAAGATATTCGGAACTTAAGAAGGCTGCCGCACCAGACTCTTCGAAAGTAGACGGCAAAAATTTGGCTACCTCTCAAGCCAGCGACTCTTCATTTTATCACATATGAGTTTTAGTTTCTTTATGCGTTCGATTTATTTGCTAGTCAGAAAATCATGAATCGGGAACTTGGCATTTTGAAAGTGTGTTTAGTAAAACCGTGTTTGACCTTGCATTTGACTGGAAAATGAAAAGATAACTGCAGCACATTCATTTATTTGGGAATTCTACCTGGATTTATTTGTTACAAAACCAGAACGTCGTTCAATTGGGGTACATATGTATAGGTGCGGCACATAGAGTATTTACACATGGAAAAAATAGCGGAAAAACAAATTTCAATTGATTGCGGCGAATGGTAAACATTGTGCATCATTATGAGTATATTTTCTAGCCGAGTGAAATTTAACAACGACATATCAAGAATTTCAAAATTCACTGGAAATTCGATGGTACTATATTTTTTACTCAAAATGAAAAGAACCTAAAATTTCACTAAATCTGTACAAATATTTTACAAATCGAATTAGCTTTGTAAAAACTATGGTAAATTACGTTTCCGTGCAGCAACTTACGGGAACTATATATGCCCTATCTGATTGCGTATATATGTGGATAGGGCTACGCAGTTTTCACCTTTGGTCGGATTCTGTCTACCCTCGGCTGCGCTTTCCACTGTAACTTTCCAAGCAGCAACCCTATTATCCTTGATCGTAATCACGTTTACTCGTCGCATAAACAAGAGAGTTCTCGACCCAATATGCGTGCTCTGATTTTCGGGGATAACGTAATCATTTTTAGGTATCTATCGAGTTCATTGCTGAAATTTACAAAAATTTAATGACTTTCCGTTTGAAAATGGATTTCAAGTGATCGTAAAGTAGAAATTTGGAGGGGATTAACAGTGCCTTTGTTCAAGTTTACACATGCAATCAATTATTCGTGAGAAAACGTTTTAAAAATAGAACCAAAGCGAATAAGAACAGAACGACAGATCCAATCAGAACAGCCATTTTTAAAGAATCGCGAGAAAGAAAAATAGAGAGGTAGAGGGGGAGGGGGGCACGCATATAAATAGAGAGTCGCGGCAACGAAGAAAGATAATCAATCGCGACAAAAGTAAACGGGTATCTTATCAAAGTTAGACCATCTTTCGGCGTCGTCGGGGACTGGGGTATAAGAAACTTTGCAATTTCGGCGTCGTCGTCGTCGCGTGCACTTTTAGCTCACCAAAGTTGGCCGATCAGAAACTACGTTTGTACACAAGAGAGATTTTGCGATTGTCCAGGATACATATTGTCCGAGATAGTAGTGTCCGATAAGAGGCTCTCTCGAGAACGTATAACGACCTATGAATTCCTTTTCCTAACCGACGAATAAGAACCAAATTATTTAGAATGGAATTGCTGGCAGCTACTCGCTGAGGCTTTTATTGAGAATCAATATGGTTTATTACACGACGAACTTATTTTTTAATGGATTTTTAACTCAATATTCAGCTAAGCATAACCTCATGGTGAATTTTCGCTCTAACGAAATAATCCGTTACGCATTCGAGTTCAAATGCAGGTCAACCGAGAAAAAAATATATAGCATGTACAGTGAAATAGGAAATGAGAAGGATCCGCGAGTTGACCGGAAATTACAGGCTCTGAAGAAAAGTGCATCCCGTCTCCCCATGCGCGAGTTATAGTCTTTTCCTTTCGTCGACACTGCCTGCTACTGCTCTGTTCTTCCGCTGGTGAGAAAGCGAAACTTTGTCGACTCATTTTATGTGTCCCGACGACCGAAAGATACAGTTGCCTAATGGAATATATAAGAAGGTGATGGTATTGTTGGATTTACTACAAGATATTCTTATAAGTCATTTTTCAATAAAAATATACGCACAGGAAATTAATTTTATTTGTCAGTAGATGAGGTATGCGATAAGTCAGACATAATCTTTCCATTAAAAAGCTAACAGAAAGAAATGAAGAAACTTATTACGCCCAAAAGTTTTAACTGTATCTATAAAAGTAGTTAGCTGAGTTACTAACAGTAGAAAATAGTATTCATCGCAGGACTGGTCAAAGGCACGAGAAATTACTCTAGTGGGCAGTGCGCGGCAATTTATCACGGAAGAGTCTGGGCGTGCAAGCAGACTTAGTAAATTTTACCGATAGTAATTGGCATTGCACACACGGGCCAAGGTATAAACCTAGTTTATCGCCATGGGAAATATTTTCTGAAAGTATATAAATTCTAGGTATATGAGAGAACGATGCGTTGCCGCGCTTGCCGATAAAATTTTCAACTCGGACAAGAAAAAAAGTCGAGTCGGCATACAGCGAACGAATCGTAGAATCGCGTAGAGTCGCTGGCGCAAAATTGGACAGGAGATATCCGATTTACACTTGAGAAATCGAGGAAGAAAAGATCCCTCCTTCTCTCTTTAAATTCTTTAGTAGAAGGTTTCGCGCACTCTTTGAATTTTCGATTCCTTGTGCTTAGCGTTACAGACGTTTTTTCAAAGAAAAATAAGCTATCAAACGAATCATTGAAGCTAAAGTTTTTGCGCGTGCTGAGCTTTCATTGTCAAATTAAGATTTCTAAATACACAGGCGAATACTTGAAAAAAAGGAAAATTCAGCCTATAATGCTTCTATATGGTGTGTATATATATAGACACGAGGCAGGTGGTAGCAACGTATTAGAAACGAGTCGCGTGGTTGCCGAATGTTTACGACGTAAGTAGCTACTCTTTCACGCAAGCACTTAGCTAAACGACTCGCTTTGAAGCCATCAGCTGCCGACAAAGAAGAAGAAAAAAGGAAGAAAATATGCTACCGCGCGCAATGTATAGCTCGATCTACGGAATAAGAGCTGTTGTGGCTGTCTTGTCTTGTTTCCACGACTAGTTCTAATGTACAGAGCGAGAATGAGATGGGAATTGAAGTGAATTGTTCTCGACGAGCATCTTGGTGGTTGAGTTTTAAAAGTCATTGGCCTTTATGGCGGTGAGCTTTAGTTTACGAGCATTTGGAGAATGATTATATAAGCCTTTAAAAAGAATGCTGCAAATTGGCTTTTATTGGCTTATATTGCAAAAAATAGAAAGCATTTTTGCACGCGTAGATAAAACAAAAAATAATCACTTTAAAATGACTCTTCTAATAAATGGTCAACCTCGCGAATGCCCTCATCAAAAACCCATAAAACATTTCAGCTGTCAATATCGTCTAGACAAACCACACCCAGAGTGATCATGCACTACCTAGCACCCTACGAGAATTTGGACGTATTAGCGTAACAGTACGGAAAGTGGCCCTCGTCAAATGCATACCCCGCAATCACGACGGCTCTATGTAAGTACGTACGCGCGAGAGTATAGCAGAGGGTTTCGAAGTAATAGTCGACTAGCAGCCGCTGCCACGTTATGGATTCGAGGCACGCGAAGAGGATATTCCTTCCTTGTAATACGATTCAATCACTCGTTACCTCAGGAAGCGCTTCTAGTTAGGCTTTGCTGCTGCCGCTGCTGTTGTATGTTTGCTTGAGCGTCAAAGTTGTAGGGTATTTGCTGAAGGATATACGCAAAGAAAGAATATGAAGCAGCAGAAATATCTGTGATTGATCAGACGACAACATTCGATATTTCATCGCGAATGAAAAGGAGAAAACTTTTTCTCCGCGATAAACAAGGAATAAAGTGTCTTCTTACGAGTCTTCTCACGTAGATAGCATGTACATTACCAGCAGCTCGCGCATACGTAACCTGCAGACAATAAAAAATCTTGCACTCACAGATACATTTGAAGAATTCAACGAGTAAAGGTGAACAAAGACCTCTCATTTCGATGTATATTGTCTCCTTTGATGTATGACAAAAAACAGGACTTGGGATGAATTATAGTATATTGATTTTGCGATGACGCGCTCATTGCGACAAAAAGAGTCAAAATGTAAAAGATCCGTTAATCGCGCACAAGAACTGTTGAAGACAACATGGCATGTACAATCAGGATCATTGTAATTCAGTAGTGTTTACCACTAGATTGTATCGAATAGCACGACAGTATCGCCGTGATACCTCTCCAAAGCATGTCAATGTAACAAGTCGTCATGAGGGAGGTTGACAAACGATCGTGCAAGAAGCTTTAAGGGCGTCCTCTTCTCCAGGAGAGAGATAGAGAGGAGGGGGGGGGGGCGAGAAATTGCTATGCGGGTCGTGTATTGGAGGTGCTACCTTCCACGTGATTGGCATTGGCCAACTCGGCATTTCTAATAGCTGAGCATCTCTCTTGGGAGGTAGAGTGGGTAAATTATTTCTTAGCTTTTATAAACGAGGAATGTGATGTACGCTGAGTGCGCGCGACTACGTTCAATCATTCATAAAACGCGCGTTTTAAGGGGAATGTAGAGGAGGTGGATCCGCTTTTCAGCCTTCTTACGTAGATTAAATATTCAGAACGAGGAGCTTGCTGAGCGACTTTCCTCTTAGCTTGAGGCTCTACATAGATATACGCCATTTTTACCCGACGAGAGAGTCACGTGGATGATGCCGCTTCATAAAGCTTGCGCTGGAAAAAAGCAAATTTCATCGAAGGATGTGGGTGTATCAGCTGATATCTGTATTGAACATGAAATTCGCAACTCTTTTTCTGGGTTAGTAGTGAAAATGCTACATTTCCGGGACGTACCGTCGAAGAAAGGTAGGCGCATACCTTAAATTTTTAAACGTAGTACGTATCCCAATACTACTGATGCGGTTGCACGCAAATACTTACAGGCAAGAGTTTCAGTGAAACTAAGAGAGAAGGATTGAAACACAAACGAGGTCGCAGTCAGATACAGAGCAAAAGCTGCTAACGAGGGATCCTCGCGGATTATCGCGTGTCTGTTTGCATTATTGTTCGTAGCATCTCTCGTCGTCCTCTCTCTTATCTCTGCAGCAGACCTGTTGTCTCGGCGTAAGGTAAGCTGCAAGATAGCGACCAGCAGCAGTCATTAATTTTAATACCGCGTAACGGCTTGGCGTACGTAATTTGCAGGAACGAACGGCGTCGAGCGATCGAGAATTTTTTATTTATGCTACGTTCGAATAAAATGAATTCTATTTGCATGTTGTTAAATTCTTTCTTCTTCGGATTATTCAGCGCTGGCCGGAAGACTGCTTAACGCCACGGCGGCTTTTTGGAATTCCCCTTGAGGAAAAAGCTCGAGGATAACACGAGCGAAGGATCTAGTGTCAAGAAGAAATCCGAAGAATGTATTTGGTTAGCGGAACAATATCTTTGAAATTCTGTAGGTTCACGAGGCCGCGGACAAATGATATTGTAAGGTTTTCGGAGTATTGTTCGATGGAGCATAGATTCGGAGATAAACGAAGACAATAGGGTTAATAACGTACGAAAAGTGTAATAGGTAAAGTAAGAGGCGGCAGCAGGCCTGGCATATAGTAGCTCGCCAACATTATTAGAGCTCTGCTGTGGTAGCGGCGAATGGAGCGATAACTTAACGCAGCAACGACGATTACAAAATAAAGGGACTCCCATTAGGAGAGACTCGGCACAGAATAATGGGACACTCGCGGCAGCGTTATTAACCTACAAAAAAGCCGTCTACCAGCTGCTGCCGCCGCTGCTGCTGCTGAATCCAGTTATCCGTCAGCTATGCTATCTAATGTGGTTTCGCGATTAATTGCCCAATGCCACCTGGACATCGAGCGATTGAACATTGATTGACTGAAAACGATGATTCGGGTACTAAAATGCCGTATCACTCGACAGTGCTAATTGTCTTCTAGTTTTGCTGGTCAGACTGAAATTATATAATGAGCTTAAATGAACATTGTGATCCTGAAGCTGTCGATTATTAAATAAATTAGCCAGACGAGAGAAAATTAATGAATGATGTTTGGAAAGTTTTACGTTGCAAAGCGTCAACTGAAAAACACATGACCTACTCCACGTACGGCAGTTCATCAGCAACTGTACGGCACTTTTCAGTTTGCCTCTACATCAAACTGCCAAGTCAAAGGGATAATTCTTTCTGCAATAAAAAGTGCGATCTTCTGTTTGCGGTCCAAGAATAAAAGATTATGATAAAAATCAGCAAGCTTGCACGGAACATTTGTGTATCAAACACCTGTAAATCTTTGCGCGAATGTAACTTTTCACGGAAGAAACATTTAATAAAATTATCTCTTGCGATTATCTTAATTGGAACTTGTAAACAAGTAGAAAAGGTAAATCATAGACTGAGGGAATCAGGACCAAGTCAAGTGTCATAATTAATCTGAAAGAACTTTCAGGCAAAGTTTGTCAACCACGCTCAAACCCAAATTAATTGATTTATAGTCACTCGGCGAAGTTTTCAAGACAACAAAAAAGCCTAATTTATAGACTTTACCAAGAGCGCGTAGAAAATTAATTACACCTGTTATTGTCATTCTTCTGAGATATATAGAAATGATTGAAGGGATGGAAGAACTCGATTCGTTATATTCCTGACTTATAAGTTCACATTTATCACTTTTTTATTCGGAAAATTATTTTAAAATCCTATACTTATATTTATTGCCTTTTCCTGTTTGTTTCCATTCTACAATCATGTTGTACCGTATCCAATGTACTTTATAGGATTTTCCATCGTGTAAGAGCTGTTGGTCTAGTCCAAATGATGAATGATGAAATTCGAAGAAAACAAGCATTAACCATATCCACAGCAAGAGTGTAGTTGTAGTAAATGACACGTAATGACGAAAAAAAACTGTTTTATTTGTTAGTTGTTAAAGATTAATCGCTATAACCAAATCATATGATTTGAACTTACGAATTGTGAGGTGATTAGGAGAGTACGTGGGCGTATAAATAATTATTAATCCATAAAACAAAAGACAAAATGATTAACTTATTTCTAACGGATGAGAACTAAGCCTTTAGGGGGAGGGAGAAAAGGCGATAAAGTTGACAAACATTGGAAACTTATAATTAACTAATAAAAGAAAACTAGGTAGGCTCGCACTGCCTGTACAATAACGGGAACCGAATAGCCAATTCGACGCGCTTGCGAAGAGCTCTCATACCTCGAATCTTTGCGGGCGACGCTCGCATAATAGTAATTGAGAGGGAAAATAGTGCCGGTGACAACTGTGACTCATGTAACGATGTAAAACCTTCGAGGAGACGATGGGTCCTCGACTAATGCAGCAGGCAAATCCGACACTAGCCCTTTTTTCCTGTGTACTCCCAAAAAGAGGAGTCAATACGGTTACATATAAACAGAATAAAAGCACGGAATAAAAGGTCACACGTGTGAATTGGCGCCCAGAGAGAGACTGACTACTCATCCAGTGCACTAGCTCAGTTGTTTTTCTTTAAGCGATGCAGCGAGACGAGCCGGCGATCGACCGCTGGCTTTCCCAACATACGTATTGACCTACCTGATCCGGCGACTAGTTCGGTTTCACATTCGGCACGAAGTCAACAAGATTGGGCATTTACAATGACGGCATACCGATAGAAAGAAAGGGATTGAGATTGAGAGAAGCTGGTGTTTCCTTCCAACATGTGTTACGCACATGTTCGAAGGCTCCTTGCTAAGACTAAAGAGAACTACAATAGTATACGGAGTGCAAGGCACGCGAACAAAAACAAAAAAATAATAAATATATTCCGAAAAACGAGGCTGGTAAAGGATAAACGAAAAGCCAAAACGACGAAAGAAGAAGAGTGCGAGTAGAGAACGGGACACAAAGAAAAACGGGCTCGCGGCTCACGTTCGAATAGGTCGCGGATTATGCAAACGGCGCGTGGCCAATTCAATTCAAGTACAGCGCTTTTCCATCCATTTGGCTGTGGGGGTAGCTGCTGCTAGGCGAGAGAGGCTCTATACCTGCCTATATTTCGGCTTGCAAAGGGCTTACGTGTTCGAATATCGCGTCCCGTGTCTTTTTAATACTATGCATCGCATTTCGCGCTACTGTGTGTCACATACATTCGATTTCTCCCAATTGTGCACATACGCTTCGAAATTATATTTTACTTATCAATTTCATTTTCAAGAACGAAGAGTTTTATGCGCTGGAAAAAAAAGGATATTTGACAATTATTAAATAGTCAGCTGCGTTTGTCGCGAGTTGTGCGACTGCGAAAATTCTTTACAGAATTTTATCATCTGGTAGACTGCGGTTTTTCACTAGATGGAAGCTTTCTAAAATCGCCGCGTAATTGAAAAGAATAAGCCGAGCATTAATGCACAACAGCTTCCAATGCAGCAAAAAACTTAACGGTTGCTTATTGTTGGGAATATCAAACAAGAGATTTTCATGCCACTTGATGGGGTTTTATTCCGCTTCGAATGCTCATCTTCATATCTTTTATAAATATCTGCGAGTATTTTATTTCCAATACGATGTGCTTTTTACGCACGAATCTATTTAAAAAACATAATTTTAAACATAGTGATGTTCGAACAAAAATCATCTAGATTTCCAAAATGCATAACCGTGCGCCATTTGCAAATATAATCCAAGTTGCTCCATTTTTAACCAAAAATAATGAAAAAATCGAAGCAATCCGAAAAGCGAGGAACTATTCATAAAGATTTTAAAAGACGAAAACGCATCAATATCTGACTATTACTGTAAAATATATATGTGTCTTGAGTGCAGCTCTATACCATTTCGTGGATTATGAAAAAGATAAATCATAAAGATGCTATACAAAATATAATATTAATTCAAAATAATGTTGAATAATTTTAAATGCAAACAGAGAAAAAATATAGACATGCACTATGGCATTATATTTGACTATTTATCTTCTGTCAAAAGTCATTAGTTAGAATTTTTTCAAAATCCTTCCTTTCCATAATTTATCACTATATCGTATCATTGATAGCCACATTGCATTGCTTACAGTTGATTTTTTTATATTCAATCTTCAATTATCCTGCTTTGCCATTCGTCTAATCCTCTTTTGCAAGCCAAGCGATTATCTCGTCCGATAAGTGTACAGTGCAGACAAAAAAAATTCAGTGTGGATACAGGTGGTACAATAAATTTCGGTTCTGACTCGTCGCGAACTGGCCGCTCCAACGTTTTGTTTTTCTTTCGCTCGTACATAAAAATCCACAATTATCTCGTACTCCGTCAGTCTGACATTCATATGGCTCATGCGCAACGACTCTCTTGCCAGAGCTTTGATGCTAAAGCTTTTATTACGAAGTTTTTGCTCGTCAATCTTCTCTCTTTGGCTGCGTCATTATAAGGGCGCCTATATTTTTTTGCTTTTTCGTTTCTCTTCCGTCAACCTCATATAAATTGGTCCAGAAAAAAACAACCAACTCGTATCATAAATTTTAGCTGAATGAATATTCAACGAAATTTGCTGAAAACTAGAAAATAAAAATTTACAGCTTCTTTTATATATATAAAATAATAATCTTTAAAGACTAGGACGTCCGTTAGCTTTGACGGCCAAGAAAAGAATAATAGCACTGGCCGATCGTTTCTAACGCTGCGCTTTTAAAACATGACTTTTACTAAGAGAACGACTACGGTCCCGAGACTTTTTCTGTTGCAGAGGGCTACTATAATCCAATGGTTACCTGTGCCGAGAACGCTGATTTTCAAAAAATAGCAATGTTTAAAATAATCAATTATTTCTAAGCTAACGTATTTACAGTTGCTAAGTAACAGCTATGATGATTGAAAACTACTCTCTCTTTTTTCCTAAGTAAAGTTTGCAAAAAGTACGGTGGAATTATAATGGATTGCGAATGTTGAAAAACAATAGACGTAAATAAACGAGCGTGTACTTGCGTATGGCGTACACTTGTCTCTTTGAGTATCGGCATACATGCTTATACGCTCAAGTGAGTTTGTTTTCTCGTTCGAGTTCTGGTACATATATCCCCTCCCCCTCTCCTTCAACGTGCATAGAGCTGTCGAGCCAGTTTCAGCTGTCGATCGCGTACCGTTACTGCGCACACTGTCCAGCCTAACAAATTCATTCGAGTACTGCGCATTCAACGGCGTATATAGAACTTGATTGAATAGAACTTTGATTGCGTTATCTGCACTCACTGTTAAAATCATATCTTTCATTTTTCTAATAATTGTGCAATATTTTCGTCAGGTTATTATAGGTCCAGAATTAAAAACAATAATATACGATTCAACTTAACAATCGACATATTGCGTTGCAGCGCAATAAAGGCATTGTTAACGACGAGGCGTGCACTCGATGTCCTTTGAATGTCGTGTTTTGATTGAGCTTTAGAATTCCCGCGCACGGGCATATATACGGAACCCAAAATTCATAACATAAAGCCTCTGTGTATTGAAGGGGTCTAGACGGTATTGTATTCGCGACATCGACCTTGACAAGTGGTCTCTATTTTTCTTTTCTTTGTCAACCTGTCGATTAATCCTTAAGCGGCACTGCATTTCCCGCAGCTATTTTGCCAATTCTTTTGTAAAGATATATTTTGGAGTTAGACACTTTGATTTTAAAACAGAAAAGAAAATAAAAGTATGGACTGTATTTCAGTTTTTCCTCGTATTTGTTATTTGTAAGCTGTGCTCCAATCTCATGATACAGCAGACGGCAAGTGGGAGAAAAAAAAAGTTGCGCCACCTGACACTTTTCCAGGCAATTCTCATTTATTCTAATTATTGCAAACGAGCAAAGCTTGAAATTCATCTTCCGATCTATTAATTACAAGCTCGTATTTTACCTTGCTTTATTTATAAGCAGTTGCAAAAAGGGCTTTTCCCAAGAAAATCAAATGTCTATCGTTGAGCTATATCAAACAAAGGAAGAAATCGAAATCGGCTATAGGCATAAATCGCTTGGAAATCGAAGGGTGCATCCAAACACTAACTGTGCTCACGGTTCGTAAAAGCAAGAGGATGAAGCAGAAGAGAAAAAAGGAGAACGCGAAAGGGCCAATTAAATGGTAAACAGCGTATACGTGCATCTCTCAGGCAGGAGAAACAATAGCACTTGAGAGGGATAAGAGGGCGGACGTAAAAATAAGTGCTCGCGGGCTTATCAAGATTGTGCAGCGCTTGCTCAAAGGAGGGGCAGCGAGAGTGAGAGAGAAAGAGAGAGGGCGAGAAGAGCGATTTTACGAGGCCGCGAACAATGGCAAATGAAAACCTGCACCTTACATACACGATTGTCCGCGGATGTTTCTTTCAAAATTATTAATTGGACAGCTTCGTGGCTCTTACACGATATCTACTTTATTTCGATGTGTTCTGTAACTGCGACAGTCATTGGCTATTAATTTTTTTTTTTTTTGTTTTTTTTTGTTTTTTTTTTTTTTTTTTTTTTTTTATTGACAGTCTCTACATTTTCTTAATTGAAGCGAGAATTAAAATGTGTGAACGATTCATCTTTCTGGGGTGGTTATCTTAAGCCACAAATGTGGCTGCGTCTGAGCAATTATCGCAAAGTCAATATCCGCGCGAGCGGCGCCGACTTAGGCACCTTCCAAAGGTTGATTGTTCGGAAGCAAATATGCACCTCGAGGCTTTGCTACGTTATATATGATATTGGAATTTCATTTGCGAGGAGGGTCTCGCGTCGAGCGAGTGGAGTGTCGAGAGTCGATAGCGAATGTAAACTATATGACGACGACGAGGCGTACACTTATCTTAACGTTTTCGGAGCTTTTGATCGTACACACGTTTATGGTTATTTCCCGAGCACGATTCAATACCGATGTCTTATTCATTCGTTAAATGACTCGTTACAACGAGATTAGTATTTTTTAAATTTATCCCAAACGGCATCGTGAAATTTCATACGCGAGGATGAAACTCGATTCCGTTGAAGATTACGTGTAGACAGACTAGTATGTATATATTTTTCAAGCCAAACGACGGATCTTTTTCGAACTTAGATGTCGATTCGATTTTACGGCTGAAATATGCGAATGATTACATTCGAGATGTGTGCCACGTCCTCTTCTGTCTTTTTATATTCCTCTTTTCTTTTACTTGTGTGTCGTCGATGCTTTATACTTTGGCCAATTGACAAGAATAACAGGGATTTTTATTTTCAGATTACTATGGATGAGTGCTCAAGCTAGATTGATACGAAAAAAAACAACGTTTTGGTTATAGTTTTAGTTTTTCTTTTTTGTTACGATGTTTCCACATGCTTTACATCACATTCTATATTGTAAATTTTTTCCAACAACAAATGCCTCAATATATACTTAAATCGGTGATCAGATTTTCTATCCATCTTTGGAATTTGCAGTTCGCAGAATAATTGACGGAATACTCAAAGTTCCTTTCTCGTTCATTCTTAGAGATGAGTTATTGATTATTTAAAAATATCCGAACGTTTTTTAATAAGTCATGGAGATTTTATTTATTTTCGACATCATGTCATTACTGTAAAGTTTACCTCGCATTATGTTAGAATTAAGTAAACGTCATGTCATGTTACTTTAAAGTCTTATAGTTTTCTTTTATTTGTAACCAATTCTTTCAACAAATATATAAAAAAAGTTTATTCAAAAACATGGCTTTGATGTAATGGCAGTGAAAGTAAAAGGTACAAGTGATTTGCAGTCTATTTCTGGCAGTCAAGGTAATATGTGAAAAAGTATATCATAAATCTGACTTCAAGAAATTAAAGTCTATAATATTATTGAGTGAAGCTTCGACAATATGTTCAAATCATAATGATATTAATTTAAATTACATACGATTCAAATATTTTAAACAAAAAAGCTAAAACAAGTTATTTGAAAACGAGAAAGCAAAACAAGAAATACTTAATAGTACGAGTATAGTTCAGAATGTAGCAAATAATAAGATAAAAAGGCTATATTTAACAACCATTGGTGACGAAAAGAATGATTTTACTGAGATGAAAACAGAAATGTACTTACTTAGATAATTAAATGTTGAAGTACAAAAAAAGAATAGCCTACTGAGAGAAATACTTAATAAAACGAGTTAAGTGGTGCCAAATACGAATTTCTTAACAACTCACTCACTTATGGCAAGGTAACTAAGTAAAATGTAATAACAGTGAAAAACAATCCATCTCCAACAACAATTCACTATGAGCTGTTTCATAGCATTGCCATCTATGGTATTACTAGTGTCATCAAGCATTCATGTTTGAATCGAATCAAAATTATTACAAGCGAAAAAAAAAATTTTTAAATGCACTACAAACATAAAACAATTGTATACTTCGAAACACTACGTTAATATTAATTGGTTTATATAAATCAATTACGTTGATATTTACCGATTTAACAATAAATTTTCAATTTAATAACGTCACAAATTTTTGAATATTTAGCAATATAAATAAAATGCAACACATTAAGCTTATATTATAGTTTATATTTTCTTTTTCAAATAAATAGAATCGTCAGTGACCCACATGAACATATTCAGCCAATGAGATCACGAGTAAGATGACTTGACTCGACAGGCTATCACTTTTTTATTACTTTTTTATATAGGATATATAGTATTTCTTAGAAAAAAAATTAATAAAAAGTTTACTCAGAAAATCAAAACGCTCATATCTACCACTATCTACTAAAAAGCACTTCATACTAGAAGCGCTAATAAACAACAATAACAGCCTAGTTACGAAGTATAAGAAATTCAAAAGCATGACCGACACAGAATCATTATGCTAAGCGTAAACAAAACTTTTACTTTAATAAGTCACAGATATGCCGCTTCTAAAATATATAAAAAATTCAACAATGCTATAAAAAATCTAAACATGAACAAAAAAAAGGCAAAGAAACTTGATAAAAAACTGAGTATAAGGCAATATAACTAAACTATTGGAAATAAGCATTTTACATAAAGATAGATTGATGAAATAAATTGCGATTGTGCAACAACAACTTATGTGCTTTAGTTTTTTTCTCTTTTCGTTTTTATTTGTTATGTACCACCATCTTGCCTGTAAGTAAAACTTACAGAGGTATATACGTATACGTGTGCCTCTGTAATTTCACTATCTAGCAAAAAAAATTGGTGAATTCATATAAAATAAAAAACATAAAAGTTTGAAGAATTACTAATTATATTATTACTGAGTATGGGTGAATCGATTAAAATTGTATAATTGAATTGTAGTTGAGATAAAATAGGTATTATAGGTACAGCGTACAAATTAGTAATTGATATCCGCTTTATTTACACTTTACATTATGTACGTACCCTACATCACTTGAATACTGATTTTGAACGCTATAAAATCCTTGTGAAGATTAAAATGTTGTTACAGTTACTCTGATCTCTTGAAGTGATTTCTCAATTATTAGTCGTTCTCGTACTTATCTAGAATAGAAGTAAAATAAAGTTCGACAATATGGTTTTTCTTATTAAATATGATCTTAAAATAGGAGAAGGATTTTGGATCGAAGTGATGAAAGCGTAAACACAAAAATTATGTAAAGCTGTCATACGTGCTCGTTGTAGAAAATTGACGAATAAATTAAAAATGGCAATTGACTTCCTGAAAATTCTCCGAAATTCTGAAATGTCTGGCAAAAGATGCGAAAACAAGGGCGGGATGGATTGACGAGAGAGCGCATCTGCTCGTTTAACAAGTGGCTCGTTTATCTTGGTGCGTCGTTCGCGCGCGCGGAATCCCGTATATATGGCGCGAGCGCACAATATTCAGCATTCTCTTGGCGTGACGGGCTATATACGCATTCCATTTATATAGATGCAGTAGCGCGCGACTAAGCAAGAGAGATGCAGGACAATTGGCTTAATTGGCTTTTATGAAGGCGTCTTTCTGAATTAAGGCACAGAGCTAATGCCTCCTCCCGTTGCCAACTTTCCTCGTTAACAGCTGTCTTATAAAAGCGTCCGAGAAACATCGTGCGCGCTTTATAAGGATTAAAAATGACGACCCGAGGAGAAATCTTTCTTTCTCTCGCACTACCTTCTTTTCCTTTCGGATTTAACTTTAGAACGATTAATTTTATTCTTTATTCTGCTTCCCATTGTAGTTCAATATGCAAGTGCTCTCTCGACTTGTCGTCATTAATCATTCATTTCCGTTACGAACCAAACAGCGAAATCATTGCCGTTCATCAGGCCTCGTGTCATATTTTTCTATCACAAACGTTCCCGAGAACAACTGGTAGATCGGCAGTCCCTAGTTATTAATTCGTCGAATGCTCAATTGAATCGAACTTCCGAAAACGCACGCTGCTATGGTACGTAGCAGCAGCTGGCAATTACTGAGACTAAGAATATTAAACGAATCCTCGCGAATTAACAAGCCATAACTGTTTGCAGAACTCACAGCGGCACTGCTGAATAAACGATGCGCCGCGAACACGTGGTGCCCTTATGAACTGCGATCATTTACATTGGCCGACTTTTCAATTGTGCACGTGCTTGCAAAATATGACTAGGGTTTTTGTTTTCTATCGTTAATTCAATTACTGCTGTTCTTTTCTATAGTTTGATCACTAGTTTATTGTCTTCCAAAATATTTTTTGCGCGCTCAGGCTTTTAATTTCATTGTAGTTTAAAAATTTACAAATAAAAGTGTTTTTAACAGAATGAAAATATTTTAATAACAATTTATTACTTCTGATCAATTCCGATTGTATTTTCGCAAGTTGACAGGTTATGGTTTTATATTTTATTATGAAGTAAAAATTACAAAAATTGACACCCATGTTTCTTTTTAAATACTAAAGTTGATCTAGAGCACTACATGAAAATGAAAATTGTAAAGTATTTATTCTGCAAATTAAAAAAAATCCCATTCACTTGCATTGTAAAACGAACTCTCTTTTTTGGTTAAATAACACTCTTCAATCATATAAATTTTCCGTACGTTCGTATTGTCGTAGGTTCATTACCTATGTAATTTCAGCCTCGTGAGATTTACGTTGTGTGTGGGGGAGAGCGGGGTGGAAATAATTTCTAAGCGAAAGAGATTCAATTAGAGCGATGGATTGCTGGCTGCATGGCGTGTGTGAGGGCGCGATTTGAGTGCCGCCGTATAATTTGGACAAGTGCGGGCTACGGGAAATTGGATAGTGGAAAGTGAGTTTCAGGAGAGCTTGCATTCAATTGACGATGAATACCTTATCGTTGCGTGTTTGCCCCATACTTTTTAATACCTTTGCAAGTAGTGCACTGCACACGGCTTTCGTACGAGAGTATAGACGATTGCGTAGGTATAGGTTTTATGCGGCTCGGTCATTTCAAAGGCGTACTACGCTAACGAAATGCAGCGGAAATTCGCTTGACCTGTATGACGACGATGTTTTGCTTAATGAACATATATAATTTCCAAGCGAAATACACTTGAAAAAAAAAATATATGTATATAGTCCATTATTTTGACATTGTCCATCTCTTGTAGGCACACATCATAAAAAAAAAAACAGAATAACGCGCGCGACACATTTCACATGATCTTGAAGATCCGTAGCACATGGCTGTAACCACGACATCAGACTGTTCACGCGGCTCTGGCTCGCATAGAATTTCTTTAATCACGCCTGGGTGGCTGTCAATAGTATTTCTCGGAGACCCCGCTACGCGGCATGAAACATTGAACGGCGGAAGAGAAGCTTTTACCGGCATCTCTCCCGTGAGAGACGTCGTCGTCGAAACTGATACGAAATCGATAATATACGCGAGCGTACCACTGGTTGTCGCGCAGCAGTGTCATCGCTACGGTTGCTGAAGGTAATCCATTGCGGACTAATCGCGTACAAGAGGTGTTGTATTGCTACTTGTATTCATTGCGACGACGATCGTTATGCATTGATGCTGCGAACGAGAAGGAGGAAGTGGAGGTGTAACAGGTGATCGAGGCATGCGAGTTGAAGTGTTATTTGATATTTGAATTGGGCATATGTATACGAGTTTGACATTACTGCTTCTTTTCACGATAATGACGTTTGCTTGATTGATCACTTTTAAATTTAATGGTTCGGCAAATGAACCTGTAATTATTCTAATTTTTCGTTTAATTGCTTATTCATTCCGTGTATCGCATTATTTCATTTTCTTTGTATATTCATTATTAACTAATTTACACTACATTATTGTGATTTCAATAACTTTACAAATACATAATAACCTTACGGTTGATTTCAATTTTGTTTCAAAAGGTTATTATTATTATTATCGATTTCAATGGAATTAATTAACGTTCATTGCAATCATTATTTTCTATAAGTACAAGCAATTCTGTTATTTCAATTATAATTAGAATACTATAAAATTTGCGTATGTAGATAAAGGAGGGAAACAGGCGTGGATTAGCCTGATGGCGTGCGAGTGCCGTACCACATATACCTCCCGAGATAAACGCGGAACGTCGCGATTGATCGTCTCTTTCGCGGAGGATTTGATTGACATGCTGGATTGAGCTTGCACGTGCACTAAGGATATAGACTTTGACATGTGATGTTTTAAGCTAATTTTTTGGTTATTGCATTTCTATACAGTATCGGCATTCATCAAAGCACAAAAAACGAACGAATAGATTATACTATATCAATCTCGTTCCGACTTCTTCTCGTTTTTTTTTTTTTTTTTGACAAATTGCATTGGGCAACGTGATCAATTGAATGGGAATTGAAGGAAGAAGAAGAGAATAGTATAAATGAAAAGTCGAGCGAAGCAAGATAAAAGTTTAATTTCATTCGAGAGCACCGATGGAATTTGAGGCCAACTACGCTAAATTGGATTGATTTAGCCAGCTGTTCATGGCTCTCTCTCATTCGAAATTTCGCCTGGACGAATGAACAGAGCATACACAGAGCGATAGACAGGCAGAGAATACCAAAGCTATTTAATGGTAATTTTGGCGTTGGGTAATCAATTTGATGGCTGCGTGATAATTAATGGACTCTTGTCGCCGAAATAGACTGAAATAATTACGAATTTTGTTAAAGCGCTTCGCTATAATAATCAAGTCCAGCTTGTGTTCATTCGATCGAAAAAGCAATATGTTTTCAATAAAACATGGAATTTCAAGAGTTTGATCGCATTTTGATATGCTTCCCCTCTGTGATCCGTTGCCAAATCCAATTCGTCCTAGGCGCAAGTTCAACGCACTTTGCAATCAATCGTATCCCAAACATCGTAGATCGCCAATCCTAAACACATACGTAAACGGAATTAAGGGAGACAGAAAAAAGCGCAGCCCTTAGCTTCATTTAGGGTCGATGTGTCTTGCACGCAAACACACACTCGTAGATCGGCAACGGCCAAATGCCAACTGGTGCATTACTGTTTGCTTTGGCGTATTTACACGTCTCTGGGCGTCGTATCGTCTGAGAGTGCGGAATAGAGAGAGAGTGAGAGAGAGAGAGAGAGAAGCAGTCACTTGGACTTGGGCGCACGATAACGGCTGATGAAATCCGAATGTATCCTCTCTGATTTACGACGCGCTTCGTTTATCACAGCGCGGCCACGTGTTATACTTAAACAGCTGCGATGGAGTTTCATGGGGGGAGATGAGCATGAGCGAGCGTGATGCACGGGGGCGATGCGTCAAGAAATCTAGCCTAACGCCTATGTTTATTCGCTTTTTTGCTCTGCTCGGTTGCGTCTATGTTCATTTTAATGGCGCCATTTTTCTTCTCTTCCGGATGGCTGATCTTTCGGTGAAAGGCTGCAACATCAGTTGGCCGCTCGAGCGACAAAGGCCAATTCAACAAAAGCCGCGCAGCCGTAATTGGATCCGAGAGCGCAGTCAAACTGTAAAATCACGCGACTGAACAATTAAACGTTCGACTATGCAGTATAACGGCAGTATTAAGACATCTCCGAGAGCTGATTTGCACAGTGTCGTCAAGCGTTAATTAACCTAGCTCTTCGCGCAATGGTACGCGCGCATATACACAGACTGTTGGTTCGCGCGTATGTGCGAGTAAACACGGGACAGCCGCACGCAAACTCTCACCTGCCGTGACAAATCCGCTTTGGAGGCGCACCAACTTCGTTCTCGCCTCAGCGACTTGTACTTATTCACTGTGTATATCGCGCTCTCTGTCGCGAGAGTCAAGGCTCCCAAAACTAAGGGGAGCTCACGCGTGCATATACAGTACGTGTGAGGCGCATGCATGGCCTGCGTGTACCGTTTCGCTGTTTCGTTTACTGATTCATCGGAGAGTGCACTTGGCGGTTTACCTGTGTAATTAATGCACGAGTGCTCTTGCATTCAGTTGCTAGTTTCATATGTATAAAGCGTGAGAACGTTGACCTCTGATGGCGATCGAATGCTTGGCAGACAAATGTATCATACACGTGCACACGTGCACACACCCATACAGAAAACGTGCTGTGTAGCGGATGATATTCACTCGGCGGTTGAAAATCCTCCCCTTCTCTTTGACTTTTTGGGGTAGCTACTTTGCTCTCTCTCTCTCTCTCTCTCTCTCTCTCTCTCTGCCGCTGCCACTGCAGCGCACTTACTCGCGCGCGCGCGTTAAATTTATGGGACTTTTGAACGAACGAAGAAGCCCTAGGTACTACTCCTCTGCCAAGCCACTTCATTATTTCCTGTAAATTACCTCCCAGAAAAAGTAATAGCCCTAGGGAATCTTTTCTTCGCAATCGAAATCGTCTAGCACTAGGATTCCTTTAGTGGGCTTCCTTGCAGAAATCATAGCTTAATTACAGTATCTTGTCATTTTTCTAAGAAGCCTATTTACAAGACTTATATTTCAACATTTGATCAGGAGGAAAAAATACTTTTGCATTATCGTATTTCAGATGGCATCGAAAAGGTTTCTCTCTCCCAATCTGAAACCTTCGCGAACGTTCAAAAGTCATTCGCCGCCCGACTGATCTATCACTGCCGAGCATGACGTACGCGAAAGCAACTTGGCAGCGAATTCGACAGAGGAAGTGCCACTTAACGTATATGTATATTCGAGGCGTCCAATTTTCAAGGAACGTAAGCCTAAACGCACGTATATACGTGTGTGTGAGGGAGAAATCGATCAAGTCGATTTCACGCTAGCCTGGGTGCGAATCGCCTTATTCCCCCGCCCGCGCTCAAGGTATGATGCATAAAGTGGCGCCGCGATCCGAGCAGTCGCGCGCGATCGCTGCTGGCAGGATAGTGCGCGCCGCGTCGGATAACTGACGATGCAACAATTCTCGAGCTTTTCAATATCTCCTTCTGTCAAAGTTAATGGAAAATGAATTTCAAAAAATCCAGGATCAGAGATCGTTGTTAAATTTATAAGTAGCACCGAGTCAATTGGGTTCGCAATTGGGCTCGCAATTGGATTTATACATTCGCTTTATACTTTTTTTGGAATAAACAGCCTAATCTCGCGGCAATCATGTGAATTGATTCTATGGTAATGAATGGTAGTGGATCTATGAATTATAAAAATAACATTGCGATGTATCGACAACTTGCCCGAAAATTCGACGCTTGCGGCAGACGAGAGAATCGATATTTATAACCCTGGCGTGCTCTTGAATCCGCACTGCTTGAAATATTTCAATGAGCTTCATGAAAACCTTGAACGCTATATGGACGTATATTTTACGTTTTATGGTACTTTCATTTATCAGCCTTTGTTCTGACTGAAAGAGAATGGAGTGTTACAATATCCTTTAAGAAATGAAAATGATATTTTACTGTCTCTGGATCTCTCATCTTGAACAGATTCATCCATGAAATTTTATTGTATTCTTTTTATTTCACCGAAAGCTTATCTTTTTTCAATTGGATTTCGTACGAATACTCTACCCACTAAAAAAATCTCTATAAATGGTACGAAACAATAAAAAATCATAGTAAAGCATTTCGTCAGATTGCAACTTTCAAATGCATTCCGAGACTACAAAGTTAGATGCAATGTGAAAAATGTGCAAATTCTAATCTGACATAATGATTGTTTGCCTGATAAATGTTTCCAATTTTCACAGTTAAAAAATATTATTATATTTTTATATAATATACAATACATCATAAACAGTGCAGTTTTACGCACAGAGTATTGTTGATAATTTTTAAATGAATTTTTAATTGATTGTTCAGTGGAATATTTGCGTATCGAATGTCATTCCGTTTTGAAGCTTTAACTTGAATATCCAATCACTTCAGTATCGCATAGTAAAATGCTGATGTGAAAATTGTACGTAAAATTGAAATTAATAGGATTGGGAGGCAGCGCAACTTTACGATCGGAGCTATAAACAACAGGGAAGCCGATCTTTAACCTAGCACTCTGATCGAAATTTACGAAAGTTAAGTGAGGCAGTCGATAGCTGCCAAAATTCCAAATTATCAAATGACTCACTAGGACTCTGGAAAATTATTCTCTTGCTTGCAAATCCTTCTTTGTCATTCGAAAGTCCATCTAATTTTTTAATTAGTTCGAAAGAGACCGATTGAACATTGAATTGCCTTGTTCGTCCAGGAGCAGTGAGATACATCGCTTGAATCAAAATTAGACTTGACTTTTTCTCAGCGCGCAGTTTGAAGAGAAACGCGCGAGATGCTTAATTGAAAACAACACAGTGACGCGCGAGCCTTAATCCTGAAAAAGAAGTTAAGGCACCAAAGTACTCCGTTACTCGAGCTCGCGCGCGACCCTAATCAATTTCCGTTTGAGAGAGCGACGCGCGAGCAAGCGAAAACACACATCCTTCCTTGGCTGCCACCTTATTGAATTAAGCCTCTGTTTTACGCGTGACACTGCAGCAGATCAACCTAAATGCAACAAACTTTCGTATCAAACGCTGCGTGTCAAATCAAGACAAATGCAATGCGATCAGGTAAGCTGCTCGAGGTAAGCAAAGCCCAGACAAGTGTAAACAGTTGCACGAGAACAAGAGAGCGCCGTTGGTGAGGCGCGAGGTGCGAGGCACGAGGCACGAAGCATTCGCCAAGTAGATTTCTCCCGCTTGAGGCTCGCGTATTGTTTCGGCTTTCCATCTCCGCGCACGCCTTGCAATCCACACTGTCTGCGCTCGCACTCGTGTCTCTCGGCTAGCGCTGCTTTTATACGATTGAGATGCTCCTTGCACAGCAAGCCCTACAGAATGCTATCGCTAACCTAGCCTGCCGTGCTAATTTTACCTTCTCTTCGTGCACGCGCGTTCCAACGCGATGGTTTCTCCGTGATTAAATACTGAATATAACTACCTTTCGCGCGACGGATACACAATGGTACAGTGAAACTATTTTCGTGCGCGCGCACGCGACCGCTGCGATTGATCCAGCGTGCAAACGCGATTTCTCGCGGGGCATCGTCAGCACCTATTGACTGATATTTGACACGCGTGGGCGAGCCAGCGAGCGAGAGCACGCATTAGCGAGGCACCCACTGTATAATCATTATGGATTGACTTGGCGCACGAAGGGAGCGTCTTTCGCACGAGTTGGCTAATTAGCGAGCTATCCACCGCTCGTGCAAACGCGCACGGCTCAAGGATTAACGAAACGAATCTCGCCAATTCAGGTTCCAACAGTGTTTTATGCAATTTTCTGCTGTATAGAACTACGTCCACCGAAGACATACGTACGAGTCTCGTCCACTTGGATTAAACGCAAGCGTAGACAGTATAATTATCGCATTAGTTTCGAGGAGCGCTGTACAAGAAAAACATTGCTCACGCAAATTGACGAATGTCGGAGGGGGCTCGAAACACCCGCTTGGATATCGGGGAAGAGAGAGAAAGAGAGTGGGACAGCAAGGGGGACGTACGCTATTCAGCAACCCTCCGAAGCCAATTATGAGAATGATTTCACCAGGACCTATCTATATAGTGCATCCACCACTTCTCTAGTTCCAATGTTCATCATTCACAGTTTTCGATTGCTCGTGTAGTCTCGAAAATAAGCTATTATTCTCTGTCGCTTGATGTATTAATGCCAATCCAACTCTAACAGAACGAAGAATACGAGTAATTTTTAGCCCGTGTCGGGAAGGGTCGCGTAATAATTGCAATTTTGATTGCAATAGCTCACCGTAGTTTCCTCTTCGTGCGGTTTTCAAAACCAAATAAAATAACTTTCTCAAACGCAATAAATAGCCATCCAAAAGTTTCCTCGTAAAATTGCCTTGCCAAGCCCTCTCTTTCAGCGATGTATATAGCATTCAGAGCGACGTCGTTTTGCTTCTCGTTTGATGGAGTTAAAACTCGCGGCAGCGCGAAGGCTTTTTGCATTGCAGAGTCTAGGATTTTTGCGCTACTTCTAAAATAACGGAAACCTATTAGCACTCGTTAGCGAGCTGCTATATATACGGCGCGCAATCTTCCTACCCTTTACTTTTGAAAACTCTAACGTGTTCAGTCTTGGACAATATAACGATTTGCTTGCTGAATGTAAATGACAGAAGATAGAAGTAACCACATTATCATAGGTAACGATACCGGTAATTGTAGGATCATTAATTATTTATAAAAATATGGATTATAAAAAAAAATTACTTTGCGATATTGTTTACATCAAATAATCGACATATTCGAGATAATATGATTTTTCCACAAAGCTTTTTATTTTATCAGGATTTACATTAGTTCTCTACTTTTGTACTCATGAATATGAAAATTTACATTATAAGTTACTGTAAAATGCATCATTCAGTGAACCTAAAAAAAAGTTACTAACCAGAATGTTACCATCAACAAAGGTTTACGTAGAACAGAATAAAAACAAAAAACTTATTCTTGAGCTTTATTATGCTTCATTCAGACGTCCACATTACTACGTCTCATTAAAATACAACGGATATTATATTTTTTCTTACATTCCCCTAGAATAAAAGAAATTTAATTGCTACTAAAGTGTTTATTTGCCTCTCTTAAACAGAAGACGCTGTTATAATAATTTTAAACTCCTTTTTTTAAAGATCAATGTTTTGTTCATTCAACAAAACGAAGAAATTACAAAATCAAGTTCACTGGAACGCTACTTCGCGTCACATCTATTTGCCATACTCATTTGAATTACTAAAGCATGATAACATGCAACATTGAAAAATTACATGATTTAAAGCCACAAAAGAGACTTTTTTTCATCCATGATCAACTAGAAACTTAATGTGATATTGTTAAAATATCTAATCCTTGCATTCGAGAATGTTAAGGAGCAACGTTTCTTCTCAAATGATCGTGTTGGCTTACAATAGGCAATGGCACGTCGCGCAAGAGAATTGGAAAAACATGAAATTAAACGTTGCACATCTGGAGATGATTGCTTGGCGCTCTCAAATTCGTCGTTTTATACTCAAAAAAGAAAAGGTTCAAACATAATCCAAGCGCCTGACCAAGTGTGCGACGGCAATAAATAGTGAAGACTCACTTTATTGTTAGGCACATTAGTATCGTTCAACAAGAATTAGCCACGCACTTATGTTCCACGAATGATCGCGAGCAAAACGAGCGATTACTCGCCATATGCAGTGAACGAGAGCGTAAATATAACGTGTAAGAAAACTGTAATATGAGTGAACGACCGTTAACAGAAGAGCGATAAATCGTGAAAGTGAAAGACCGTGTCACTAGTTGTGTGACCGGAATGGCCGAAAAGAGAGCAATTCAGCGGATAAAACTTGTTATGATATATTTGCGAGCGTTCAACTAGAAGCATATGCGCGGAGTCCGATTAGTCCAATCACTATTCTGATAGTGCACGTTGAGAAGGAAAATTCCTCGGGCGTAACTTTTATCAAATCGAGAAGGAGTATCCCTCGATCAGCACAGATAAAATTGCTCGCCATCGAAGGTCACAGGAGCTGCATCTGAAGTCTAATAAAGAGCGAGATCACTACTGAAATTTGCGTGTTCGAATTAATATGAAAACAAAGTTTTCAAAAAGGGTTACATTTTCTGCATGGGGTGTTTCTCAGCGTTACCGAGGACAACTGACGAATTGTAGATTGAAACGAGAGAACGATCCTACGCTGTTAACGGCAAATCACGAAAAGCCACGCCCCCGGCCCTTGGGCCCAGGAAGAGGGGATATGGAAAGCGAGAGAAGAGGACGGACAGATCGGTTCGTGCGACGTGTTCGGCAGAACGTTCCGGGCTGTCGAATCGGATAAGTTGCGTCTTTCCGGTCGTACGCGTGCCTAAAACTCTATAGTCTCCCAATCGACCCTTGTACTATTGGGCTTAAATCTACAGTTTTGTGTCGCGTTTAGCGTGCGTGTTAGGTATTTAGTAATTGCGTTTAATGTTCAGAGTTTCATAACTTTACAAATAAATAGGAAATTTCGATAACTATACACCTCGATTTATCATTCATACGATCCCTCATTTCGAACTATAAGAAATGTCCTGAAATATTTATTTACAAAAGATTCACGGGACAACGAATATGACATTTGCATTTACAAAGCTTAAATTTACGTGTTGGAAGTGCAGTCGCAGGGCGCATCGACGTAGAGCTGATAATTAAATCAGTAAAGCCTAGTGCAGTTGGACTGAGTAGAAGAGAAAGATAGAGAGAGAGAGAGAGAGAGAGAGATGTAACAAAATATTCCAACGAGCTAAATGCTTACGGAGAATAATTTAGTTTATACGCTAAGCACTCTTTGTAACTTTTTTGCTTAATAGTAATAAAGAAATGAAAGTTGAAATCAAAAATCCACTAATTGTAAATTTTTATTCAAGTCACTCTGTATGGAGCTCATTATCTAATAAAAATGTTTCGATGAACTATATAAAAAGGTATACGAATTTAAAATTTTCTTAGAAAAAGACTACCATCATAAAGATTAAACGAGGCGAGAAATTGCAGTCTTTCTTCGTCGTAAAAGTGTCTAGCGATCAGCACCCGCAAAATTCACACTTTCGGCGCGCGCAAACGCCGGTGGACATTTTTCGGGCGTTATCGGCATCCACACCCCGCGTACGGCCCTTTCCGAATACACTCAGCCGTAACGCTGCGACGGGCGTTGTCGCTTGAGCAACGGTTAGGTGCCCCCCCCCCCCCCCCCCCCCCCACACACACACACACACATAGCATAGGACGACGAAGTTTTTTCCCTTTTCTCTTATCCGCGCGTGTAAGAAACGACTCCAATGATGCTGTGGTAGTCCGAGAAATTGTCCTCCCGGGAACCGTTTCAACAATGAGTCAAGGTATATATCTATATTAGAGCGCGACCGAGGCTTTTATTCTTCTCCTCGTGCGACAACGAATTTTGTCGCTGAGTATCAAATTTTATGTCGAGAGTACATCGAGAGTACGAGTTTTCTATATTAGTTGAAATGTTGAACCGAAGTGGGAGCTGTTATCTTGGATAATTTTTTTTGTTAATAAAGATATTGCAGGGAATGATTTTCGTTAATTCCCATCTGAAATCCCTCATCCTGTTCAATAAAATCAAGTTTTAAGTCGTCTGAAGATTATACTGCATTATTATTATATTTCGTAGTCCAAGCATGTTTTGTTTGTGCCACAATATCGGCTACATGCGTTTTATTAACTGTAACGGTGAATCACTCCTCAAGCAACGGCACAAAGGTCACACGTATATGAAACCAGTAAATTTACTATAAAAGCAACTCTTAAGCTCATGGAGGGAATGTCAAAAATGGGCGTTTATTGTATCGTGCACGTGACGAGAAAAAATAAAGTCAACGCGGCAGCAGCAGGAGGAAATTGTTTTTTTGTGTTGCGATGACAAAGCGTCTACGAAAACTAAGTAGGAAGTGCCACATTTTTTGTCTATATTTTAATATATAAGTATATTTGATCGATACATCTGTTACAAGCTGGAAATAGCTAATCGCGCAGCAATCAAAGAGGACAGTTTGTTGCAAGCTTAGAAGATGATGAATTCTAAAATTTCTTTATACAAGACATAAAACACAAGATTCATTGTACGAGTACATGGTTGGGTATTTATCTGAATGTTTAACACGAGATAAAAATTACGCAGAAAGGCTAATCTAAAATATAATAAGAATAATAATTTCTGAGTAGTAAGAGCGACTATATGAAATCTCTTTTCTCACGTTCATGTATTTGATCGCTGTAAAATTTTATTTGTAAGAGGCATAATCAACTTATGCTTATAATCAACAATACTTTAACATCTAACCACGATTTTCTCTGAGACATTAGAGTGCAGTTGCATATCGGGAGACAAAAGCTCTTCTTCGCAAAGCGCAGCGCGTGGCCTCGAGCCTTACGTATTCGCGCATATCTTTCCGCTCGATTTCGCCGGGATATATCCTTTATATATCGAAACCGGATTTTCGATAAATCGAGCGCCTTCGGCTCGTCTTCCTACCCCCGTAGCTCTTTTCTTCGCTTTATAGCTGCGCGCAAGTGGCCTGGGCGCGAGCATCGAATTTACGGGATAACTTTTCAGCTGCAAGATGAATTTTCAAGCTATAAGCTTCAACGATTTTTACTATGATGTGTTTGTTTTCGACGAAAATTACCTCTCACATCTCTGTGTACCAGCTATAATACACTAAAGTAGTCTCATGTTAGTTTTCCTCTTCGTTCTCGTAATAGGACTACTTTCATGAATTATGTAACGAAGGCATTTAGAGCTCTCAAGTGGTACAAATACGAGGTTCGATATAATTTAGTAGCCGAAGGGATGACTGAAAATTAAAGCAACACGACGAAATGAACAAAAGCAGCCATTCCTCGTGTTCCTCTGGCGAAAGGAGCATCGAAGCGTACAGAAGATAAGGATGCGCTTCTTAGGACATTCTCTATCGAATCTAAGCGCCGTGCCTTTAAAACCAATATTTATGGGGGTGAAAGTCAATGTAGCTATACCTACATGCCTTTATTTTCCTGCTTACAAAAACTTTCCAGTTACACGACTGCTGCATCTCTTACAAAGAGACCTCTGACATTCTGTCATCGGTCACCCCACGATTGACTCAGTAGAAAATTAACATCAAGATTTGTCGACTCTTGCTATCGTCGTCGTCGAACAATGAGAGTTTGGTAAGAGCTCAAGGGAGAGAGAGAGAAACAAAATGCCTCCCAAGGGAGGATGTGTACAGATAGCTGGTGTAGCTAGCATAGTTGGTTGGCAGCGTGTCACGTCAATAAAAGAGTCATCGTCGCTTCACTCTCAGGCGACACTTTCTTCCACCGCAACACACAGCCGCAAGCAACGTATTATCCCTTTTATCGCTATTATTTAGGGTTATTGCGAGCTTTCCCTTCCCTCTTATTACTTGATTGCGAACATATATACGTCGCACGCACGATGGTGCGCAAGAGAGCACGCGCTTGATGAGAATGAAATAGTGCCTTAAAGATCGTCGTCCTGGTTTGGATTCTTAACTGTAATAGCTCTTCGCACGCGTTCTCATGTTGTAGTTCAATAATTCCAATACTAAGTTTTATTACGTGATCTCATTCGACGGAATGCTCCTCTCCTTTCCTTCTTTCTTACGGCTTTCACTACTATGCCCGAGTAAAGTCATAGCTTTGGATTTGATGCGTATTGTGAGTCGGCGAGCGTCTTTGACTAATAAAAAGACTTGCATGCCTTTTTTCATTAAACGCAATTAATTATGCGGCGTTATAAGAAAAAAGCCAATTTTCTTCTCATACTTGGATAAACTTTCGCTCGGCTTTTCATTTGTTAGCGATCTCCAGTGTTAGCCCTACGAGTGAAGCGTCGCATTGCAAAGTTGAGTTGGAAAAAGAAAATTTCAAGCGAGCGCGCGAATTGATGATTCATGGCTAATGCCATCTGATTCGCCCGGGGAAAGCCGTGAGGCTGCATTTATCGCGGGTAAAGGAAACGGAAAACGATTCCGAAAATCCATCCAAGTGGTTTGCAGAATAGAAAATAGAAGAGAAAATTGCGAGTCGACGTGCAGCAGGCGAAGAGACGAATCACGAGAAGCAGAGAGAAGAGATAGAGGGACATTTGAAAGTTAAATGGGCCGTGGATAAAATAAACACGAGGCATGAAAGCCGAACGCTGAGCTTTTTATCGTAAGCTGGAAATCTCTTGCGCTTTACTGCGCCGCGGCATTTGGCGCAGCGCTATGCTTGGCTATGAAGGCAATTAGAAAGGAATCGATAAAACTTTTTGCGTGCATTAATTTTCGATGCACGTATTGTATATATATAATAATTGATCGAGGCCAATCGTTACTTCGCAAATGCTTGTTAGATAATCGGTTAATCTGTTAACAATGACTTCAAGGACTCATCAACAATCCAACTCACTCTTCGACATCAGATGATAATTGAAGGCACGAAGATTGCACCAAGCGCAAACATCGTCGAGGTCTTCGCGGGGCTGAGTTTCCGCTTCAGTGGGAGTGCTAGGGAAACTTGAAGATTCTTGGCGGCGAATCCAATGTCTTGCCCGTAACATTGACTCTACAGTAGCGCATGCACACGCGTATACGCTGCACATTTCCTTTCATGCAAAGACCATTCCGAAACCCAAGCGGCGGTTGCCCCGAAACTCCATTATCCTTAATTATAATCGCGTTTAATCGCAAACTCATCGGAGCCCCCTTCGGCTGATGCTTTACGGTGCGCGCATATTATGCTCGAGGTTGCTGATTATCAATCAAGCCAAGCCTTGCCCTCTCCTACTCTCCTAAAGTTTACGGTCGAACGGTCTTGAGCTTATCGTCTCTGTATACCGTGTACCAGCAATCTTAGGGTGTGCTGTGTTTTTTCGCCCTTTATGCAGATTAACTTTTATGATGACGTGTGCGATGATAACACTAACGAACCGAGAGAGCGATGTAGTTTGATGAAAGCTAGTGCATTTGTCGCGAAGAAAGATAATCGAGCGTCGTGAAAGTAAACGGATATCTTATCAAAGTTAGTCTATTTCATGGTGAACGGAAACTTGCCTCTCTTACCGGAGCAGTAGTCGTAACTTTCACGTCCGTGGCTTGCGCACTTTGGTCAAGTTTAACTCTCTGACTTAATAAGGATTTCCAATTGTCCGTGGCATCTGACTATTTGTGCTGAGCTACCAAAACATCTAGATTTTCAGGAGATCTGAAGCCGTTCAAATATTTCGTGTCGATTTCCAAATTACAGCGTAATCCAGTTTAAATTTGCTTCTATAGATCTGTTCGCTATCGAATTTGCTTTCTTCCTATTCTCGGTGATAAATACCATGGGGTCTTTAAATATACAATGCGGTTTGCCGACAGCGAAGAAAGCTAGGATGGATCTGTCTCTGGATAGCTATCAGTAATGCGTTCAATTGCTGAAAGCCATCGATTCACCATCTATGAATGAGGAGGGTCTAGCGAACGTGACGGGAAATAAAGAAGATCCGAGAGTTGCCCGGAAATTACAGGCTCCGAAGAAAAGTGCCCCCTCTTGAGTGGGCGCCGGTCAAGTTTATCTTCTGGGTCAGTCCGCTCTCTGCTCTGTTCGCCGACGCGAAACCTTTCTCGACTTGGAAAAAGAATCTTACAAGTGAGTTTACTCTTGGTAAGCAAAATATGCTGCTTGCTAAATTAAAAGCTAACTTGTCCTTAATTCATTTGATAGTTGCTCGACCCGTTGCTTGGTAGCTCTCACGCGTAGAGATGCGACTGACAATTTTTTTTCATAGGTATCTCGCAGTCATTTTCGTTGTCGGTAAGAGCATTTTACTAAATTTCTATCATATTACTTTTCCATAGAAAATAATAATGCTATTTAAAATTGAATGATCATGCAATTTGAAATGAAATTTTTAGCAGTGTTACTAAAAAATATTTTCCCAGAAAGGAACTATGTTCCAAAGTACTACATGAGAATCACGTTGCAGAGAACTTGTACCACACAAAAGTTGAGCTACTAGGAAAGCTCATACCGAAGCAGTAAAAATTAGCTGGGTTCATCATAGGAACGTACTTTGAGACAGTGGTAGAGAAGAGTCTTGTTGCCCTTCGTTTCAGAAGCTAAAGCTATATAGCGAGAAGAATGAAAAAGTCTTAGAGGTGCATTAGAAGCGAGAGTCGCGTGTCTGCTGAATGTTTACGACGTACGTAGCCACTTTCTCACGCAAACCACTTAGCTAAACGGCCGCTCGTGCGAGACCATCAGCTGCTGCCTTTGCTAAATGAAGAAAAAAGTGCAGAAGAGTGCTTTGCTCGCCTCTATTTGCCAAATAGCAACTTCGGTACACTCCCTTCTCAGAAAATTAGCGAGTTTAGAAGTCGAACTGCGTCATAACAGTTCTTTTCATCAAAGTTTTTATCATTTGCTTCGAAGTTTTCGAAACTGCTTTCTTTTTTTTTATCACGCGATGCAGTCAACTCGAATTTACCCCGAGAGTGCAAACGAAAAATACAATATAGGATTCACATAGGAAATATTACTTTTCGATAATATATAGCTTGTAATTCATCGCAAGATCGTCGATGGTTAACAAGACACTTGAGTTTCTCCGAAGCTAACTTGACTTGCACAAATGCTCGCCTGAAATGGTTCCCTCCCAAATGTATAGCGATACAGCGTAGAAATCTAGCAGGGGAAGCAGGCTTTCTCTCGCTCTGACTTTACGGATTCCAAACACGCGACGTGAAGATGCCCAAGCGTAGTACTATTCAATCACTCACCTTGCTTTCTTGTTCGCGCGCAAGGGCTTAGTTAAGACCGAGCTTTGTGTGTTTACAGATTAGTTGCAAGGCTAAAATACAGTAACTCGGAAGGATTGGAAAGCCGTGGATTGTAAAGCTTTGTATTTCGTATTAAAAACGACAAGTGTTAAACGAAGTCATAAATTACGCAATGTAGATCGAGCTGATGATTGATTCATTGGTTTTTGCGATGTTACAAGATTAAATTTCATGCTCAAAATTTAGGGGCTATGCAAACGTTATAACGTAAAATTTTAAGCCAGTTGATGTCCAGTAGTGCAATATTTTTTCATTGCTGTTTGCTGTTTGGTCTACCAGTGCTTCTCCTACGTAATCCGTACTTTTTCAATTCCTGCTCTATCTTCCGTTGCAAAAACACTCAAATCTATTTTCAAATATTCATTGCAGAAAATATGGAACGCTTTTAAACTAATTACTATGCAGGTTCCGATTGACTCTCTGAGAAAGTAAAAGACGTTAAAGTCCTTGTTGCGGATTCTCGCGATGGACGCATCGCTTGCTTCTTCACAGTCGTGTTGCGCGCATTGCTGACAATGAAAAGCGTTAGGCAACATCGCGCATCACGCACGCGAACTTTCCAGCTGAAGATGAGCAAGTGTTCAGCGCTTGGTGCGTGCACGAGGGTGAGAAGCTTCCTTTCGCTGTCTCCTGATTTATGTCGTCTTATTTTTCGCGCACGCGCGTAGCTTACGCGAAAGGCCTTGCAAAGATAAATCGTGAAATATTGAGCTTGCAGTCTGGAATAAAAAGCCAGAGGGAAAATAAAGATGAGCCTCGCAATTAGAGAAAGTGACGCGTTTGGTAAGTTGGTTCGCTGCCAGAAAGATAGAAAGCGGACCGAGGGACGGACGTGAAAACAGCTATATACAAGTCTAATGAAATTGCTCCTGTAATTTGTTCGGACGAGATGAACAAGAAATATATTCTGTCATGATGACACGTATAACCGATAGGCGGACCATCTACATATAAATTTGATAGCAAACGGCTAAACATTCGGCCTGTTACCATCGGACAAACGTATTTTCGCATTGATCTGCGCGCATTTGTTCACGTGTCCGTTGCTGTTTCTTGTCAATTTCTTGCCTGAAATGCTCTCGAGACAAAGTCGATAGCGCACGAGATCGCACATCAGCTTTTATTAGCGGTAAGCCGAGTACTCGCACGCTCGCGAACGCTCAGTCATTCATAAGACGCCCGAGAGAAGGTGTGAGCAAACAAGGATCCTCGTAGCAGCTCAGCGATTAAATATTCAGTACTACATCTTGTCGCTTGACGTTTCCTCTTACATCGCCGCCCTCGCCATGTCGCCAAGTTTTGGTAAGCTGTTGATAACAATGCACTCTGAGAGAGGCCGAGCTACTTCGGTAGCACGAGCACGGGAGTCAATTAAAAAACACTATCCTCGCCCGGTATAACTTTGAGTTTCGTCAAATTTTACGCCGACGAGAATTTCCAATTGCAAACTGCGGCTCCACATTAATTTTTCAAGCACGATCTCAGCCAGTCTCTCGTCAGAGAGGGGGATTACATGTGCATTTTTAATGCGGCCTAACTGCTCGTTTGATTTCTTATCGTAGCCGTTTGAGCTTACTGTTTCTACAAACACACAGCTACAGTTCAACATACAGCGGTGTCTGTTTAATTTTCACCACATATGGCCGAGCAAGGGATATATATTGTTCGCGCGTGGCTCCTTGTTTGCGGTCGCGCACACGCTTGGCATTGTTGGGCGCTTGATTAGAGTCGCACTACTACTGCTTCTGAGCCGGACGTTCAGAAACAAGTGCTGACTTGAATAATTGCAGGATATTGGCATTGACCGCAATTAATGAACAGCTGATTTTTTATTGGTTCGTTAAAAGAAGCACGATCCGCGTATTAGAGGCCTAGTGTCGCAGCCAATTAGCGTTAATAAGCGACGATGAATCCAAAGAGCTTTCGATCGTTCAAGTGCCACGTCAAAGTTCAGCCCGTACCAAACGACGGAATTTCCTAACAAGGGAAGCGAGCTACGATTCTGCATTATTGTTGCCGGTCTATCTGCCGGATAGCTTACCGATGAAATTCGCAATCATTAATTTTAATGCAAGCAGCGGCGCTGGCGTTCGTTACAATTTACGGGTGGAGTACTGGCGCACGAGGCGAACGATTAATGTTTCAGAAAACGTTCGGCTTGAGCGACAGCCGGATATTTTATTCAGACCGCGGATAAAGCGATCCCTTTTGCATTTTGATACCAGCGGGCACTTGGTTCCTTCTTTTTTTCTCTTCTCTTTACTACTGCTTGGCGATCGCGAGCCCAAGCCTAAAGTGAGTGTCAGCGCCGATCAGTATGCGGCTGGGCGTTTTTAAATTTCCCCTGGGAGCTGAGACTACGAGAAAGGAAAAAGAGTCAGGAAAAAATGGGTATAAGTGGGCTGGAAGGAAATGGAGAACATGCGTGTGTGTGAGAGAGAGGGGGGGGGGCAAACTCACACTTATTGTGCGAAGTAAACGTATGATGTAGTGTTTATTTGGTTTTCCAAGTTTGTGTTGCAAATCCGCATGAATAAACTTTAGCGCCAGGCGTTTAACTTGGATTTTGATGTTGAATTATGTCGAGCTTTACCAAAGCTAAGTTTTGTGCACGCGCTTGAATGAAAATTTAGTGATTGTGTTTTGGACTACTGCCTTCTATATTGAAATTAATCAGGTGAGTTAAGTTTGTGAATTTATTTGAATTTGCGATGGCTTTCACGCATGAACAAAGTTACGAATGAAATATCGCAAGGTTAATTGCTATTCATAATAATCCATGTAAAGCTGGAAAGCCCATTGCGACAATAATTATATACACACTGATCCATTTAACGCAAAGCCAACGCTCGGCCTTTGAGCGTTATACAACATTAAGCGTAACACTAAGGTTATTAATGACAAGCGCTTATTAAATGCCGCTCTAGGATATCTCATTAAATGGCGAATAATATACTCCTGCTCGACCACTGTCTAGAGTCACATTATTAACCTACAAAATATATGTATACGGATCAATACAATCCGCGGTTATTCGTCAAGCGGTTGCTAATCCGAATATATGTAGCTCAACTGTGCTCACTGTCTGTACTGTTCGTTAATTAGCCAGCTTAATCTGTAATTCAATAATCTACGATGACGGCTAACTACCATATACACACTCCGCAGGTTGCAGGTTGAGCGCCTAGCTACGTGTGGATGCGTATTTACGTCTATACATGCGTGAAATGGCTTTGTTAACTCTCTGCATGCGCTATTGTCAATTGATTAAATGGTCTTTATAGTCGACGACTTTCCCGGAAACTTGGTGCAATTTTCGAAGCTATATCACTGTCAATTAGAGAACATTTGTAACAGTTCAACGATTAGGTTGCAGATACACGATGGATGTCGTATTGCGAAAAGGCTTCGTGCAAATCAAACGTGCTCGTATTCTTTACGAGTAGGCAGCTGCAGCTTTCTGAATATATTATCCGTAACAAATTGTCGTACACGTTCCGAATTCACTTCTTTGTCCGTACTGCACGCATTAACAGATTTCCAAGTTCCCTGTATGTACGCGAAAATACGTTTATTTCGTTGATGAAATTTTATATCACTAATATTACTAATTCGCTCTACATAATAATCGTGGATAAAGCTATCACAAATAAAATAGTTTTTACGTAAAACTATTATACCTAATGAGTGAAATAATTTTCCAGCGAAATATAACGACGACCACAACAAGCGAAAAAGAAATAGTATTGAGTCTCGGGTGAGCTAATACCAGTCCATTAATTAATAACGACAAGGTTCCACTGCAAAGCTTGCAGCTTGTCGCTCTCTGCACGCATCGAATTCAGGTGTACGAGCTCTCGTAAGCCGCATGAAGGAATGCAAAGAATAGATTGTAGATAAAGCTTATGAAGAGGAAGCTACGTGAGAATATGCAAATTAGCTGAGAATGATAGAAAATATGCTTAAGGAAGAGTTGACTTTGCATGAAGTCTTATCTTATCTTGACTCGACGTGTTAATATAGATCATTGGAAACTTGATACTGAAATTTCTTCCGGGTTTTTATGATAAATAATTAAAATTATAAAGGAAATATTTGATCGCATTATTCCTTGACGCTGTTCAGCCTTGCCTACTCAAGAAAAGTTTTTATCTTCTTATCTACCGTTACGATAATTAAGAGAGTGCACTTTATAAAGCAAAATTAGCTCGGTGAATTTTGGCTTTTAATGTTTTATCTGCAGTGCATTCAAACATATCCTACGCGTAGGTTTTGCCTCCGAGGCATAATAATAATAATTAGCGACCCGCGGAAAACAACTTAACCCGAATATCAAGTACCTCGGCGGCTCGCGCAAAGAGAATATCTAGAGCGAAGGAGAAACAAAGAAAGTAAGAAAACAGTAGCGCTGCGCGTGAGCGAGCCATTAACAAAATTCAGCCAAGTATAATAATTACGCGTAAGAAAAGTTAGAACCACAGAGCCCCTCCGGGCGGCGGCTGAATTAATTGACTTAACGTCCGAGCGCACACGTGCGCAACCGTCGGAAAAACTGGACAATAGCCTAGTGCGTAGCCAGGACGAGAGGCTCGCTCGGTTGCATCCAATAGATTTTTCATTTTGGTTCGGCTTTAGCTACATCGCTAGTTTGCCTTGTAAAGTTTCTAACAAGAGCTTGCGTATAATTAGAGAGAGGAAAAACTTTCGAGAGCTAGCTGCTGTCCCTCTTTTTTCAACAAAATAGAGAGAGAGAGAGAGAGAGAGCACGGTCAGGAAAAATTCGCTCGAAGTTTGCGCTCACTCCGTGTGCAATGGCTTTTCTACCTCGTTTTTTCACCCTCACTCTTGCGTATTCATTACCCACAACAGCAGCAGCATATTTTCATTGTTCTCATTGAACTCGTTGTCCCGGAAAATCCTTATAATCCTGAAAAGCTATATACTCCCGCACGCTGCAATCTCGGGTTAGTGAAATTAAATCTTGTATCTGTCACGTGCGCGAAATAGTTTTACACGGTAGAAAGAGAGAGATGGAGTGAGGGGGGGGGGGGGCAAAAATCTTACGTTACACTATTCCAGCTATAGGAAGGGGGAGGGGTGTCCGTATACGTGAGGCACGTGGCTGAAAATGCGCAAGCGCCGGTCTGGCCTCGTGCACTCGCTCGAATCACAACTTCACAGGGCTGGTAAACGGACAGTACCTCGCCGGCTGGTCTCTTCTCGCGTTGTCGAGCTACCACTCACCAGTCTACGACTGATCTCACAGACTCGTAAAAACGCGTTCGAATCGAGTTTCCACAACGGGATCCGAAGAATGACGACGTGGGTCGAGTTGAGTGTACAGTGCTCGGCGCTTGAAAAAGTCGAGGACGGCAAAAAAGACGAGGTGAAAGTGAGAACACGACGATTATTGTAAAAGGGAGGGAGGAGAGTTGAAAAGTCGCCGACGACGATGAAAGGGCGCTACGAGGGGGAAACGTGCCTCCTCGACAGGTGGCCGAGCATACTGCGACTCTTACTACTTCTTTCTCTTCTCCTTGCCACCGAGCTGACGACAGGTAATTCTCGCTTTGTTCTTACTGCAACCTAGTTTTTTTACCCTCCTGGCCGCTTGCAAAGACTTTCTACTTCTGCTCGAGAAAGAAAAAGAGTGCAACTCTCGGATACTTTCCTAGATGCTTTAGCGTGCGTGCGCGGCGGCGTGTGTGTGTGTTTGTGTGTGTGTGTTTGTGTCAGCAGTGCGCCGTTCCTGATGACATTCTTTATCGAACTGCTGCTACTGCTAGTGTCGGACGTTGGATATTTCTGATCTACTGGGAATACTAGGCACAGGTCCGAGTTAAAAGTTAACAGTCGCCAAAAATATATTCAGATTGAAGGAAACTGACGATTTACGATTGCTTTCAAAAGTTTTTTAGATGCTCGATAAGAGGTGGCACCATTTGAAAAGATAACAATGCTAAAAATTTATGCCGACGGATTTAGGGGAAACGTTTTCAATTATAGTCTATTAGAAGGCTGTAAATTGGCATTAGCTTGTGCGGTTAGAATGTTTTTTCAAAAAAATAACGAAACAATTTATGTGTATTTTAAATTACTCAATATCTTAATTATTCGTATATTTGTAACAAATTAAAATTTTAAGACCTTATTACCGCGCAATCGATGTTTCGATGTCTAAATTGTATTGCCATTAAATGCAAATTAAAAGTAGCTTCAATTAAAATATTATTGAAAAATAAAAGTAGCAATGAATTTCTTTATCATCTTATCGAGCTCGGAAGCATGGTGCCCTTTTCACACATAACGTTCAAAGCGGAAGACAATGATAAACGTATATATAGACCAAAAAATTCAAAACAGAAGCTTCTTGACTGTAGCATTTATTATTATAACTATTGGTATTGATATGTTGTGCGGTAATACTACTGTTAAAAAGACACATCTGTTTCAATAACTGACATGCGTGGTGCGATACATAGGTTTTCTAATTTAGAATCCGGTGATTGTGGCAGGTATAAAAAAAATTTTCAGTCCATGTGCTGAGGTCATGGCTTATTGAACTGAGGTAGAAAAGCCTCTGTGCTAAGTTTGTTAGAGCTCGACACTTTCATAATTCTCATTTTCATTATCTATACATTTTAACTACAAGATGTGACGAGTAAAAGTAAGCTTAACAATTGATCATTTAACATTTTTATGATACACACAAATATCGATGAATCAGATGCTTAATTGTCCGCTCATATAAAAAAGAGCAAACAATTCGTAGTAGTTGTTCTGAAAATAGTTGTTGTTATACTAGCTTATAGATAGCATTTTCTTTGCTTATTATCACGCGATAGATAAATATTATTATAAAAAAAGAGAAATGCATACTTTTTATGAGCGACAATTTTTTTTATAAACTATTCTCAGTAACATGTAATTTCGAAGTACAAATATCTAAAAAATATATTACTTTATATCAATCTTGTTATGAAACTTCTTAGCATTGTGAAATCATTGCACACTCGAAACAAATCAAAAGACATCTGCAAAAGTCTATACAGCATAAACAACCCAGAAATAAGTCTTGTGGGTTTTTGCAACAGTCGTCATTATTATTATTACTATTGGTATTATTCTGTTCTAGGCTATTAACTCGTTCATCGGCATATCTTTTTGCATCTAAATCATTCGTTGAAATACTCGATTGATTCGTGATCGTTTCTGATGGATCATTCGAAAAATTGACATTGTCGTAGGAATGATCAGAATTGACTTGCATTGGTGATGGTGTTACTATAGTTAAAAGAGACGGAGGTGTCTCAATCACTGATATATGTATTGCGTTATTTGGATTTTCTGATATAGATTTCAGCGATTGTTGTACAGGAACCTTCCAACTATGTGCTGAAGCCATAGCTTCACTATAAGATGGTGGCATATCTTCTGGAATTCCATTAGTTCGTTGGAGCTCGATATTTTGATAGATAGAATGACTTGCAGTACCTGTTAAATTGTCAAAAGTAAATATTCCGATACATAAATAAAAAATTTAGCAGTCAATGTTTTAATAAAACAAATAAATTTTGATATGTCAGAAGCTTGCTGGCTGATGCAATAAACTTTATCTAAATAACAAATACTTTTTGATTGAAATTGATGAAGTAGATTGTTGTTTTTTTCATTTATAAACCTAACTCATGATACTATGTTTCTAATTACTTAAGTTCTGGATTACATTTTTTCATCTATTGCGTGAGAAAGTTCTCGAAAGTGAACATACTCAAAATGTTGTCATGTTAAAAAACACTATATGTATTTGTTTTAAAACTATCGCTGCACAATACAAGCTGCTTGAATTTTTATAACAACTTATAGTTAATGCTTCATGATTTTTCAAAAGTCAAAGAATTTTTAATAATTACAGATGTATTGTCCGAAAAAGGCAAACAACATACTCACTTGACATGTTAATTATTACGTACTACTGGAAACATTCAAAATCTAATTTTACACTTTTGACTAAATACTAATAAACTAAAACTGTTATCATAACAAATTACAACGACCAGATATTTTCATAATAAACATATATAAATTTAAATTGGTAGAAATTCTACACGTGTAGGTGAGATCAACATGCGCCATACTGATGACAGAATGGGATCATTCTTGATAAATGAAATAAGATAGATAAGGATTGTTCATTAGTATCGGATAATCTTACTTAATCTCAATGACGTATACGATATATGATAAAATATCTTATCAGTAATCCATTACACAGACTCTGATATATTTCTTATGATATTGTAGTCATTTTTTAAAATAAATTTAGGATTTTTGTTTCGATTTCTGTACGAGGATATGGTATGTGTACGACCAAACGTATTCTGATAAATACTTTGAATTTTAATTTATTCCAAAAGTTCAGGTTATGTTCTGTTCGTTTAATAATGTTAGCTGAGTATGTATTTTTTAAAGGATTTTCTTAGTATTTTCATAATAGCTAGTTAATCTAAAGGAAAAAGTTCAGTACACATGAATACTTATATATTTTTGTAAAATTCATGAATTATGCAAAGTTTTTTTTAACTATAATCATTTTAAAGAAAATGTGAATGAAATTGAAATATGAACATGAGAGTGACCTCTGTATCATAAAATTTGATAGGACAGTTACGCTTGCGAGGATGCAAATTCAATTTCGTGACCGGAGAAGCGAGTTATACATCCTTCCGGCCGAATGGCCGACCCTCGTCGTAGCGATTCGATTTTGCGGCTCGAGCATGCGAATGATTACCTCGTGACATCAATTTTTTCTATTTTCATATTTCACGTAAGTTTAAAATTGAAATAAACATGAAGTACCGCACTGTTATATCATAAAATTCATCATAGAAATATATTTAAAATATTGTAATATCACGGAAATTAGAGATTAATTAACGAAAGAACGTTGCTATATTTTGTGCAGGAATACCAATCAAACAGTTGTAACAGATAACAATTCGCATGACAGAAGAGATAAAAGAAAGAGAAAATGAACGAGTGTATAACCGTGCCCCATTAAAACAGCACAAAGCCGCGCGCAATGAAAACGATCAGCGTTGAATAGCAATCGGATTTCCCTCCGTTAGTATTTCAATGCATTAACGGTCGGGGGGGAGGAAGCGAGCCGGGAAACAAAATTTTCTCGCTCTCTCTGACTTCCGCACACAGTAACCTTTGAAAATTCCGAAGCCCGTGCATTTCATTGAATGCTGCGTTTATCCTCGTGTCTTTGGGGATATCGATCTCTGCAGAGACATTAAAAGACGTTTCATCAAATCCGATGTGTTCATCAAACACAGGATGCTCAGATATTCTAAATGACGAAAAGTGCTTTTCTTTCTGCATGATTTGTAGAAGCAAAGGCTTAAAACGTAACAATAGAATACAGAGAAATCCCCTCGTGAACACATATTTTTTCATTATCCTTTTGAGTATACCGTATCCCGTACGATATGAATAAACGAAGTCCTCTCAGCGGTGCCTTTCTTTCAACTGTAATACTAAGTATAAGTGTCAAAAATGGAAGAGACAAACTAGTCTATAGGGTGCAATTATACGGATAATTAGCCAATTGATTAAGATTCTTTTGGTAGCAAGGGTGCAAACAGATTTCGCGACGACAGTCCATTCATCTAGGAATAATGTTCGCAGGGAAGTTAAATAAACGAGTTTACAAGGTCACACTATGAATAACTGGAGTTTTACATTGAAACGCCAATAATTTATTTTAACGACTAATCACCGGTTTGATGGAACTGTCTTGTGATCGTTAAATGACTGAGGCTCACGGTACCATATTAGTGTCGAAGCTTGAAAATCAGCAGTCTTTGTGGTATGCAATGAACCTATTGAAAATGCTGCAAGAAAACCGCAACGGTCGAGTGGTAATCACTGTAGAAGCTCGTCCGCGCGCGCGACCGTTGATCGAATAGTTTCAATTAGTACGGCGGCGCGACTATTGCAATTTGCAAAGCCCATACATTCGTACGGCTCTGAATAAATGATTCGCTGCTGGTAGGCTAACCACGTGCGCCAACATTATGAGCTAGTAGTTTCGGGCGCGTTGTTGCTGGCGCTGCTGCTGCTGCTGCTGCTGCTGCTGCTACTGTTTACCTTGCTGGTACACTGCTATTTGCAGCAATAACAAGCTGCACCCAAGTGTCGAACCTCACTTGCCGTCGCGTCGTGTTGTTGGATCTTGAATTGAGTTTCGGCAAACTCGCGCGTTTCAACTTACTGAAGCGGCGCGCGCCGTTGCTTGAGAAATAATGTCGTTTGACTGTTCCGCGAGAGTCAACTTCGGCAACAGGTATTTTCTTTAGAATTGATCTAACTAAATGGAATTTAATTTCAAGGACAAAAAGAAATAAGTTGATTTATGTTTCAGTGCACGCAACGACGGAGAGGTCAGAGCAGCAGCAGCAAAAAATAGTGCGAAAGCTCGAGGCGCCAGCAGTGGTAGATCCCCGCAGCGAGACTTTAGTGCTGCGCTGTGATTACGACTTGCGTGGCAACGAGCTCTACTCGGTCAACTGGTACAAGTACGACAAGATGCTCTTCAGGTATATGCCCAGTCTGACGCCCAAAGGCACGGCTTTTTCCTCGCATCCCGACGACTTTGCCGTGGACATCGCCAAAAGCAACGGCCAACAATTGACACTCGTCAGTCAGCAGGATTATCGCAAGAGTACGCTTTGTTCTTGTTTCTTGACAAAGTATGACGTTAGCTAGGATAAGCGAATAAATTTGGAGAGTCGTCCAAGAGAAATGGCTCAATTACGCCGCTTATCTCTTGGTAAACTCTCCAAAGTTCCCAAAGATAAACGTCTTTGCGCGCGACTAATAGGGCCAAAGTTGACCGAATCGATATTCGCGCGAGCTTGCAAATGGGGATTATTATGCTTGCAGATATGAAGGCTTACGAGGGTACGTACGCATGCGAGGTGTCGCTCGAAAGTCCTTTCTACGCGGACTACGCCGTGGCTAATGTCAGCTCGGCTATTCTACCCAAAAGCAATCCTGTACTCGAGGGACTTGCGCCCTACCAGCTACTTGGTGATCAAGTCGAAATTGTCTGCATGTCGGCGCCAAGTTTGCCCGCGGCCGAGATCAGTCTCAGACTCAACGGAGCTAAGGTACGCTTTCATTACTCGTTCGTATAATCGGTCAGCAGACGCTGTCAATGCCGCTTATTTACAGATTTAATTTTCATTCAAAGCTATAGGCGACGCTAACATAACAACGAAAGCGAGCGAGTCGTTACCGTGTAATTATCTCTCCGCCGGTGCAAAGTTAACGCGTCGTATAACGCGAGGCTAATAATTTTCTAACGCGTTGGAAATTCAATTAAAGCGATGGACGGCCGGCGTCCCGTGGTGATCCAAGGGCTGCTGCTGCCAGTTCGCTCGCCATGTAATTTCAACGAGGCCGAGTGAGCAGGCAAAATTGACAGAGACCGTCAGTCGCTCGTGAGTTTTAAGGGGCAGAGCAGACTGCGCTGCAACTGGGCGTCGATAAATTCGTAATTATCGCGTGCCACAGTGTCGCTTACTCTATTCGTGCTTAAAGCTGACGCGGCAAAGCTTCATGGATATTTTACTTGTACGAGTCTCTCTGAGCTTAATGATTTCATTTTGGCCAGAGAAATTGTTTGGAAGTACGCATTCAATTTTTAATCTGTCGTTTTACATTTTATTCACTTTGTAAGTCGCTTCTTCGGCACGCTATCTCATCGCCAAGTTGATCAATACATTATAATATCTTCGGATTTTTATGCACTTATAGGTTCCTTCGCGCTCTTTAAGCATCTCGAAGCTCTACCCGATCGAAGGTACACCATTGGTATCAACGCGTGTCTCACACAAGTTGTTTATCAGTCGCAATCTCTTTCCCATGGGCAAATTCGATGTCCAATGTAAAGCCATTATTCCTGGAGTTCCCGCGGCGCCCGAGTTCAAGACTGAGAAACGCGTTGGTCTTGCTGCAAATAACCAGAGGCTCGCTCAGGACTGGCTTGGACTGTTTGCTTCCGAAGCGGATCGTCAATGCATTTGCTTGGTTGTTTTTGCAGCCGTACTGCTAGCTTTATGTTTGTAAATAGATATAATAATTCGTCGGCTGTTCCTGTTCCATATTTTCATTCAAGATGTTTCTTATCAATACAACTGTTTCGAAATGTACAACATATTTTACATCACTTACTTGTTCGGCAAAACGATGTGATACTTTATATTTACTTGTATTTTACTACAAACAACTAATCAAAGAGTTGAAATATACAATAAAAACAAAATACCAATACTCCCCGAAAATTTCATTTTCAGTGCTATATCGTTATAATTCTATGTACATAGTGTGCATATTGTATTCTATTATAGGAATAAAAAAATATATTACTAAATAATAAATTAATACCTGTTGGAATAATAAGTTGTATATATGAAGTAGATAACGTACTAATATGACTGTCAATCAGAGAGTTTACTGTGACTCGTGTATGTTAAAAATGTTATTAAATAATTAACATGAGTTGAGTGAAGTTCTTAGTTAACCCTGTCTATGCTATATTTCATACTCTTTCTAGTAGTCATACTTCTTGTTTTCTTTTATTTTGCTGATCTATTGGGTTAAAAGTAAAATGCAACGCTCAAAAACACGACTGTCTGAGAGTTAAAGCAAACGTTGATAAAAAAAGTGGTTAGAAGTACGCAACCGACTGATCTAATTGAAAATTCGCATAATCCATCTCTGTTAAATTAGTTGCTCTATCCGAAGCGTCCAACAAAACTGATAGAGCGAGAGAGAAAGTTCTTTGATTCAATTGTCACAGAAAACTAGGTTAACTTTATTGGCGAAGGAAAGCTTGCAGAGACAGACAGACGCAGCTTACACCTATTGTGTCTCTTAGTGATATACTCAGATAGATATCTGACGATTCAGTTCATTGAAATACAATATTAAACCTGCACATGCGCTCTATATGAAGACAGATGAAGTGCAACAAGCGATTTGACGTGGAAAAAAAATATCATCATCAGATTTTTTTGACGCATCGTTTTTCAAACTCTGATATGGTATGAATGCAGCGGACTTAAAAAAGGGGAAAGCAGTTTCTGAGTTTTTATATACGTGGTTAGCGAAATTCCACTACTATGTACATAGCGAATTCTGCTATCCGTTACTTTTTTCGTGCTAGTCGATAGCCACACGAAGAGATTTATTGGCTGCGAAAACAGTGTGTTCATGATGCGGGCGACACTCTTAAAAGGCTATTTTTCCAACAATTCCGATTTTTTTTTTTAATTTTAAAATATTTAAAAATCCACGCATTTTTCGAATATTTTATTTGATTTTAATAGAATAAATATAACTTGCTATTATATAAAAAATATGAAACTTCCACCAACATATCAGTTATAAATAACTGTGCTACTCACTATATAGCTATTTTCATTATTTATAATTATTATGAAAAAAATATGTATTCACTGCACGAAAATGAAAAATATTCCGAATAGTCGGTGTAAAATCAAAACATCGTACGCAATTCCCACGAGTGCTACAAGTATATCTCAGGTCTGGCGATGCCGAAGGCTCGCAGCAGATAGTAAAGAGCAAATGGCGAGTGAGCCTAACGAACGGATATAACGATAGCTGTCGCCGAGGCGTGCATGACTACATGGCAGATAAGTGCGACATTGCGACATCACTCCCCATGGCTTTCCACCAGAGTATATTTGCTATTGGTTTCATCTGTGAATGTGTGTCTACATACGTGGTGATATTTACAGCTAGATGTGATTAGATGATACGTTCGAGGATTAAAATTTGTTTAATTTAGCCCTACATTAGTTCTCGTTGTGTTTCGATTGTGAATAAAAAGACAATTTAGCGATCAACTCATTCTTGTCTGATTTGTCCTGACGCTTGTCAAATGCGCTCGTGATCGAAGAGAAACTGAAAGAACAGTGCAGCTCGCTTACCATTAATCGAAAAACCACCTTTTAGTTGTATCTTTCGAACTCGAACCTATTTCACTTCAATTACATTTATTACCGCAACGCTCATTTTCTTTACTGATTATCGCATGGTTTCAGTTGAACAGTGCTACTTGATTTTCAAAAACTCGTATATTTTTAACTAGATATGTTTTCTTCGTACTGTTTGTTGAAAAATCATTACTTTTGGTTAGCCCGCAAAATCGTATTCAGCGTAATTTAGTTATTTTTTTGTCCCAAGAGATGCCAAAACATGATCGGTATGAACGTTTACTTACATTCAAGTCTTTCCTGGAGAGAAATTTAAAAATATTTGAACTCACAAATACACACGAACATAAGAAAATAATAAAAGGAGAAATTGTAAAAAAAGTGAGTTCGAGTTTTTTAATGATCGTAAAGTATTCACGAGCCTGAAACGTTCGTGAATAGAACTATAAAAGCGAGATAACGATAGCTACTTTTCGTTCACGAAGCTTGCATTGGTAATCGTCTCCGATCTATACGAAGAAAGAAAAAAAGGAAAGAAAGAAATCTCCATCGAAACCGGTCACTCGATTAGGTTAATGCTGGATCTTGCGCGCGAACTTTTCCGACGACGCAGCAGCAGCTCTCCTCGTCTTTCTTGGCTACAGTACTCGCCGTTTTACTACCTCTGACGTGATCCGATTTGGAAATAGCCCCGAGCTCTTCACCGCCTTACCGCCTGTCTCTCTCTTTCTCTCTTTCTCTCTCTCACACACATACTTTTGCATAGGTGTACGCTTACATAGCTCACTTCTTTTTTCTTTTTGTTTCTCGAACTTTTTCCCTCCGATTTTTATTTGGCTGCCTCGCTCGCGCGCGGAAAGCTGTAAAACAAGCACCGACAGAGAATTCTTAAACGTAAACTACACTTTTCCTGGTACTGTTCTATTTTATTGGACTATATTTTTTGTATGTTGCTGAAAATTTAAATTTAGAGTGATATTTCACAAGTTTTTTTTTCAACATTTAATCTTGATCGCAAACGTTTTGAAAGTCTAAATATTTGCATTGAAAAATCATTAACAAAGAATCTTATTGAAATACGTTTTAAAATACTCGGAAAATGATAAATTCCGGCGTTCTTTTATAAAGATCTTTTCAATTAAATTTAATGAAACACGCACATCTCTTCAGTTTTACTTTTATATATAACCTCTCAAATGTCGTCAAATACCAGAAAGATTATAAATTTTCCTTCTTTTTTCCAAAGTTAATTAATTTTGTATTACCAATATCATTTGTTGCAAGAATAGTCGATTTATATCACCTTTAGACAGAAAAGGATATCAAAAATCTTAACAAATATGCGTTTATCGTTTCGGCCTATTAGCCTATCCAAAGTGGTCATGACGCTGGCCTCATTTTTTCTTTCGGAAGTTCTATATGTTCAGGAACTTGAGTGTAACAGTTTCACTTCCTCTTTTTATGCGCATACGATTGGAAAGAAGAGATGCTTAACTTAATGTGCCATAGACTGAGTCGTCTGAAAAGTTTCCAGGTCACTTAAATTTCGTTAACGGTATGTTAGTAGCGTGTCTATCAATCTTTGAGAATTTATCTAACACACGCGTACAATGATTTCTTTCTAATTTTAGAATCTTGATAGTCTTTCCTTAAAATAGTAAATCTACGTGAACATATTTTTATTTCTAGTCGATTTTCAAAAATGAGTTGACCTATCAATAGTACTAATGAACTGTACGCGAGACGTAGCGACTCTAAACGTGTTACATTGGTAACCGTCTGTATTAAGTGCCACTTGGTTCGTTAAACCATTCAAACAATCTGAACAGAAGCAGCAAATTTAGCTGACAAGTTGTAGCTAACAAGATAACGGGGGAGTTTTTGTAACAACATTAAACACTGTGGATGATTGAGGCAATGAAAACAAATATCTTTTTTAATTAATAATTATTACCGAACTATTCGGTTCGCCAATATGCACCATTTACACAAAGATTTCGCAATCGACGCTTTCGTAGCTCGCGCGGCAATTAAGAATCTCCACTCATGAGTATAAATTCGAAATGTAAATCTGAACTCCCTCCCTCTCTCGATGTGCGCTGGCGCGAGTATGTCATCGCATAAATTTAGCGGTTATACGATGGTAGAAGGTTTGGTTGAATCCTGTCGCAGCATTAATGGCAGCCTCGAAAAGCACTCACCCTCTCTCTGCCCTTTTCTCCATCAGCTCCTCTTTAAACATCGCTTGCGCAGCCTTGGTGGCGAAACCTTCCTAATGGGATATCGATATATTCACCACCAACCTATTTCATTTAAGTTCTTCGGTGAAAAGTGCTTCTATATATACAGATAGCTGTGCAGGCCAATGCATCGTTTGATGCTTGATAATAAAGAAAAATATCGAAAAGAGTTGGAAAATAATACGGCAATTGAATTCCCCTATCTCGAATATTATACTTGTTTTCGTGAAAAAAATAGATGGACACGATTTTAAGCACGCACGAGAGATAAATCGATCAGATTGATTATACGTAAGCCTGAATTCCAATCACGCTTGAGTTTATCCTCGTCTGATCCTGTAATTTATCACAGTGCTATCACATCAAAAGTTACAAGTTTAGTTTCTTTATTTGCGAGACAAACTTGATCGCAACATTTCAGTCGCCATAGATGATAAATGACCAGGCAATGACCTTTACCACCGCGATTGTTTTCAGCCTCAATTTAGAGTGGCGCGCATTTCCCATAACAAAAGCCACCGGCTTCCAAATCCATCGCTCATATCTCTCTAATGGTGACACCGCGTTTTTGGCAGTAAATTCCAGGCTACGAGAGAGAGAGAGAGACGAAGTTGCTGAAGTGAATTCCCAATAGCTCTATATCGCTCGAGGAATGGCACCATCACCACCACCACCACCACCACCGAATAATATGTCACCGATTGCACGCTCCACTGACTTTCCTTCTCGCGCGAAGATCCTCGACGCGACGCTACTGCTGTCTCTCCTGTAAATTATTAGCTGTGCTAACCTGGCGATCTCAGAGAGGGAGGCAGACATCTATTGTGTGGCAAATTTCGCGGCTGGCTAGCTATGTACTTAGGATTTAAGGACTGTATTATTGGCGTTAACTGAGATATTATGAAATATTATGATTGAATAAAGCTTTGATGCATATTATAGTTATTTTTTATAGCTATGGTTCTTTATTATAATTAAAAATACATAGTGTTACAGCATAACCGACGATTAACAGAAGTAGATAAGCCAGGAAAAGTATCAAATCAATAAAACTAGAATCGAGCAATACTAGTAATGCCAGCAATTTCATCGATGCAATGCCTATGAAGTAAAATTCTTACCTATTTATTCAATCTAATTATGTAGATCGAAGGGTGATCTCGAGGCGATCAAAATTAATCGAACGTGATGTTGAGTCTTTCATATATGTCATAAATTATCTACTGGGTGAGTTAACATGAGAATTAATAGTCTGTTTCATTCGTTTGAATTAATGAGGACTACGCAGGACGTATAATGATTATTGATTAGGCTGTAGTTGAGGCTTCACAAGCCTTTACCGATGGAATTGAATAATTAACTATACAGGTCACGATGTTTTAAACATAATATCCATAAATATTCATTGACGAATAAAAATAAAAATAAAATTGGCACCAATTTTTTCACAATAATCGATGAACTTTTACTCCTTTCAAGATGTATCAGAAAAGTTATTTAAATGATTAATTAAACCTATAATTGATAAAATGTACTATATAATTATACTATTATACGATATCCTAAACTTTACATATTTAACAGTAGTGTTACGGTCTCATTCTTATATTAGTATGAGTAATACCTTTATTATTCTGTATTTCTTTGTTACCTCGTTGAAAACATATTGAGAATTTTTTAATTTTAACGGGTTCAATATTCTGATTATTATTTTCCGTTGTCCGCTATCTGCTAAATTTCCAGTGTACAAAAGATAAAAATATATTTTACTTCATTTGATTCTATTTATTTTGTCTATTTTCAATCAAATTCTAAGACAATATTAATTTTAATATCACAAATTGTTATAAAATAATTCATTTATATTGATTTCAAATTTCAAACTTTATGATTTTCAATTTCAAAATATAACCTTATATTTTCTTAAAAAAATTTATTAATGGAATACTTCCAGATTTTTGCAGATTATTGTCTATTTTGATTATTCATAAAGCGAATTTATTGCTGAAATATAAGTCATATACTTCTAGATTTATAATGCAATTATTTCAAAGTATACGACATTCAAAATTTCGCGGTCTTTTTTCTAATGAACCAATCACATCGCAGCATGTCTGCAACGATTCTTTTATTTTAAGATAGGATTGACTCCTTGTAAACATACGTAAAATCACCTGATGAATATAATAAAATTCTGCAATACTGCTAAAATAATATCTAGTAAATTGATCGCGAGAGTAACTTCTTGTTAGAGCTCATTGCATTTGTGAATGCAATCGTAGAAATCCATTAATACTTAAAGTTGTACGACAGTCAGGCTTATGTGGCTTCTACTAGCAAGTGATTCGAAGAACCTCTGTGAATTTCACACAGACTTTTCAGAGTAACATTTTGTAAATAAGTTCTAGGAATGTTCAGTTAATCTGCATTAGCAATTTTTTAGCAAACAACTGCACTTAACTCACTTGCTGAATTAATTGTTGGCGTCTAAAGTAAAATTAGCTGATTCTAAGCTTCATCATGAATGCAAGGGTAAATGTTTGTTTCTATTGCCGGGCACGTCAGCCGTGGCGGTTTCAAAGTCAAGTGAAGCTGCATCGGCGCGCAACTGATAATTAAATACAGAGTGCCTCACGCAATTAGACGAACAGACGAACGTGAGTGCGCGAGCGCGTGCCAATAAGCTCGCTGGCGAATCAAATCTGAGCTTGAGGAATTAATGGGGTGCTTAACGAATTTATCTGTCTTTGTGCGTATACACGTAACTGCGATGCTTTGCCTGATAATTGATTTTAATCGTCATATATCGGATGGAGTCAGCGGATGTTTGGAAAATTGAAATCGTTTTGAAGAGACTTTTATCGATATGTTGTGGAAGTAATATTTACTTGATATTAACGTGATTGCGATTTTGTACAGTAAAGATGAACTTTTCCGTTTGCTTTGAGCAAAATTTTATAAGTATAATAGAAAAGTGATAAAATGCAGCAGGCTACTGAAGGAAAGAAAAAATTCGATCGTAAAAATCCACTTGGCACCGTAAAATATTGAATAATTCAGATCAGCTGTGTCGGGAGCTAGCTTGCGGAATATTTTCAGCTGTTAATGTTATGCGAGGGCGGGAAAAATCTTTGGCCGCATTTTTATGAATAAAGAATTCGCCAATAAATAGATGCCTGGCGAGAGTTTATCCTGCGTGTGCTTTATACGTAGTGCTTACTGTTATAGATATTCAACTGTGGAAAAGAATTTATTTTTAGAACTTAAAAACTTTTCAATAAATCTGATTTATTAAGCAATTTATTTATTGTGAAATTCATGCCTTCTGTTCTCTTTATCTCAAGATAACAAAGCAACCTATACGCTTGAGAGTCGCCGATTGGCCAATGACTTCGGATCTCCAAATAAAGAAAGAAGGCGAATGGATGTCTTGATTTTTTATTTCTTTTTACTGTTTCGAGTCAGCAACTGTATTGTTCGTGAAGCGACCTTAAGAATTGGAATTGGCTTTGTGATTTACTGTTGTATAAGCTTTCGTATTGCCTGAAGTAACAAAAAGAAATGTCGAATCGGAAAAAATTACTCATGACGCAACATATTATTTTTTCGAAACTTTTGTTGGTGAAAGATAAATATTAATGGAATGAAAGCTCACGCGCATAAATCAAATCTGAAAAGACAATGGCAAAGTGAGCGCACGCTAATGCCTTCGGACAGCAATCGAAATTGGAGATTGCCATTCTCTAAGAAGTTAAAAAGAAAAAGATAAAAGAGAAAAGAATCGCAAAACAAGAAAACCAGAGACTATACAGGAGAAAGGCGATCGCTCGAATTCGATTTGCAACCTGCGGAATTTCATAATCTTTGACACGCTGCCGGCACTCTCGGTAGCCACGTCTTTTCTCTGGGTAAAGTACAAAATAGTAAAGGGAAGAGAAAGAGAAAGAGAGAGAGAGAGAGAGAGAGAGAGAGAGAGAGAGAGAGAGAGAGAGAGAGAGAGAGAGAGAGAGAGCAGCAACAGCAGAGATCGATGTCTGTGCTACTGCAGCAGCAGTAGCAGACAGACCTTTTCTCGAGGCAGCAGCGTCAAATCCTACTCCACTTTAGCGCTTAGGAACGCGAATTCCCGGTGAAGCCCTGGATATTACGCATTCGCTCGTATCTTCCAGCTCGATTTCGCGTCACAGATTTATCCTGATATATATTGAAACCAGATTCCTACCCAATGCGTTCGTTTGCTGCTCTTTTCTTTGAAAGGGCTCTCTTTCTCTCTTTATAGCTTTATAGCTTCACAACCACGCGCCTCAAGCACGACTTGAACTTATAGCGGAAAGCGTGAATGCTTCGAGTTATATCAATCGCAGAGATTAGTTATATTGTACGCGTCAATGATTTAAGTATTTTTAACGCAAATTATCAATTTATTAGCAAAGATCGGTCAAGTTATAACTTAACGAAGAAAGAACATTGCATTATTAATGTTTTCAGTGTAAATAAGTCTTTATACCAGCGAATAGTTTTGAAAATGTTGACGATAATTTTCCATGAGCGACAAACTTGACACGCAGAACTAATCGATCAGGACCTCGTCGCTTGCACACAAGCCTCCAGAAGAACATGCGCTCTCACTTGGAAATTCAGTGGAGCAGACAGGAGATAAGGGCTTTTTTCTCTGCATCTTGCGAGTTATTACGATATTCAGAGCAGGCATTAGCTGTTAACACGTCTTTCGCCGAGGCTATATATTGGAAGATCGAGAGCTTTTCAGATCTAGCGAGAAAATACGAGGTGGATTGAATGGTACGAGTGCAATTGAGCTGCTAGAACGTTTTTAACAGAGTGATTCAATATTTAGTAAAATGAACAAAGTATTGAAAAGCTCTGGTTTGCTACTACTGCTATATTTAGTAAATGCAGAGAGGAAAGAAACTAACACGAAAAAGAAAATGAAGTTAAAAGCTTGTCAAAAAGCACAGCGAAAGGCACTATCAGAAGGTTTAAAAATTTTTAGGCGCAAGTTCACACAAGTTCATCGACCCTGCAGCGGTAGAGACTGCAGGCTAATTATCTTCGGTGCATTATTGCCGTCTAAGAGTTTGAGTACGCGCTCTCATTAGCTAGAATTTTAAGTATCACGCAACTGCTCACGAGTGAACTTATTATTTCGTCCTTTAGCGAAACTCACTTTGTCTTTAGCACAGTAAATATTCAACGATGCTCTCTTTGTTGTGCTTCTTCATCAGTCTTATAAAGAACTTACTTTGATGGATATTTAGCGTAACTCAAAGGATCCATCAAGCTAAACGTACCATTTTATTTATTTTTTATTTTTTATAGTTGTCTGCGCGAAAGACAGCAGTTTATTCAAGGAACGCCTTTTCATTCAAAGTTCTTTAATTGAAATTCTATTGTACGCGTTACTATAATCAGGTTTAATCGGAATTTCCTGAATCGTGCGCAGTCTACGAGCTACCTTATCCATTATGTGCTGCTACATACGTTGTATTCGGTGACGTCGTATTATGCCTTAATATTGTGTAAACCCCAATTAAAGTATCAATCAAATTTACTCAACGACGCATTTACTCTCTAAACAATTATTCCAATAATGAATGCATGTGCATGTTCGCTTTAAATACAAAGAGGAAGATCATTTGTCAAAAAGCATTAGCCACCAAGACAATAGGTTATAAGCGCGTAAAAAATAAATAGAATAATACAAGTAAATATGCACGTTCGCGCTATAACAGAGAGAGAGAGAGAGAGAGAGAGAGAGAGAGAAAGAGAGAGTTGGTAGTAACAGTGCATCACAATAAAATTGTACTTGAAGCGAAACGTAAAACGTGAAAGCTACACTTTTATAGTAGGAGCTGTGAAATATGAGACGTAATTTTTTGCAGGAAGTATCATCTTTTTCCCTACAGAAAAAGAAAGAGTAATAACAGTCTATTAGTGATTCACACGAACGTCGAAAATTTGATTCTGAGAAATCTCAACTTTTGTTCGAAAATCACTTTACAATTTCACGAAGAAGACAAAAAACTTTTATTCCCAACACGATCGTATCCGCTCGCGCGTTTCTCACTTGCAGACAATAAAATGACGTCAGAAGTAGCAGCTACAGCAGCACGAGCACGCACAAGTTTGACGGGCGCATCAGAGAAGAAAGAGAAGCTTCTTTCTCCCTTTTCTGATTTATGGCATCTTCCTACTGTATTTTCTTTATATTCAGAAAAAAAAAACACAAAAACAACTGTACGTATCTTGTAGCAAAGAAAGTGCAGAACATTTTTGGAAAAGCGTACGGCACTGACCGAGTACCGAAACGAAAAAACATAACTTAGAGTATAGTTAAATACTTATGGGATAATAGTGAAATCCTTGCAAAACTCATTTTTAAAACTGTACGCAGCTTGAATTTTTTATCAATGCACTTCATCTCTCCTGCCGCCCTTTTTTTTTATTTGCTCTAAACGAAGCTTAAAGCGCGCGCAGGGTTTCACAGCGCACTATACACTCGTAAGTTATATACGCTCTGCGCCCGTTGCACGTATGTGTGTGCAAGAGATGCTTTTATTAGTGAACGATGCGAGGCGCAGAAAATACACCCGCTGAGTGCGCCAGCGACTCGCTCAATCATTCATAAAATGTGCGCTTCAGACGAAGGGTGGCCTCTCTCTCTCTCTCCCTCTCCTTTTTGCTTATCTAGAGTAGATTGAATATTCAGAGCGCAACTTTCTTGGGTTCTTCTTCTTTGCACGCGCAAGATACATGTTTGTCGGCAAGTCGCACGCCACTTGCCTCTTTCTTTTTTCACGCGTAATTGGTGCAGATTTAAGCGTGCGCAGGCGAGCTTGTAACGTATTTAACATGACCACAATGTAAAATTTGGGGCATGATTCTAAATAATATTTAATCCCAGATGTAAATGTCGACGTGCAAGCTAGGCAAGAGGCGAGAAACTTAACTGCACCGGGATGTTGCCGCGGTCTATTAGCCAGATGTGCCAAGATACTCAAATAGGGATTACGTAACTGTTTGCATTCATGTTTATCGCTTTTATATTTCTTGATCATTCGAGTCTCTCTTCGGACTCTTTTAGCAAAAACTAAAAAATGCTATTGAGCGTCGCTCAACTAGAAAAATCTAGTTTTACCTGCGTAAAAAAGCTAGTAGTCAAGTGCACTGCAAGCTAATTCATATATAATAATAATATATATACGCATGTGTGCTTATTACAAAGCATAGAACCTGCATTGAATTGCCAGAAGAGGGTGAACAAAATTACTAATAGTTCACTTTGCAAAATTTCGTAGAGCCGAATCTGCCGCCAAAGAGTCCCAAAAGCGGTACACAATTAAAGCCCTCACATCGAGAGAGTACAATAAAGTACGTTTCTTTTCCTTTTCATTTCTGAATAATTCGGCGTCGCGGTAGTGAACAAGCACAATGCAATAGGCCTGGCTGCCCGCGTGTTCGCGTACTTTTTCATTCCCTCTTTGGACGTTGTCCCTCACGACGACAACTGCCACTCCGATGACTGCGTAAATAAATTACGTACTCTCAGTGCTGCTTTTGTCTCGTATCCATGTTTTTCTTTCCTTTTTCTACCGTCGTCCGCCGTCGTCGTGCACTCAATGCAGCTGTGCGAGAGCGATATAAAAGACTGGCGAAGCCAGAAGTCTGCAGAGGCCAATTAAGCCAACGATTATTCTGATAATTAGTGGGGATTAATTAATATGCTTTGGACCCGCAGCTGCTGCTCTGTAGTTCAACGCGGGACTTTTTCTTCGAGTATTGAGAAATGAGAAGAGTTCGTTGACACCACGACAATTTCTGAGTTGTTGAATTAAACTCAATTATAGATGATAATTAATAATTAAGTCGAGTAGTTGGATAGTTTTCTTATAAGATTTTTCATTTTTCTACCAAGTATTTTCAATAAAATGGAAAAGTTAGAATTATATATACGAAATAGTAGATATTTGCATATGAACTGCGAGCGTGGATTTCAAAACAGATTGTTTTCAATGGATAGATGTATCACGACCCCATAACTGAAACAATAACTGCTATGTATTACAATAACAAAACTGATGAAAGCTACACCTAAACGATGAATGTACGAGGATTTTATTTTACTGTAAAGTGGAAATAGGATACCGAAGTTTGGAAATTATTTGTTTGCGTAACAACTCTGCGTTTATCCTGCAATTCCAACCGTATAACTATTATAATCTAGACATTACGAATCAACATAAGTGTCTCGGCAATTATTTTAATTATATTTTTGTAACTGTCACTATTTTCTAAGGCTGTGCGAGAAGGTATTTATTTCATTCGATTCACATAATAAGCGCAGAAAGATTGTCGAGTAAATGTCGTTGCAAAATAATTTATAGCGGTATTTTTACATAGTAACAAAAATAATCATGAAATGCTATTGAAAATTGATTTTTTCCAGCAATTGAAAATTGATTCTCTCGCCAATCAGCAGGTAGAAAAATGTATATACATATATTTTTAATTTTCTATATATATATTTTTTTTCTATATAAAAATTCTCCTTATAAAATAATATTTTCAATTTTCAAGAAAACATTTAATGTTAATGAAATAATGTTCATTTTAACGTTTAATGAAAGTCGTCACAAAGCGAGATATAAATGAACGAACAAATGAGTGTTTACGAACCAAAGAAGCCGGAAAGTGCAGTCGAAGCTGATAACACTCGAAACTGCGTGCATAGCAACGTCATCGCATACAGATGGTTATTCGAATAATTAGGTAACAAGCGAACGTGCGGTGATCCCCGACGCATTGCTACAGAGAGTCTCTGGGGGTGCATATTGCACAACAGATAAATGCGACAGCCTACTGGCTTATCGCGGCCTCCATCTCTCTCTCTCTCTCTCTCTCTCTCTCTCTCTCTCTCTCTCTCTCTCTCTCTCTCTGGCTCTGCGGCTTTTGCCGCTTTAGGCTTCTCTTGCGTTTGGACGTTGGAACTTTGAACTGCGATGTCTGTTTATGGGTGATTTGAATTGGTCGAAACAGATGTAGTTTGACGATGCAATTAGTGTAATAGAGTAATTTCACGAGGTACTTGAACATTAAATGCTTCTTTAGTTGCTCGTCCAACTTGGCGAGAAGGAGCACTGCTGCTAAAGTGTAATCAGTTTTAGTTATCTTATTTCCGTGGTAAAGGAATTGGAGAAATTTTCATGATAACTTCAATGTTATCGTAATTTTGCACTATTTGAACTGCAGCAACATAAACGACCGTCATCCTGTATAAAGTAAAATCAACTCGAGTATAGAGCATCGTGCACTTTAGTGCACACATTTATTTGCTTATTCAAACTATTCCGGCCCCAGAAACTTGGCGCAGTTAACGTTCAAGCAGGCCAAATACCGTAAATCCAGTGTTAAATAAAACAATCAACCAGTGAAACTCGTAAGAGCACACAAGCACATGCATTCGATCTATATAGAAAGAATGCGGAGAGAGTGTGTGCGAATTCAAGGAAAGGCAGCAGCTTCTTGCGTCAAAGTGCTTCATTAAAAAAAGATCCGCAAAGGGTGTGGTGTTCGCTCTCTCACGCGCTAATCTTAACTTTTCTCGCGCGCGCGCGCGCGCGCCCCCTTTCTTTCCCGCTGCCTGCACATAGCACACAGAGGTACTAATAAATATAGATAATGCATTAGCTCGCTTTAGTGCTGGCTTGAATAATTTCGCAAGTCGCAGTGTATTTTGCGTCGCTTCCTCGCTTTGTTTATAGCCCGACGCGAGCTTTCCCTTTAGTACTCGCCATACAAATATCACTAATTCTTTCCTAATCATACCGTGCTATTGTTGATTTTAGCAAGGGGTATATGCGACCGATTTCAACAAATATCACAATGTTTTGCCTTTATAATTTATTTATACGCTGATCAAGTGAATTTTTAATAAGCTGCTCTGTATGAAACTCATAATCGAAAAACAATACATTTCCATTATTGATTACGCGCGAACAACGCGAGCCGGGAAAAATTTCCATTGTTCGGAGCTAATTCAACGAATAATGAATATTCTATAGATTTTTACTTGACAATGAAAATAAACACCCGGTATTCTATCGAAACCAAAAAAAAAGTAATCGTGGAAGTTCGGAAAGAGCGGAATGAGCAAAACATCATGAAAAAAGTAATTACGTATACATGAACAGCACATTGGTCATGCGAAGAAATAAGAGGGCAAAGGTTGCGTCTACGCGACGGCAAATAGAGCTCCGCGCGCTCACGGAATGTTTGCACTCCACGTCTGGCGTATTTACAAGCCTTTCTACCCCTCCCGTTATCCCCAACGGTGTCCAAGTGTATGTACACGTATCAATGTTTGCCCGGTGAAAGACACTTGTCCTGCGGTGTAACTGCGCTTTTGGCTCCTACCATAGTTTCGGAAACGGCGCGATCTTCGCTCTGCGTTTATTAACAATTACTAGCTGATATGAGTTTCGCGTATGTGTTTCTCTCAAGATAAAGTTTATTAAAAAATCCTAGTTGATTTCACGTAAAAATACCAAATACCCTGCTTTTTTTCTTAACCATCGTTCAAGTTTATCAAACTCATGTGAAAGACTCAGATAATGACTTTTCGTCTAACTTACGGTTTTCTCTTATTAAATTTTCTACCATATTTGCCAGAATATACTGGTACAGAGTCACATATTTTACTTTTTTTTCATAGCGTATAAAGCCTAGGGTTTAGCTATCAATTAATTATTTTCTACTTTTTTCATTATTAACGGAAATTTATGATGTGGTTCAAGAAAAGGATTCTTCTCAAGGGAGTCGTCAAGTACTCAAGACAGACGATAAAAAAAGCGTATGCGGAAAGGCGTTTTATTTTTTGTACTTGCATGACTTTATTATCAACGAAGTTCACTGCAGTATTTTATCTCGCTGAAACCTGCGCGAAAATCTCATTTTAGTAATGCTATACTATGCAATAGATTTCCGTGAATTTTTCATAATTAATTGCGATTATAGAATAATCAGTTTGTGTGTAAGCGGCCGAAAAATTTACTTGACGCTAAATTTTACCTGTTTGTATTTGTATACATGTTTTCATTGATTAGTCCAAGCCAAAATTTCACGTACATCTGAAAAAAAACGTGCTTCTCACTAGTAATCGACTTCCAAAAAACTAAAGTAAACTTACGTACTAGTATGTATTTTTGGTTAATAGAATATACCAAATACGTTGATTATCGAAATGAAGAAAACGCCATTGCACATTAATCACACCATGTACGCATCGTATAGATATATAAGTATTTTTTTCAATTCTATTACACGTCTCACGCTGCGATTTGACACGTGCGTGGAAGCAGACAGAGAGGCTAAGTTTATTGTTTCGCTTCACAATATTACGAAGTAAGGAAAACATTCTGTGTTCGTGCATCTACAGTCTCAAAGTTAACCTAATATTGCCGGAGCAGTATTACGAATTCCGCGAGGAACAAGCTTTCTACGACGACGTGGAGAATAAGATACTTTCTTGATTTTTCACGTTGTCCGTGAAAAAACCTTGCTTTTTTCATTTTTATTTTGCCTTTGTTCGGCTGCTATTCGTTACTTTATATTTATATAAAACCGTGAGCATCGAGACTTTTCAATTAGTGATTAAATTTTACGTGTGTATTGGTATACATACGATACAATAATAATTCTTCCATTTCAAGGGACATATTTTAAATTCTATCTTTCCTATTGTATAGTACTTACAGATTTGCTTGAATCTTTGTCACGTGTCTCAAATCAAACGATTCCCTTTAATTAATTGACATGGATTAATCGTGTCTTCATTCCTGAGCGTGATAGTACCTGTTTGACCTTTGAGCTTCTCGCTAATCAACTGCTTGACGTTACTATCCTATTAAGGTGCATTAGGCAATGGCATTGACAAATTGGCACGCGTAACTATCACCAATTTATCTGTTCTATTATTAACCGATCATTTTGACAATCATGATTCTTAATTTTTTGGAAAAAATCCATGCACACGATAGTTTTTTCGAAGAGTAAAGAACTTAATAATCAACAAAAACACGTAATAAATGGATATAGAAGTGAAATTTAGTAATTAACTTTCAATGAAGAACAAAAAAGTGAAATAAAAAAAAATTTAATTTTCTCATGTATTCATGACGAAAACCGGATCATCGGCAATTAGAGCGCATCCGAGTGCTCCTCTCACCTAGCTCGCGTGATCGATTCTCCAATATCCGAGGCTCGGCTGCCATATATTTCGCCCATTTGAATGATATTAGCCCGGATATACATGTATATATTTCTCTCTCTCTCTCTCTCTCTCTCTCTCTCTCTCTCTCTCTCTCTCTCTCTCTCTGTCTTTCTACGCTGGAAAGAATATATAGTACGTGATATTGGTGAAATTTTCGAGCACTTTATTCCACTTGACTCGGCCTTTCGACGTTACCATTAGACGTATGTGCGTATACGTAACCCATGATTGCATTTTTTTCTATATATGCGCTACTCAATTAGGTGCGAACACCTATGTAGAATGTGGATTGTTAAGAAATTCTGAATAGTCTTTTTAGAGCTAGAAAATAACATCGATATATTATAAGGGAAATTAATTTATAATTTTAAGTAACTAAATGTGGGATCCATAAAAAGCCTTTGACAACTGATAAATACATTGTAGCAGAGATAAATAAATCTGGGATTCTTCATAACTTCATTCCAACGAGAAAATATACATTGTATAGTATACGCTTTCTATCGGGAAAAGGACACTAAAAAGGAAAAGCTTTCGAGTATTTATTCAGGAAGGCAGTGGAGCAGACACATGATAAGAATACATATTTTCTCTTTATTCTTACCTCGTGTATTGGTGTTATCTTTGCAACTTGCCCTAAGATACCTAATTAGCACCTCATTCGACATTCAATAATTAATTGAACGTCTTCTATTACCTTCAACATAGAATAACTTAATAGACAAGACTTTTTAAAAGATAAATTAATATAGATCCTTTTTTAATTTCTTTTAAACGATACAAAATAATTTAGTTTACAATTTACGATGGAATTTACTTCAAGATCCTAAATTTAAAACTTACATGAAAAATACTGCAGCGAAAAATATAGAGGAGATCAACGGCACATTTGCCCCGAAGAAAGATAATCAATCGCAACAAGAGTGAAGGTTGGGGTATCTTATCAAAGTTAGTCTATCTAACGGTTGCGAGAAACTTGGCTCGAGGGCAACGGCAATAGCCGCAACTTTCACGTCGCGTGTACTTTGATCAACTTTGCTCAGCAGCTTTAGTACTGAGCAAGAGAGAGAGAGAGAGAGAGCTAGAGTGCTTGCGGAATTACACAAGGTATACCAATTGTCCGGTAGGTATATCACACGCTGTGCTTAATGAAAGCGGTTTTTTCGAAAATTTTCGAACAGTGTTATTATTATTTTTTCAATTATTTTCGTTGTAACACTTTATATAAAAAAAAAATTCTTATAGTTTTTATCGATAAGAAGAACGCACGAAATTATAAATAAAAAATAAATGATTCATAAGGCAACAAGTGAAGCTTTTTGATTTGTTGGAATACAAATATAAAATACAAGTTCTGGATTAAATTCCATTAAGGAAAGCATAGGAAAAGTAGTAGATTCTTTTTCAAACGAAATGACTTTTGATGAAAATCCTGTAATAAAAAGATCATTTTCAATGCACAACTAATCGCCTTTCAAAATAAATTTCTTAAGACAGTAGTATTCAAATTTTTATTTAAACATCAATAACATATATTTTATGTTCAACATCTACAAGTTACTATAACATTTCCTTCAACAGGAATATTTAACGATAAATATTGATAGAAACATAGAACATGTAAATGCAGTACAAGATACTCCGTCGCATAGAAAGAAAGATAAAAAAATACGTCGAAGTTCACTATTTATTTAATAAATGCTGGATTTAACTTTTAAATGCGCCCGTTGACTCTTCTTCTCTTCTCTCTCTTTATTCTCGACGTTGAATTCCATTTTCCATTCTGGATGGATTTCCGGATTTGTTCTTCTCCCTCTTTGACGATGAATGCACGCTCACAGATTTATACGTCCCCCTCTTCCGACTCAAAATCAGGAGGCATTAGTCGAGATATAAACCCACGCGCGTGTTACATTGCAATCCGAACGATCGCTAGAGGAAATGGTTGATAAAAAATGACGAAAACTTGTGGTTATATAACTTCTAGATCAAACACAATTGATCGATATAGCTTTGATTTAGGTGTATGTATGCATTTGCGACACAGCGATATTTTACTAAAGTAAATATTTTACTAAAGTTAGTTAACGATGACAATTTATTTTTATATTTCGAATGTGCCATACAATTGCTACGTTAGTCTTATAAATTTACTTTTTACAATTTTTCAAAGTCGAAAGATGAAATAGATTTCGAGAACAATTACTTGATTAAACTCGGAAGGTATTATTTCAACGTTATCGCATAGTAGGTTTCACGATCAATAAGAGGTCACTTCTTAAAGCTGCGAGGTTGAGAGAGAGAGAGAGAGAGAGAGAGAGAGTTGCACTTGATACCGCGAGTAGTTCGTCAATCAGAGACAAAAGAAGCTTAATTGAGTTTTTCTTGGAGAGAACAGTAAAACCGGTCGAGCGAAGACTTCCGATGCAAAAGCAAAAAAAAAACTGAGTGTCAGCACAGCGGGTGCCCGCAGCGATATACTTTTGCGCTCTAAATATCGGAGGTGAGAATCAAGAGAGAAAAGGCACCCTTATCGCTTGTCCACTCCACTGCCTTTCTAAGTGAAAGCGCGCGCGCGTTTCTCCAAAGTGCTCCTCCTTGCGCACCACGGTCGTCGTTGTCGTCGTCATCGTCGTCGTCTTCTTCAAAGCTTGTTTGCAGTTGACGGCGCGATCGGTTTCCTATCCGATCGATTAACTCCCCTACGCTACTGCGCGGGCTGCATAGCAACTAAGGGAGTTTACGCCTTGTCACCATGACACAATACATCCTAGTTTGTGGTTTTATATTTTGTACGTTTGCAAGTACACCTTTACGTATCAATACTTGCAATATTTATTCAATAGATGTCAAACTTCTCTTACCTTTCTTCAATAACACATAGGTTGAAACGTAGGTTGCAATAATAGTTGATAACAGATAGATTATCAAAACAAATTTGATTACAAGAAATAAAGTCCAATAAAACACGTAATATCAGTTTACAGCTTCAGGTGGTAATAGCAAACAAAGTAAGAACGAAGGAAGAACGAAATCGGAATAATGAAATAAGAGAAGCGGAAGGCGTTAGACGTATTGAATATTTGATTTTGTTATGTACTAGAATAGATATGCCGCGAAGAAATCAAGTGAAAAAATAGGAAAGAATGTGTAATATCCTAGGTTCTGTATTTACATTAAAGTCTTTGCCACCTGCTTCACTAAGCGAATCACTACATAAAAGAACGCAAAAAAAAACGACGTAAAAATGAAAAAGAAATGCAAGTTGTCACATGATATAATTTACGTAGCTTTCGAATAATTTCTTGGTACTTAAAATAACATGTATATTCGATTGAAAAAAGTATCTTTTCAAGTAACGCCGAAGTCGATCTTTCAAATAAAAATATTGAATAGTCATTTCGATTATGTTTTGCGTTTAACACCGTAATTAACTATATTAATTTATTGCTATTTGATACATTGAATTTATTTTTTCATGAACGTGCGAACTCGACCAATTACCGCAAGGAAGATTTCAAAGTTATAAATACACGTTTCAAAGAGTAATCCAAAAATCAAGTGACACGTAAACTTGCCATTAAGTTTAAGTAATATCGCTCATCGTACTTCCTCTTACCTGTTTACATGACCTAAACATTTTACGAGAATATACCGGCTTTAGAAAATTCTAGGTACTCGTATAAAACAGAAAAAGTCCACTGAAGATTCCGTTATAAGTTTTCCTTGAACGTTGTTAACTTACATTAAACATTAGAAAGCTTTAAAATAAATAATATTAAAGCAGAATGTTTTGTCACTGTATTCTTTTAGATCAATGGTACTGCAGAGGAAAAAAAGTAAATGACGAGCATTTTTATTTAATTTATTCTTAATGTTTACATATAAGAGTGCTCTGTCGACGTCTGATTAGGATAAATGCAACAGAATTTGCAGCGTAAATTGTGTAATCACGTCTTGCTTTCCTTAATAACAGAAAAATGAGTCGTTTACTCAATTCCATCATTGACAGAATATTTTCCTGCAGTCTCATTTTCTTATTATGTCCTTGAACACGCGAAGCCTATAAAATTCAATCAATAATTGAATCCGCTATGTGTTCTTATATTTATCTAAACCTCAAAATCTGCTAAGGTTTCATTTTAGAGAAAAAGATATAAGACAAAAAGCGGTAGTGCTTATCTTTTGTTTGAAAGCAGATGCTATAAAAAAACTACAAATGCTATCTGTGTGTATGTTACTCTTTCCCTTTAAAAAAAAAATAAATAAATGATCATAAAAACACAAGCTTCACTCTGTCTAAAGACTCGTTATTTTTTTCTTTACTGGTATTTTATGGCACATGCAGTGAAGGAACAGTTGAATTATACATCAGGTGTCTATGGTTTATGCATTTTATATTTTAGTAAAAAGTACTTTCAATTTTTTAATTCTAAACAGTAGCATTCTCTATAAATGAATATATTTGCCTTGTTGTCTAACAAAAATTGTATTTTTTCACTAAAATCTATGCGCGAGGTAAGTTAATATGCAAATTTTGAATGTGATGATTTTTACTGCGTTAAAACTTCTATTGTGTTATTTAAAGTTTTAATATTCGTTGAAAATTATACTAGAAAATCCAACAGCAGAGGAAAAAAAAGCATCATAGTGACAATTTGTTACATCCGGCCGCGAGAACAGAAAAGAGAAACACCACATGGAGCTTAGTATTTTTGCCACATTTAGCCCTTTGTTATTTTTCTATTCAATCCTAACGACTCTAACTCAGATTTTAGAAACCATTAGTAAATTTGACATATAATTCTGAAAATTGATATCAGCAGCAATGACTAAAACATAATTTGATAATCATAAATTATATCAAATCAATACACATCGTAGAAAATCGAACGTGGACATAACGTAGCGTTGTATGTACTACAATATAATGGGAGGCAGTTGAACCGCAATAAACTGGCTGGCGCGACGCGGTAACAGCAGCAACACGTTTATCATCGGCCAAAAGCTTTAATACCCTAAATTGAGAGGGAGAGATAGCCCGAAATCGGCGATGCGGCAAACGTTGGACAGTCGAGTATGTTGGCATGAGCGCCAAACTGAGAGCGAGAGAAATCTCGAAAGCGTGCGTGTGGGACATTGATTGCGATTAGCTGGGTATTAATTTGGCAAGCTGTCCAGTGCTCGTTGCCATTAAACTAGTTAAGCCGAAAATTATTCGGTCTCTCTCTCTCTCTCTCTCTCTCTCTCTCTCTCTCTCTCTCTCTCTCTCTCTCTCTCTCTCTCTCTCTCTCTGTCTATCTCGGGTATATGCTTATATCATTAATTTGTCTAGCTGAGAGAATTCGTAAATACCAGAGATTTAAGTATGTGGTGGTGGTGGTTGAGCGCGTTTCTGAGGGATTTCAAATTCACTCTTGCTCTTTTTAGCTGTAATTGCGAATTATCAGGTATCTAAATGAGCAGATTTAAAAATGTATAATACCTGGCCATTAGCTGCCTCGTACCTGATATTTCATTTGCTTTGAAGAATTTTCAACGGCAAATGTTAGCTATAATGGTTTTCAAGTTAATTATTTTATATTAATGAAACGGACAAAATCTTGTCAAATTAAACTTTATGTGTTATTCTGTAATTAACTATTTATTATTTGTATTCGATACGTCACGTCGTTGAAATTCAATGTACCTCATTAAAGTGATCCGCAGCTAATTATAAATAATCCATAATTATCTCTCTGTTCATGGAATCTTATTGAAGTATATTTCATCCAATAAGCTAGGTATTACTGCATTTTGTGAACTCGATCAATTAGAAAAAAAAGCACATTCCTGCTTGACTTTTATTCGTATACAACTCGTAGCTGGGACAGACAGATTGACGTTTGAACTACAACTACGTAGGGGGCATTTGAAAATCACGTGCCAATAAAGTACACCGATTCTGTCAACATTTTGCAGCGCACTGTTATTTGATTCGAGCAATTTTTCAATGCTACTGCTAGTATAAATACGCAAAGTCGTAATTTAGTTTGAGTCAATTGTAGAATTCATATGCATATTTTTCGGTTATTAGCTATATTCTATTTCGACACTTGTACGTCTACTCTGTTTATTTTGATCTGTTAAAATTGTGAATTTAGTGACGTGCAATTAAAGGTTTTATATCTTAGCCACAAGTATATGAAAGAAGTCTTATTGGATTAAAGATACATAAATTTATTACATAAATTTTGAGGAGTGGGTACAGCCCGGGATGATATGTACTAAGAAATAGCTACAAGATCACACTGTTGGAGAGTTACTTTGATTGAACCACTTCATCATCTGGCCAGCATATATCAGCCAATGCAACACACCACGGTAATACATTCAGAATTGGAGCTAACCACTTTAGAGTATAAGTTCTCAAATCATTTACATTTAGATGAAGAGGCAGAACTGAGTTTTTAGTATAGTTAATACAAGTTAGTTGTGACTACTGAAAAATAATGTGAAAAGTTAGCGGTTTGAAGACACAGTGGACTTTGATTACCCAAGAGAAGAAACTTGATGCATTATTTCATTAAAAACACGATACGGTCACGCGTGAGCTTTAATCCAAGAACGAAGTTGAGCGCACTCTGGCAAGCGAGAGCCAACGACCCTAATCAATTTCCGTTCCGAGCTAACGCGGACGTGTATACACGTCCTTTTTCTGACAATCCCGATTTTTCTTCTTCTCGTCCGCTCGCCGCTAATGTTATCACCTCAGTAAGAAAAGAAGTATTGGAAATCGGCCTGTGCGTTAGAGAAGTGGACATGAGTTCTTTAAGTAAAGTAAAATTGTAACGTTGTACGAACAAGAAATTTTGGAGAAATGAATACTACCTTAATACATACCTATAACTTGGTTATTTCGACCGTTGCAAAGTTAGGTTCAATATTAGCCGTCTAGAGTTCGTAAATCTCGATCAGCCACACGCTGCAGGAGATCGGCTGCTGGCGTTTATTGCACCACCATAAAGTCAAGCTTGCATAGCTTACCGACGACAGGATACCAATTAATTTTCACTCCCGCGTCGATTTATATACTATATCCCTCGCCAATTTTAACGTTTTCCTCAAGTAACAAACTTGTAAACGAACTTTATTGTTTATTGAATTTTATACACATAACTTTATTTTTTAATGACACCATAATTCAGAACTAAGGACATTCATGGATGCACATGTTTTCTACCTCGAGGGTTTAATATTTGTGATCTGCCTCTATTTTTTCCAAGTTACAATTATTTGGCACCCGTGGAGAAAAAGATTAACTTGGAGAAAGATGCCTGCGAGGCAATTTCTCTATTCGCGTGAACGAATCTGCTATTGCTACTGAACAACTTGTTCGAAAAAGAGTCTCTCGTGTATTTCTTGCGGGAATTGCCGATGCTGGAAATCTTCCTTCTTTCCCAAGCCGCCGTAGCTAATAAAACCGACTGCTACTTGGAATTTGAAATATTTTTTCCTCGGGTCAATACGTCTCGTTGTGTTGAGTAGCTTCATTTTTTAATCAACAGAAAAAATGTTTTTTCCGTAATATCGTTCACGTGAATCTGGAGATTTCATTAAACGAGCTAAATTCCATTGAAAAAGAAAGCTAGCTTTTTAGCTGAGCAGGTGTGTCGGAGTATGTGAAAAAAATCAATGCAATTTACGACAACTCGTCATTTATAACGAGAGAAAAAAAATAGGGTTGGAAAAAACTGTACGCTAGGGTATTTACTGTTGTGGTGAGATTGTAGAATACAGCTAGCAGGTGTTTCGATTCAATACCACCGGAGTTACCCTACTGCGTTTCGTATTGTTTGTTTCGCTTTAATTCCCAGGTCAAACAAAGCCATATTTCGTCCAACTACTCGCGAATGAAGCTTCTGTTTTCAACTAACATCATATTGCAAGCGCATTACTTTAACGTTTAACGAAATCTTGTAAAGAAAGAATCAATCAAGGTAATTCAAATAAACTTGAAAGAGTAGAGAGGAAAAAACATTAATGTGATTGAAACGGTCTTTTTCATAGATATATGAGAATTAAGGGTGGTAGGATCATATCTGGATAGAAATTTTTTATGACTAGCCGATGGTTGGTTGGTATAGAAGAATTATGAGCGTATTCCATTTTCTTTTATTAGATTGTATGATGGATAGCATCTCCTAAATTACCGCTAAATACGTTAATAAAAGAAAGCACCACAAAGCTCAGTAGTAAAGTACGCTCAAAGAAAATTTCATCAAATGTTAAGCCAATTTACTGACATAGAAATTTATTTCTGTGGGATTTCGCCAACAAGATTAAAAATGACAAAATTTCTTTTAAACAGAATAATTTGATCTGAACTGCCTCTAGAATTGCGGTAGACAGTTACTTACGATCAAAAGCGGGCTTGATCTAAAGATATATTGGATATTCGGCCCCCGTACGTCTCCAAAAACATATGTAAGCTAAGAAAATTAAAAAGTACTTGTTTTCATACTTACATTTGAAATATTTCATGTTAATCGGTCTACCACGGTCGTCTGGTGGTCTCTTGTTAGATAAATGCAGCTTACGCGTGAGTGACCCAGGTATATCGATTGCACCTTCCATTCCAGAAGAGAAAAAAAGAGATCTCGAGCGTTCTCGATTACCCGAGAGGTTGAGAGAAGGTAAGCGTTTTCCTCGATAGTAGCGAATTTTGTTAGCTGACGTATTTATAGATGATAAAACAGCGGGGATAACTGGCTTCTACTTGTGAATATATCGATATCCCATTAGGAAGGCTTTTCGCTTTCAGACGTATTTAAAGAGAAAGGTGCAAATTGTCGTAACCGTAGATTCTAATTGTCCATTAATGCCACGTTAGAGTTCAGGAGGTATAACCAGAAAATGTATGCGTCGACACACCTTCGTAATAGATTGACATTTCAGATTAAGCGATTCGTGTCTCCCGAAACTGAAACCGAAGCCGAACCCGAAGCTTAATCGTCTCTGTCGAATCGAGTCTTTTTATTGAAATACAATGCTCGCATAATCAACGAGTTCCAAGTTCTTTCTTCGTTCGTCAATCGCCGTGTTCGATTCCAGTGGACGAAATGAAGATCTGCTTAGGCAAAAAGGCAGAGGCCCAGTGTGAGCTTGATAAGCTAATAAGCGAGAGCCGCGCCGCTTAAAACAGAATTACAAGCTTGCACGTCTGTCTAGAGGAAGGTAAACGGCGCTACACATGCATAAGCAAGCAGCTCGTGGCAGCGTTTAATACTGCTGCTTTCGGTTGCTGGCCTTGTAGCAGCCACATCGCGTTCATTACTCCTGTAGGATGTATCCTCACCTCTCTGACGTTCTCTTCGGATTTCAATGACTCCGACTGCTTTTATTGTTTTGCTGTGTGCGCGCTTACAGGTAGTTGCGTAAGGCGTTTGGTCGAGCTCCAATCGCATTGAGAGATGCAAAGAAAAACAGCAATACCAGTAATCAAATCCAATCTCTGTGGAAATTGACAACAAAGGTATGCCTGCTCGTAGTCAACTGAGTATGCTAGTTGTATTTGGTTTCCGAAAGCCCAACTTTCCATGCACGTACGCACACGTGCGCGCGCGCAATCCAAGCAACATTGCTACCACGAGAGAGAATAGACATTTCTCTACCCCGAGTTTACGAATTTGCTTGCCACTACCGGCCTCCGCGGCATATCTGCGTGTGCATTGCAACGTTGTACGTTGTATTCACGCGAAAACTCTTGGTTTAATGCGTGTGCAAGCACTCGAGTGTATAAGCGTGTTGCCTCAATGCCGTTAATTAATCTCGTATCTTTCTCGTAACGCTATCCAAATGTTTTCTCTTTTGTGCTATAACCCAGCAACCTGAAAATTGGGTTGCGCGGCGTTGCGGCGTTGCGGCGTTGGCGGCAACACGATAAATCAAATCCTGACTCACCGGCTAATATTTATCTTCATACCAGCCACGGCGAGCGAGCCAGAAGAGAATGTGTTTAATGATAAGGAGGACTAGGGGTTTTTCGAAATAAATTCAAACTTTTTCTTTTAATGCGTATTCAAAGCTAGACAAATCGTTGAAAATCAATCTCTACGTCCCACGCGCTAATCTTCCCGCAGGCGAACGCTGCCCGCTATGAAAAATCCTGAAAGCTTATAAGTCAAGTGCTTTCGTATTCGCACGTATCCTAGAAAAGAAATCTGTTGCTTTACATATCCATATCTCTTGTTCTCATAGCTTTCAGCTTTCTTTTCTATCTATTTTTCTTTTCGCATCGTCTGTTTCCAGTTTTTTTGATAAACAAAAGAAAGATCACGCCAAGTCGATCGAGATTTCGAGAACCAAAGTACATGCTAACAAATGTGTTACAACGCTTGTAATGCAAAGATTAAATTAACTTGTAATTTACTGCGCCTACGCATTAGATTATTCAGATTAATAAAGCTACAGTGTATCTATTAAATCCGAATGGAATGCGTTACACGAATATTTGCAATTACGTTACCACTAATAGTCAAGGTAATTCAATATACGTTCCAACCACTTTACTGCAAATGTATTGCCATTAAACGAGTATTAATAAAACACAGTTCTATTACGTGCAAATTATTTCAATTAAAATTGATTTTTCTCAATATGTAGAATTACCAGCTTTAGCTCTGAATACTGAAATTCCTCGAAACAGAAACGAATCGCGGCCCAATCAATCCAATTTAGTATAATAGGCTCTCGATATTCGACTAAAACGCAGATTCAATCGAAGTTTTTTCATTTTACTATTCGTCGTTTCATTTATACAATCTGTGTTCTGTTGCTTTCTGAAGCGTAGAAGCTTTGCGCTCATGAGTATTTTCATTCAACTAATATAAATTGTACAAAATTTGTCGAGGAAAACGTTTGATTATGTAACTTTGAAAAAAATGTATAAATTTAATTTTCTTTTTAATACAGCTCAATAACACAATATTTATTACACAACTACCTTGCAAAAAAAAGTACCTGTAAACAGTCGCTTGCAAGATGTACTCTAAATTAAGGCAACGCAACATTTGCTGCGCCCGTTATTACAACAGAGAAAGAGCGCGCGCGCGCGAGAGAGAGAGAGAGAGAGAGAGAGGGAGGGAGAGAGGGAGAGAGAGAAGAAGGGTAAACAACAGCCGCTGCTGTTCATAACGACTGTGGCGGTCACTGCGCGAATCATTTATTTAATGCACCGGGCCGTGCGCGCGAGCGTTCGGCAAACAGCCACAGCCGGCTAATTGAAAGTATAGTCGATTAACGACGCCAAGTTTTGTGCTCTGTGAAGCCATTGTGTTGGTGGCGGCTGTTGCTCGGAGAATCGTTAGTTTTACCAACCGTGCTGATTGGCTTACTACTTAATTTTAGTGGTTTCTAAACTAAAGATGTATTTTAAATAATAGTGTTATGGATGGCAAATGCATCGCAAGCAAGCATGAAAGGCGTATTTGTCCAAATCTGGTATACAAAACAATCGTTCGTTGATTGGGGAAATACGCAAATCGTACGTCGATGGTTCTCCGCGATAAGATGCGGCTGGTCAGATACAAAATCTCTCCAGAGTCGTAAAAGTGACGAATCGACGATCGAAGCATACTAAATCCCAGCGAACCCAAGCGTGCGCAACAAAAAGTTTAGATAAAAAGGTTAAGAAATAGATGCGAGAACGAGTGAAAAATATTGTGACGGGAACCTAGTCTCCAAGAATCGTTCATTTTTATCGCGTGTGTTAATTTTAGTACGTTTGTGACTTGCGAGTGCGTATAAATGTAAGCTGCGAGCGTAAAATCGCAGAGACACCAACCAAACCACCACTGGACAACTCAAGATCAAGCGACGCATTTAGATGGGTTCGGCATTGATCGGTTGGGGGCCAGCGTTGACAGCGATGGAGCCAATCAAAGTAATTAGATTACAATCGTAGTTTACATGAGGCAGAATTAAAAAAAATTTCGAATATACGTCTATAACAAGACAATTGAATAATCGGTTGACATCCTACGTTAACCTAAGGACAACCTAGATAAATATTATACGATAAACAATTTACAGAGAAGGAAAAATTGAAGAAGCATGCATGAAAATAACTCGCCAGTAAATCTTGTAAATTTGTGCAAGAACGGAATCATTTGAAGTGAAAAGATGATGAAGTAAGAGTGAAAGAGACGGGGTGAGCAAAAATAAGAAGTTTTGTTTTAGTAGAAAATGAAAAAAAAAAAAAAAGATATTTATTTGAAGTGGAACAAGGGAAAAGCCTGAAATAAATGATCAAGTAAAATATCTAAAACTAAACGCTTTTACAAATTCGCTCGTGAACAAAGGAACATGCCTGTCGCACTGCTCATTGTGAGTGACTCAAAACAAAACAAAAACCCTCAGAAGCCGCCGAAGCAGCCTTGCAAGGGTAGCTTCTTTCGCAATCCTACTTTTATTTTTAATTTTTAGGCCCTTTCTCAACGTTTTTAACAAAGAGACATGTTAGGGTGAGAAGGACTGAGAGTATAAGTTTCAAAATATTAGATATAAGAATGCCGGATTTATTTAACTCACAATAAAACAACTTAAAGATAACAAATAAACCGGAACGCTCGGAATCAATGTAAGTTTACAATTAAAACTAACGATACAATTACATTTATAAAAGTTCAAAATCTCAATCGCAAACTGAGTTAGTTAAAAATAAGAAAAGATTAAATAAGCCGGCACAAGAATCGTATCTCCAAATATTACATAGGTATAGTTGACGGAAGTACAGTTTATTAATTCTATTGAGTATGATTGACGCACGCGTGCTCAGCGATAAGCGACTTGCCTTTTTTAAGAGCCGGATCTAGAAAGAATGAAACGCGTCGCCGCGCCAGCTGAGTCCGAGGCAAAAAATTTTTTCTTATCTCAATTCCTTTTCCTCGCACGAAGGTCGAAGGCGTGAGCTTCTTGACCTCCTGCCAATGGGGTTTTATTATTCACGTATCAACTGCTCCTTACTCTGTTTGATTGGCTCGAGTTGAAGTCTGTGATGATTCCGACCGCGCGCTAAAGATTGTGCTGTGTTTTGGTGGCTCGTGTTGCGTTGTTTGATATTGCCGGGGTGACGGACGCTCAATGTCCATCGTCGGTAATCAGCTTTGAAAGGTAACCTTTCAACCAGTCTGTGATTGCCACAATGCATTTGCCATTTTGTTTAGCTATGTATGCATTTTGGCGAGTTTGGAGGCAATGATCGTAGCAATGTTAAATAGTAAAATCTGATTCTAAATCGTAACTCAGCTTGATGCGGCGCACGCTTCTCTCATAAGCTTATTTGAAGTAAACAATATTCGTAGTGTTGCTTACGTTTCGAGTTTCGAAGAGGCTGTAATTGAATTTAACAACAAAGGGACCAACCGACAAATATCGGCAGGTAAGAGATTCTTTTATAAATGAGAGTGTCGATGCCGCTACGCATGGTCACTCGATCTTGATTTCGAGTTCGATATCGCACGCGCGCATCGATTAGCAAAACAGTACGCGGCGTAATGAAATGATTTAAGCGCAATGTTTTTGTCCGAAAATTCTGTGAGAGCATATTTCAAAATACATCCGTAACAAGACGGATAAAACTTGCCTTTTTAACCAAGCGCCATATGCACCGACGACGAATTATTCCGACCTTTACTTTTTTCCCACAAGTTCACTTAAAGAATATAGATAGCCTAGTTTTTCAAGTTTTCCACTTACTGAAATACAGTATCGAGTTTTAGATTCATAATATTACAAAAACTTGATTTAAATATCTTAATGCAACTTAACTTATGTTTTAAAAATTGACTACGAAAAATTATTGCCTCTAGATTTTTTTTTGCCTTTGATGTCTTTTCAGTGAACTGCATGAATTCGGATCTCACAGACGATTAAACTTTTCAGTTCAGTGTCCGTAGCTCTTTGAGATGGGAATCAATAGTGATAGGTCGTGCTATGTATTAGTTCGCTATAAAGAAAAGCAGAATGAAGGTGTTTGCTGCTTTTGATAAATATAGTAAATACTATAAAATAGTTTGTTTGATGTGAAAGTTGATTTACTTCATACTGGGCTATTCAAACAGTAATTATCTTAGCCTACTTTTATACAAAATATTAGAAATTCTTTTAAATACCATGTTATTTTTATTATGTTGTATATTATGAAAATACGCAAGATTTTCAATAATGATGTATTCACACTTAAAATTTGTTTGAAAAATACAACACTAACAAACCCAGTTTTCGTGAAATGGTATAACATAATTGAAATTAACAGATATTCTCATGCACTTAGATAATTACTATAGATTTTTTACATCGCGTAATATGCCTCTGGAAATACAAATCAAATGTATAAATGCAACATGGCAGATAGTTACTTTTTTTTAAGCGAGAGCTTCCATTACCGCTCGTTTTTTGCATCTCATTAACTTTTTTGTATACATATAAGAGATACTATTGCAAACGAGTTTTCATTAGTTTTAACTACCACAGCTATAAAATTTTATAACAGTAATAAGAAACATAGTGCCATTTATTTAAGTGTTTTCACTTAAACAATTGATATTACGTCTAAACGTCGTGAAATTAGCACGTATGAATATTTAACAATTATTGTTACTTGCAAAATAATTTTTAGAGAATTTGTAGCACCTCGTTATTGATAATATGAAAAGAATAAGAGTGTGTTTTTAGATTACACTCTCATTCAGACATAGTAAAATCAAACCAGTTTTATTTCGAAATTAGATTCCAAGCTCTCGAAATCTGAACTAGAATTAATAATTTGATTGCGCAAGTAAAACACTTGCTCATACCAGTAAAAATAATAAAACAGACGTCAATGTGCATGTTCTCTGTAATTTAAATAATAAAAAGGAAGAGTAAAAGATGAGTGAAAGGGCAAAAAAGCTAAGCGAACAAACGAGTGCATCTGCTCGTTTAACAAGTACCTCGTTACCCTAGGTCCTTTCTTGCGTGTGCAGAATTCCATATGCATGCGTACCGCAGATTGCCGCGTTCCATTCACGTATAGTCATTGCACGCCAAGAGAAGAAGAGAGAGAGAAAGAGAGAGAGAGAGAGAACAATTGCTTCTAATTAGCATTTATGGCGTAGACGTCTTTTTGCATTGAAGTACTTGACGAGCGTACGCGCTGTAAAGCTGCGATTTTCATGAATGACGAATTAGGTTAAAACTCAGGCATGGCAAAGATTTCCATATTTTATTTTCGACAGGAGATTGTGACAAATATCTACCTCTAATGAATATTGTATACTAATGTGAAAAACTTCTAGTGGCGATAATCATGGTCTCATGAGGAAAAGTAGTTGAACAAGAGTTTGTCCATATAAAGTGAATGCAGTACACTTTCCCATGGAAACTCACGTTTACGTAACTAATTTAATCTGTGGTTATGCGACGATAATTTCCAATCAATCTAATATTACATGAGAAAAAATTTTTATATATTCCACGAATCTAGCACGCTCTTCCGCTTCTGTTTTACTCGCGACCGAGGACCCATCAATAAAACTGCTCACAAAATTTTTCTCCTATTGAAAGTTTCCACGAGCTCGCAGTTTGTACCTACTATACATTTTGTTTTTGGAGCAAAACCTGTTGCGGAATGCTTGCCTGTATAATGGTAGGGGATGGCGGTTGGAAAATAAATTTTAGTCGACGCATCATCGAGGATGTCGTACCTACGTTCGAGTGGGCTGGATTCGGAAGCGATAAACAGCTTTTTATTTACATTTATAAGAAGGATTTGAATGAATAAAATATATCGATGAGAGTAGCAAGTCATTTGAAAAAAGATAAAAAGTACTTTATACGAAGCATGTTTTATGACAAGTTTTTTGAAATAATAACATTCGAAAAGCATAAATATTTGACATTTTCACTTACACCACTTCTTACTCCACCTGTAAAATATTATGAGCAACAGCAGGTCGAACTTATAATTTTCATATTTTCACTCATATTTCTACAATAAAACATGCACACTGCGTTAATTCATGCTCATCTGATACTATATACATATTTCATTTATTTTGTATTTAATGTGTATTTAAACATGTGAATCTTTATAATAGACGATGACATAAATATATTTATAAAATAAATACAAATAAATACAAAATAAATTATTCATAAATATTTGCAATCAAAATATTTATATTTTTCCTTTATCGGATAATAATCAATAAATATTAATTTAACTTCCATTCGCAAATTTATATATTTACAACTAAGCAAAAAAAGTGAAATCCGATCATGAAATCTTAATGCACTTACTTGCCGAATTCAGCTCGCCCATCCTAAATAAAATCTGCAACTTATAAATTCTTGGAGTATATACAGCTCTATAAACTTTACGATTAGGCTGTTACGACGACAACGGCAAAACCTGAAACTGTCTGCGCGCAGTACTACTATCAAAGTCTGACGTCACCATCGCTGAATATTAAATATTAAATTACTAATCAAGTTGGTTAATTAACGAAAGATAGATAAGCAGTAACCGTCACATCGTAGAATTAGTCTGCAGTCATCCCGACTGCCAAAAGAAAATATTATTCTAGACGAGTTAGTGTTATACTCGTAGATCCTGATTTCATAGAGACTGCGCGAGTTATCAGGTAATTTGAACTCTTGTTCCTTTTTGGTTGTTTTTTTCAAGACTATTAACTGCCGATCATAAGCTTACATGCGTCCATGAAAAACTGTTAAATTTGCAAATGAACATTTACGCACAAAATCTTTTCCAAACCACCGTACACACTTGACCTTAGCCTGTATTTAACCGTCCGCGTATGATTGCGATTCCCTGTGGTACTTCATCCTCGTCCATTTTTCCCATACCCTTTTCTAGTCTCACTCGTAATCTCTCGGGAAATTTAAAAACACCAAGCCGCATACTGATCGCCACTGACACTCATTTTCAGCTCCTACTAGCATATATGTGTGAGTACGTGCGTGATTGTCGAGTTGGTGTCGAAGTCGCACATAATAAAAATGCAAAAGAGCGCCATATCGGTTCTGCCAACTGAATAAAATATTTCCCACGCGTCTTTTAAAAATTGATACCCAGAGATAATATGTAGTTATACATTGTACATTTGCTGGGATATTTGGTGGCATTAAAATTAATGAGTTTCGTAGAGACACGTGGCGAAAGATCCAAAAATAAAGGAATAAGCAAACGTCAACGAAGAATAATACAAACTGTTGCCAAGATAATCCCAGAGTCGACCCTCATTAGGAGATTTTGGCGTATCGCACTGCTGCTATGCTACGCGGGCTCCGACAAATTTGCCGCCTGAACATCCGTGCTCGCGTGCAGTTTGTGCTTTAATCTCTCTCGTACTTTCGGTGCCGTATGCTTATTGCCGCTGATTTTGCTATTTGCGACTATAGATTTTGACGTTGCCATTTGAGCGCCAAGACAATTGACAAAACTTCTTTTCTTCACAAATCTCGAAGTACTGAAGCAGCTCACGTTAGAATAAACACGACTATTTCGAAATCTATCATCAGTCAATGCAAAAGTAAGTTCAGGATTTTTGAGTAGATGTTTGAAAACTTTCGATTTTACTAGCTGAAAGATGAAAAGTTTACTGAGCTCGTGAGCGTGTAAAACAGGTGGGTTGAAGATGTCTGACTACTCCCCCGGTGTGTAAGCAAAAGCTTTCTTATGTAAGCCTCGTCTTACGTAGCTTGCTGAAATCATTCACGACTATAAGAAAATCTCTTTCATATTTTATGAACAATGATCCAGTTTTTGGATAGCGAAGAAAGTGGACAATAAACCAACCGCCAAAAAAAGCTGAAATATCATTTTTACTTCTTTACGTGCGCTATTTCAGAAAAGAAAGAGTGTGCCCTCTCTCATTTTTCGGCGAGAGGAGGGAAAAAAGCAAACGTATCCTCGAGCGGCAGAATGCTAGCGTCGACGAAAAAAAGGAAACTAAACTTGACTGGTAAATACGAGCTCGCCCTTCCTAAGGGCACTCTGCTTCCAAGACTGTAATTTCCGGGTGGTAGCAACAGCCCTACTCCACGCCCTTTGTTGTATTTCTCGTTACGTCCATTGGCCTTTCTCGTTCCCACTGCAATCTAGCTTTCGAAAAGCCAAATGAACAGCTGATAATGATCCCTTAATTTCTATGTGCCACTCGTGTGAACTGACTTCCGATCAGGTCTGTGTTTTTGTTTGTCAAAATTTTGGTGCACACGCTGTTTTTTATTTGCAATGTTTAAGCAAATGAATGTCGCTAAAAAAAGTTTCATTACTTAGTCCGATTAATTGCGGATAATCTTACATTTACAGAGATAATAAACTGCAAAGTTCACTTTTGCAAGAAACTGTTTATCCTGGTAAAACATAAAAGATATTAGTCGTCAAACTTGACGCGGTAAATAATTAGGAGTTTGTATGTTAAATTATCCTAGAAGTCTTTTGCGCGCGAGAGCGTTCGAGGTTGCTTTAGTCGGATGACTTTGCTACCGAACGCGATTATAGTCGAGGATAATGGCATTGCAGTCTGAAGAAACTTGCAAGAGTATCGCGTCTTTAATGTAGTAGTAGATGAGGGAAGGTAAAATTTAATCTGAGAAACTTGCAAGTAAACGCGCTTGATGTGAAAAGTACTCGAGAATTTTTCACGTTAGAAAAAATCCTCTTGATCTTTGAAAATAGATGAAAAAGAATGTGACATTGCGAGCATATAGAAAGAAACTCGTGTCGCTGTAAACAGGGGAGAAAGAAAGGATATCTCCAACGAGTACGCTTTTACGTAGTGAGCCAATGCTCGCACAGGGCGGACTCTGCTCGACTTAACGAGATGATGCTACACACGTAGAGAGTAGAGAGTAGCGGCGGCGCTGGCGGCAGAGCGTTTGATTATTGTCCGGTGCCCAAACGGGAGCACCGAGCTCTAATTGCACTCATTGCCGACGAGCGCCCGCCGATCGTGTCTAGTGGCTGCGCGCTGCGCTGTGCTACACAGAGAATTGCCTCGTTCCTTCCTTCTCTTTCCAACGCCAGCTCATCGAGTGCTACTTTCGTAAGCCTGTGTCCGTATGCGTGCGTCTGTCAGACACAGGGAGCCAGCCAAGTTGTCAATAATGTTGTGATTCTACAAGAGAGATGTAGATCTGGGTTAAGTAGTTAGCTTTGTCGTTTCTTATACGAGTACACAACGCAATCATCCCCTTAAATTATATTTTCACTTTATGCGCTTTTCAACCAGTTTTCGATCTTACAATCATTATTTTTACTTTATTTAATACATTATTCGTCATTCCATTTCAAAAATATATCTCCTTTAGTTCTTCTCGCTGATTTCAGTAGTAAAGCTCGATAATAGTCAGGCGTTGCAGGTTTTAATGTAACAACTCGTTTTGAAACTTACAATTGGTTAGTTTCTATACTTCAATTATGTTACTATTGTGTTATACTTTATTTGCTCTACTTATCATCGGATACGCATCTACAACAAATATAAAAAGAATATGCTTCCAAGTTCTTGTGTGAGAAGTACAAGCTTGAAGATTCTCACTCCTACAATTTGTACATAAGTATGTATTTGTACATTTATACTCTCTTTCTTCCCTATCAGTACTCAGAATAATCCTGAGAAATGTATCTATATATATCGGAAATACGATTGCTTTCTCAGATATCATTTCAAATTTCATGTAAACTTCCACTTCGGCATATTAAATTTAATTGACATCGAAACTACTGTATTGGAATTGAAATAAAAATCAAATTGGATTTGCACTATTTCAAATATGGTCAGCTGTTACACAAATATTTGAACAATTTGCTTGTTTGCAGGTAGGTATGAGTAATTGTTCATAGTATTTTTCATATGCACGCAAGAAGGTCAATTAAATCGAAATTAGATTTCGATTAAACTAGGAACGTAAATTAAGGTCGAACTAATTGTCTGTGCATTAATTACTCAGATTTGAAACATACGCTTGAGAATTTCTTGTTGTGTGTTTTTTAATGTTTCCTCTACTTTTCGAATTCCACGCAATAATCGATATCCGTAACGATGTCAAGAAATTACACACGTTCACTGAATTTACTTTCAAGTTTTCAGATTGAAAAATAATATCAGATTTTGTATGCATCTTAATATTTTCAATTATATAACTGAATTTTATTCAAGTACATCATTGTTGATGATCACAATACATTTCTGATAAATGGAAACAATACACATTATTACTGCATTTAAAGACAATGTTGATAACCGATAATATTTCAGTTCATTAATTGATTTACGGAAAATGTATGTAGGTCGAATATTTTCAGTGTAGCTGGATATTATTTTAAAACGTAATAATATATCATGCAAAATACAATGGATTACATCTTAAAGTACTTGGCTAATGTATTTTTACAAAAGGTGTATACTAACATTGGAAACGTGGCAGAGCTAAATGAAAAAGCAAAGGTAACGATGATTCGTTACGTAAAAAGCAAGGCTCGTGCTTGCATGCTTTTTTTCTTCGTCTCATTCATTCCTTCGTCATTTTATATTAATTCTGTGCGATCAAACTATAACAGCAAAGCTTTTCTCTCTAGAACTTATAACACACGTACCTTTTCCAGTCGTTACGTTTACTACGATTTATTAATTAGTGCAGCTGAGAGTGCGCGAGAAGAAGAATAGAAAGTAAATACCTCGTGAGAGGTGTCAACTTTAAAAATGAATAAAATAGATAGAATCTCGTACCTCCGAGGTATTTTTAAGCTTATTGTTATGAGGTTTCTTTGTCTCAAAGCTCTTTGCTATGGCATGAATTTGTTTATGGAAGGAGCACAATCTTTCTGCACAACAAATACACACAAGCAGAAAATAATGTACCATTGAGTTTGTTGTGTTGGTATCAAAGATAACAAAGTCTAAAACGTTACACTTTCAGAATGAATTAACTTTCTTATTCATCAATCTATTAGTACAACGTGTGACTCTTTTTAAATTTTTGAATTCAAAACACTACAGAAATAATTGGCTCTTGTAAAAAAAGGAGTGTTCGCAACTCTTTAATCTGATGATATTCTTCGTGAAGAATCGTCTAGTCGGAAACTCATACTGGATGCAAAATTGCTCAGTTTCCCTTGTTACGACAAGTTGGCTCGGGGAGAGAAAGTTTTGATAAATGTTTATTCAGCTTGGAAAGTTTTCAGAGAAAGACTTTTCTCCTCTTGACTGTAAGTGGCGAGAGAGAGAGAGAGAGAGAGAGAGAGAGATACAATCTCGAGCCTGATTTAATGAGACCATTATTGTGACGGGTTTTGCTTCTTTTTCAATTTAAATCAAATTTCGTTAAAATTGGCTCATTATTGCAATATAGAAATCAATACTTTGGATGTGCAAATTAAAAATGGTAATATTTTTATGACTTGCTTACGTTCGTTCATTGTTTTAATAAATATTCTAATAAAATATTCCGCATATTTTTAGTAGTCAAACATTCGTTGACAAACACGTTACAATGGACAGATTAAATGAACGTTAGAAAATGAAATTGGAATGTGTGCGAACTTGGTAAAGGATTGCTTATAGCGTAAACAGCATAAATTCAAGCCTCTTAGAGAAACTCGAGCAGCTCAATCAGCTAAGCGCCTGAAGCTGAGAGAGCTTAGGCTTGCGTGAAATTAAACGCTGGAAACAATGCAGAACGTGTGTAATGCATCCGCGCATATCTGGCAACACGTGCCTTGAGTGTTTATGGAAGCTCGTACTGGCACTACTTCCACGCATGGAGGAATCCGTCACAGATCATTCATGTCTCTCTCAGTTGCTGTTGCCACCTGAAAATGTGAAATTGCAATGGTGGGTCAAGCTCTGGTAGGAAATAATGACCAATCGATAAGTAAACAATGAGCATGAAGCCAAGCATAATTGGCAATTGGAAAGTTTACGCAATCCGCAGAGGATATTGGTCGGGGTTTCGGTGGGCCTTTCTCCTCGAGTCGCCGTAAATCTCGATCAGCGCGCCTCTGGGGCTCGGCTGCCGACGTTTATTGCGCGCCCATTAACTTGCGCTCGCTACCTTCCTCGCGACTTACTTAAGCAGTGAGAGAACCCTAATCAATTTCCATTTCCGCGCCGTCTCTAAACTCACCCTACGCCACCTAGCGCGGATTTTGAACTCTAGTTGCGCAAGAAGATTCCGATTCGTAGCTGGCCGCGAAAGCCGGTTAAAGTATTAGATGGTTACGGCTGAGCTTGCTTGCGCAAACTTCAATACGGATTATACGTGTTGTTCTTCGACAGCGTCGAGTTTGATTGTTAAGTTGGTCGTGATTTTCATAACTGCGGGCTTATTGCGACGAAGTAGCAGAGGGTAAATGTCTGACAATAGCAATTGTTTGATCTCTGGGATGCAACTCGGCTTCACAGCAGCTAGCTGCAATGAAAATTTTGCGCGAAACATGCCGATTGTTCAAAGCTGTAACTTCGGAGAGAGGCAGGAAACTCTGGCTCTCTCGGCAATCTAAAGTTGCCATCAAACAAAATGAAAGTCAAACAAGGTAGCTTAATGGCCGAAGCGAAGCTCTGCCTCGAACGAACGAAATTAATGAAGCTACCGCGCAGGCAACGATCATCAGAAGACTTTTCTAGTGTATAAATCCACGGGAGTCATATCGCTTGCGCGCTCATCCCTTCCAAAAAGTCATAACCGTCAATTCCGTTTTAATGCTCGCTCCCTCTGCATTTAGCGCGGCAACGATTAATTCTGACATCTCCTTTGCTCTCTTTTTTACACCGAGATTTTTTCGCTTTTGCAGTAGTGAAACTTCTCAATCGAAGGAAGAATTAACGTTACTATACCCTCTTGGAAGTAATTCTCGAGAAATAATGGAGTGGACCGTCCGTTGCGCGAGGCGAGCTTCTCGCTCGTTCAAAAAAAACCATAAATTTAACGCGGGGCTGCGCACTGTGCGCCCAAGCGAGACCTAAAAGTCAAGGAGAAACGAGTTAAACAGCCTAGCGATTCTATCCAGGCCACTGTGCTAATTACCCTCCCAGCTATATAATACCGAAGGAAAACTACGCCAGAGAGCAATCACTAGCGTCACGTTAAATAAATTATTTCAACTTAGCAACGCTATCTTATAATGTACGTGGTGATCTCGTGTGAGAAATTTAATTTTACTCGACGAACGAGATAACCTTTTTTTGCACGTTCTTTTATTTACGAGCACGAAAAGTCATTGCGACTTGTTCATACGATCCTTCAAGTCAATCACATAGTATTAAAAAGTCCATCAAATTATCTCCCGAAAACCTTTCTCATGTCCAAAATCAATTGACCACTTTGGGCTATTTGGAATCAGCGATTTTTCTTTCTCTCTTACTTTAAAAATGACGCTTTTAGAAGAATTACAAAGTGAAATCCAGGCCTTAAATTTCTCTCCAGACTAGTGACGAGAATCCTCACGCTTGCTCCACATTTCACTCTCTTCTTTTCTCTTTGGACGCTTTAAACGTACACTATAGGTGGTACACTCGATGTGCACAAGCTCTTCGATCACGGATTATACAACGACTCGGCTTGATTTGCTGGGTCGAGAGAAAGAGAGAGAGAGAGAGAGAGAGAGAGAGAGAGAGAGAGAGAGAGAGAGAGAGAGAGAGAGAGAGAGAGAGAGAGAGCCAACGATCGAGTCGACAAAAAATAAGAATAGATTCCTACTCTATTTTATTTCTACCTTTTGCTTTCGTTTTTTTCAGCTTTTTGAAAGAGCTGTGACACGAAAATAACAATTATTATCGAAAACTTTTCGACCATCTTTGAATTACAGCATTGTTCTGTCGCCTTGTAATTTTTGTCGATTGATAATTTTCAAGTAAAAAACACATTTCTAAATCAGAAAATTGTTAAAGTTGTACTTAAAAAATTGAAATAAAAGCAAAGTAAGTAGTGACATTTGTTCTGACAGAAACTTACAATATCGTGATATGGTTTCCAAAAAAAGATAAAATTCTGCTTTATCCATTATCTTTAAAATATTATAAAATTCCTTGAATTACTCGATTCCATTAAAAGAACTCAATTTTCTCTTGTGCCTATCTATACAATTATTTTACGTTACAATGAAAATGAAGCTATCAAAGTACCCAGTGGATCCAGTGGAATATATCGATATCCCATTAGGATGGTCTTCAACGGTGTATGTTTAAAGAGGAAATGATGGAGAAAAAGGTAAAGTGCTTTTAGGGAAAGAGAGTGGGAAGCGCTCTAATCATCCACAATTAATGCATCGACAGGATTTGCCATCGGTTAATCGGCAAATGTGTTTGTAAATTGGCGCAAATGCACGAGTGAATTATTCACGTGAGGTTTTATTAATGAATTATAAAATTTTTGACTGAAAAACTTAGTTTATTACGACGATTAAGAGAAGATTATTCATATAATACGAAAGGATAAAATTTATTTTGTCTCTCCGTTTCTCGGAAAGTCCTGAAATATATAGTTCTTCATTCAAAGTCGGTTAAATCGAGCATGTACAAGTTAATTAGTCGCACACGCGCTACCGCTTTTACGAGGAACACTCGCTTGCATAGCCTGTCAGTCATGAAATTGCTCGTAAAATACTCCTCTCTCGCCTTCTCTTTCTTGAAGCTAAAAAGAAAAGAAGTTTATTCATTTTCTTTTTCTAAATAAATAATTAGCAAATTTTTTGTGTACAGTGTAATAAATAGAAAATGTGATTTCGAGCTCTCTACGGAGTATCATGGGATTATAGCAAAGTGCAAAATGGATTTCTCTTGCTTTGAGAAATTTATCATCGAGTTTGCGAGTTTGCTGGTCATCCTGTCGTGTACTTAGCACAGACGCGTAAGCATGTAACACTGGCATGTCCTGTATGCACGTTAGCTACTCCTCTGCGAGCTTGTGAAAGTGTTAGAATCTGTTTGAATGTTGTTGCAACCGTATTATCTTAATTATCATTTATGATTACTTTTCCGCTCTATGCCATTGTTCCAAACTATTAATTATAAGGCCGATTACGAGGTATTCAATTAAAATACAAAATCGACTGTAAATTTAATTGCAATATTGATTATTTTATTGGGATTTGGACAATTTTTTTAATTTTTGAGCAAAAGTAATATGTTTTTAATTATTTGACGAATTAACGCATCGTCAAATTCCACTCGAATATAACGTATATTATTAACTTTGACATTAAACATCTGAAAATCAGGTTAAAATTTCAACGAGGCTAATAAAGATCGGGCAAAAATTTTTTATTTCCCAGCTGGCACTTTAGCCAACTCATACATTATATACTCATATTGGCAGCATATTATATAAAAAGACAAAGAAAGTCAGCCGGATAAGCACATTACTTCGTTTCTCTTAATGAATGGATAGAAATTTAATAAACAAATTCAACTCTCGCACACGCACAGCACACATTCAAATCCCAATTCAGTAAATACGAGCAATCGATCAACGTAGAGCTCATCTTTCCCATGCGGAAGGAAAGAAAAAAGAAGAAGAAAACAAACCTTTTAAAATTCCCACGAGTCTATAAGTCACAATCGTAGCCCCTTCAACTAGAGACAAAAACGCGGAGAGAGAGAGAGAGAGAGAGAGAGAAAATGAATCGTAGCTTATATCGTATCCCCTTGACGTGCATAGATCAGTTGGGTCGCACTGCGTGCATCTTGTCCGCAACCGTAGAACTTAGTACACGCGCGCGGAACTATCAAGGCAACGAAAGCGAGTAACAGCCGAAATGAAAGGTTGTAAATCAGGCGGCATAACCGAGTACAACGAGGGCTCTTGTGACGTAACAAACATCGATAAACAGAGTGAAAGCATGTAAATACCAGGCAAATGCACGCCGCCTGCTTTGTAAGCGTCTGTGTGCGAGTGTAATTACGGTCAAAGTCGAGGTCTAGGAGTAGTTTCAAGGCAGCTCTCCAGCGACGTTCGTAATCTTTGTGCATGACTAACGTGTTTACGCGAGTGTAATTACTCGACGACGGAGAGATGTCGCTCGCTCTTCGTATTTATCCCGGTTGCCCCCGATGCTAAGTATCTATATTTCATATACTAATTAACGTATTCCACTTTTTTCATTCGCTTTATTGGATCCCATCGAAAGTTGAATCATAGCCTTCACTTCAATTACGATAGTTGGACAAATGAATAGACAAAGTTTTTGCCATCCTTCACTTTTATTTGATTTTTTTTTCACTGACGATCACTCGTCCCAATCTAATTGTGCTTCTTGTTGGACTCTGAACATTTATTGGCTCGTTTCGAGTTGATCGCGGGGAGGGGAGTTTGACAGCGATGGCTTTTTGCAGTCGAAAAGCATGCACCTGGTGGGTTTTCAATTAAAGTCCATTCCGTTTGCGTGCGATTTTTATGGCTGTTTAATCAGTCTCTTCAGCCTGAGCCCGTATAATATTGGGAACGAAGCAAACATAGAATATACCTCAAAGTTCGTTCTAACGTTCAATATATTATATATCTATTCTGAGCATTACTCTTCGTCATCGTGTGATAAAAAATATACAATAAAGAGACACAATGATACATTTTCAAATTATTCTTTCTAAACTCTATCCATCATCAAATCAAACCGGAATATGTTATCAAAATCACCTTCAATTTCTTTTAATATCAACTAATCATAACTAATCATAATAGTAAACAGGTGGTTTTAGATAACAATCGAATTGCGGCGAAATGATATAAAGTAAACTCGAGCAGCGGCAGCAGCATTGATTCCAAGTGAACCGCATGCAAATACACACGCCTGCATCGAGCCTTAATCTAAACATAGCCTATTCCAAATGACAATTGTACCCCTTCCCTCGTCGCGTCGCACGCTATTGTGTTTATTTCGCTCGTGAGACTGGCTAACAACGGATCTTCATATCCGTTTTCTGGCTCAATTTGCATCTCACTGACCTCGCAATTTTCGACATGACTGAACCCTGTACGTCGACATAACCGTTCACCGCGCGTTTGCTATGATATATGCATACTTGTGCATGGAATTGTCTTGGCTGCTGACCGAATTTCCATTTGACATTTTAAATTAAAAACAATAAATGCACTGTTTATTTATATTCTTGATAGTGTTTGTTAGTTAGCTTTGCATTTTTTTAAATGCTTATTCCGCATGTATTTATTTGTTGATGAGTAATGTAATTTTAAAATATTAATGTGAAATTTAATTAGAAAATAAAATATACATTTAACCGTTGCACTAAAATGAATAAAATTATATGTGTACTAATAATACTTTTATGGAAATGATCAAAAATTGTATCGTGTATAATTTTTGTCTTGCAGCTTACAAGTCGTGTGATTTCATTGATCCAAAGCAATGATTGAATTTATAATTGATTATCTTACAACTGGCAACAACGAAATTAAGCTCACCTGATCGTGCAGTGATGAAAAAACCTAATCAACTAAAGAACTCAAAGAGTAAGAGAAAAAGAGAAGGGACATTGCGCATTCTTAGCTCCAATGATACAATGCAGCGTCGGCATTCGATTACCTGTCTCCCACGACGCGCGTCGCTGCTGCTGCGGCAGGCGAGAGAAAGCCTGACATAATGCAGTAGCAGAGAGCTGCGACTCCGTATTGATTTCGCACGAGCCGCTCTCTATCTGGTGTCCCACGGAAGATACGCGCAATTGTCCCACGAGAAAAGGCTATCGACAGCCTTCTGTAATTAAAGAACTTCTAGAAGCGAGGCATGTATATATATATCCGTATATCTGAGTAACGAGAGTACCAGCCAGTCATATGCAACCAGGCACAAACTGTTTACGCCCCAAGCATCACATCAGTGTAAAAACCTTTGTTTTTTTTTTGCATTTCGGAGGGGTCTAGTAATAGTTTGGTTTTTCAAAAAAGTAAACCTTTAAGAGACGATTAGTTATATTTCATTTTTTATTTGTAACATTATTTTTATTGTATGTACAGACAATATATCGGATGTATATACGACTGATATTTAATACAAATAATAATTATTGGTGCATCGACGATCAAAGGTCAATATATATTTATATATATCCTATTTTTGTTTTCTCTCTTTTATATTTCTAAAGTCGAAATACAGTATACACACTATGTACATAAATGGAGAAGTGAAGATGTTTATTAATAAGCGATAAAAAAATGGTTAACCTTCCCCGCTTCAAGTGCACGAACATTAAGTCTTGAAAAACAATACGTCAAAATTTGATAGCGACGTCATGAAATGTTTTAGTTACATATGTATACATAGATATATGTATGCATGTAAGTATGCGTGCATGTATGTATGTATGTATTTATGTATGTATGTTTGTACGAAGATAAACTTTTATTTCATTACATATAGCTTCATTTTGACGGAAAATAATACTATTATTCTGTTTCGTTTTAGTGTGATCTATAGATAGAAATACATAGTGCATCTACAGGGCGAATGGAATATTTAGACACTGTGTTTGATATTTGACTCACATATTTTATCGATTCACATCAAAACAGTTGTTTATCTAACTCAATCTAAAACAGACAATTACGAATTAATTTTATGCACTAGTCACGATTAATGAAAAATATATGTTTTTGTTTTTATGGCAGTCAAAAAATACTTTCTCGAGTTTGTATACGCTAAAAAAGTTATCGATACATATTAAAGTAAAAGTAAAACATACTTAATGCAAGTTCAATTTAACATATATCGAATTACACGTGTAAAAATGTCGAAAAAGGCAGTATTTAACAATAATCCTCAACGCTCGGTGTGATAAATGTTTACGTGTCCAGCACGCACGTTTTTACAAAATGAAAAGGGTATTTACAATAATCAAAAGCATCAGACTGCTCCCAAATGCTGAACTTGAAGAATTCGCAGATGTCGATGGCAATTCCTGTGCAAGTCTCTGATTACTTGCGGCCAATGATGCGCGTTTTTCAGTTTTGTACTCCGGTGCCGTGGCAATTCGAGGTATGACTGCTTTGCAAGCGACATTGAGATTGCCGTCGGGAAAGTGTTTGCGGGTCAAGAGTAACGACAGGAATGCTTTTGATGGCACTATATCGTACTCGTCCAGCGGGTACGCCGTCTTGTCATAGCGCACGTACGCGGGCGGCATCTGAAATTATAAATCAGTTTTCTTTGTTGTAAAGATAAGCCATCGCGGTTATCACTTCCATTCATCATTTCAAAATCTCCGCCTGACTACGCAGTGGGTATTAAACTCAATTGGCCAACTGCCCATTAAAATATTGAATATAATTTTTCAAAAGTTAATGGTTATATATCGCGCGCACACCCACAGCCCCCTAACAAAAAGTCAAGCGAAAGTGCCCTACAGCGTGGTTGCCGCACGCACGCGATAACCAAATTCACTGCAGCTGCCAACGTAAAATTCGAGTAAACCGCCCATCACCACGAACATAGCACTGGGACGATTTTATCCCACGGACAGGATGACGCCATCCTTGCTAATTCAGTCTTTCTCTCTCGCCTCTCATGAAATTCACAACTTTCGAAATATACGCTTTTTCCCATGTGCGTGATACAGAGCCGTTTCAGACCTATTCTATAATAAGTCTTCCGATCCGTCGATTTACGATGCGTGCGTGCTAAGCTAGAGTATTTGCTGATTATCTTGATTTTACAACTACACTCGGGGGGAGAGCATCATAACGTACACTTAGTGAAACATAAAAATAAAAGATACGTCACCTTGTTCTTATTGATGTAGAAGACAATCTCGGCGGGTGGATAACTAGGAGCGGACCTGCAATTTACATCGAGACGATCGTCCACCTGGTAGTAGGGTGCGAGACCTTGGAGTATAGGGGGACTGTTTGGTAAAATTGCTGCGCTCACGTTCGCTACTGCGATGTCAGATTGAAATGTATGTTCTACCGACACTTCGCACGCATATGTTCCTTGATATGCTTTTATATCTGTCAGTTGCAACGTAGACAGGTCACGGTAATATTACAGTGATTACAAATGAATAGGAAATGTTTAAGGAAAAGCAGAATGTCATCGATTTATCGATATGCAGCTAACAATTAACTTACTCTTTCGAAAATCTGCGTGGCCCTCAAGAGTCAATTGTTTGCCGCTGCTCTCGGCCAAATTTACTTGGACGTCATCGGACGCCTCACTAAAGGCTGATCCGGGAGGACTTAGAGTTGGCTTGTATCTGAACAGCATCTTGTCGTACTTGTACCAGTCGACCGAGTAAAGTTCCTTACCTCCCAAATCATACTCGCAGCGTAAAACCAACTTGTTACTGTGTGGGTCTATGATTGTCGGTGCTTCTAATTTCTGCACGATTTTCGAAGTCTGTGGTTGCTCCGTTTTCACGCTTACTGTAAAAATGCACAAAGAGAACCCGTTAAGATAAATTAAAACGATACCTTGCACAGAATGTCAGCGCAAGCGTTATTGCAAGCGAAACTGCATAGAAACTGCACCTAGGTCAAATCATTTATTCAGAGAAACAGGCGTTCCGGGATATAGCCAACTAATTGAAAGTATTCGCGCGCAGGGTCATTATCGGCAGCTGCCGAAATCGTAAATTTTCGAATACCCCACCAAGCCACGCTCGATTAGCTTTCGCCGAATCGATGACTTTAAGCTCGCACTCGCTTGCCCGCTTTGGGTGACTCGGCTATTTCTGAGAATATGCTTTTTTAAGGCGTGGCGTCGAGAACTTAATGACTATGAATAACCTTTTTTTAAAAGAATGACTGATTTGACAAGAAAATACATTTAAGTAATAGGCTCGATGATTCAACCTTGTTTTATCGTGGTTACTAGTCACTCTAATTGCTTCAAGTACCCTTTACAATATTTTTTTATGTATTCGAATATTTTGTACGAACATGAATCTGTATTTGTATTAGACTCCAAATTTGTGATTTTTCAATTCCATTTTTTTCATATTACAATTGTGCAATATTCAGTAACAAGGCCAATGTCATAACAAATCCGCATCGTAAGTCCTACTTCTATCTGTAGAGCAACAAAGAAATACACGAGCATTAGTGTCTCAAGTTATACAAATAAAAGAAAAAAATACAATCTATCTTGGAAGTAGATGAAAACCAATTAAAGCCAATTGTACTTCATCTCTACGAAGCAGCGCGTTCCTCTGTCTTCATAAATAAAGTGCGTTCTTATGTCGTACCATTCGTGATAAAGCATAAGGGGACAAACGAGCCATTTGTGAAGTGAGCAGATGCATCGTGGAGTCTCTTTCTCTCCAGTAAACACGCAAGTGACATTTGAGAAAAACTTTCTATTTCTTCGCAAACACAGACTTGGAAGTTTATTCATTTGACGGCTATTCCATGCATTTTTCTGTCGTTCGAGAGATCCACACACCACACTTTATTTTATTAGGAAATTTGGACCTCTGGCTATAAGTTGAGAAAGAGCTAATTATGTATAATAATTGACTCACACTTTTTTATTAACAAACTGAATTTTTACACACCCAGCCAGTAAATTTTCATCGAAAAGTATCTGTTAGTTCGGAAATGACAAGTAGGCAACGTGACTAGCGGCGATTCTCGTTTAACAACGAAACATGGTCTTCCACTTATAGATGATATTGAAAATCATATAAACAATTGAATCGAGTCGAGTATGTGCTGCAAATGGAAGGCATATTAAATATTTATTAATTTGCGTAATAGGCAAGAACTGCAAATAATAACTTTGCCTACTCATAATTTCAGAATGTAAAGAATAATTTTAACGAAACGTAATTTTACGATTTTTTATAGTACTAGAATTCGTTATCAGACCAAAACAATGGATTGCAATCCAAATTTTCGCAGACTAGCCAAAGTCGACAATGAATCTTCTCAAGAGGAGAGCATCCATTTAGTTCCGTTCTCAGCGTGTCTCCATTTCAAAGTATATTAATTAATCCGCTAATTATTGAAATAACTGCCCGAGTTAATTGGCCCCAAAGGACTCTTGAACTTCTTACTTCAAAATCACCAAAGAAGTCGGCTATGTATACGCAAAGACAAAAGCGATACCAGGAAAGGGACGGCTTAATTTATATACCACTTAAGGAACTGAAAGAAACGGCTGCTTATGTCGTACAGAAGTCTGTTATAGAATACATATTCAATTTACATGAAAGGAATAAATTTGATCTTCCTTTACAATATTATTTTAATAAAAAAAATCAAAGAAGAAGAATCTTTAAAATGAACCCGGAAAATTAATCGAACAGTCGTAATGTGAAGCCATCAGCTATATAGTTAGACTATAATATAGCTATAGTAGCAGCGTAGCGAATGGTTCGCATAAATTCAGATTTTCTTATGATTTATTCAAGAGCACCATGGCTCACTACGAATAATCGATATCCGCGACGACATCGACAACGACGACGACGACGACGACGAAGACGAAGACGAAGACGAAGACGAAGACGACGACGACGACGACGACGACGACGACGACGACGACGACGACGACGACGACGACGACGACGACGACGACGACGACGACGAAGACGACGACGACGACGACGACAACGACGGAAGAAAGTTTAACTGTTCGATGACTCGTGTACACCGGAAATTCCAAAGATTACAGGTTCACGAGAAGAAATAGAAGAGAAATCTGTTCGTTATCAGGCTAATGCATTTCAAATGTACGCGAATTGATGCCGTAGAATGAATAAAATGATTATGCTACACGAGTTTGGACGTGGTGACTATACGTAGATTTATGCACTTTTTATTAAAGTTTGTTCCATTATTTAAAATTCATTGTCAAGTGAGCTAACTACGAAGCCCTTTCATATTCTCGCAAGTATTTTACGGCTAAACGAGTAAAAGTGGTTTAACATTAGCCAAATGGTATTTTACTGTAAATTTTAAGAAAGACATTGATTCAGCGCGGTCTGTATTTTCAGAAATAAATGCCTGAAATATGTAAAGAGATACGTATCCAGTAAAACTCAAGCTAGAACGTAATTTTACGGCTGAATACACACAAGTCGTAAAATCAGATAGGTCAATGCAGTATAGATCGCGGAGTAGAGAGTCCAGTGGGGAGTTGAACGGAAGACACATAATTCGTCTTGAAATTGAATTTGCCTAGAGCGAGCGCTTCTACACACGTGGTCGCACCAAATGATCACAACACAGTCATCTTATATGTAACCACCTCATCTCGATACTCGCGTGGATTTGCCCCAATACCTCGTCAAAATTTGAATGCGCCTCTGCTATGATGCCTTGCCACAGGAACAAGTCTGTTCTATATGTGTTGCAACGAAACTGTGTTGCCGTATACGACAATTGCGTTTATACAAGGCTGATTATCCGCTCGTAGCTGAGAGAAGGAGGACGACCCTGTAGGCCAAATGAAATTCCGATAACGTAATTACTTTATGGAACGCGTGTGTCTACGAACTATCAGTGCCTCGGGGAATGCTTCGTTCGTCAGCTACATAAATTCCCGATTATTCCGTCTGATATGGCTATAAGTCCTCTTTGCTTCCACGGGGTGTGATTGCGCATATGTGTGACTGCCGAGGATTAATTTCTAATTACTAATAAGCCAGTATTTTAGATAAGGTAAGTATAAAGTTTAAGGCAGTTATCACTTCTTTCCTAGGCTGCATGACAATCGATGCAAATCATACTTTGCCTTGACATAGAGCTGTGCATAAATCTTTGTTTGAGTCATTAATAAATAAGTGCTTTTATTGTTAGCCTCGAATCAGACAAACAATCGCAAGATTCAAATCAATTGGTCACTATTAAGAAGAAAAAAGAGGCCCTTGACGAGCACTAAGTACGTCCTCTATTTAATAAGTATATATTGGGAACCGTCGTGCAATTATCATAAGCGCGCACATGGCAATTTCACCCTCATCGTTTGCGTCTCCCTTTAAATCTCCGCATAAGCCCGTGCGCCGCGCGGCCACTTATTTTTTACGTCGGAGATCTTCAATTGTTTCTTCTCTTCTCTCTTATGCACCGTTCACTATTTAATTGGCTCTTTCATAGTTCTTTTTTTGTTCTCTTCGAAACCGGAAAGAGCACTAATATACGTTTTTTATTCGTTTATTATTATTATAATATTTTTTTCAACTATCAGATTTGAATACCTATTGCACAATTTTTCCAGATATTTTTTTTGTAAATCCAAGTGCAACGTTTCACAGATAGCAATAACAGAAAAAAACAGCCACTTTAGTCTTTCTTTCCACGCTTTTTATGCTTTGTGAAATAGGGCGTGCGTGCGTGTCCGAAGTTTGCTTTTTTACCGTCAGTTTGAACGGTCGAATATTTACTGCGTCTAACGCTTGTCGCTATTGCGAAAAATGGGCCAAACGATTGTATGAAGGGTAAATGGACTATAAATTGAATTTCTTTTACTAACTGCTTTCAAATTTATGAAATTTCTTGCGCATATAAATAATAATACAATAATCACAAAAAAAATTGATAATAATCTAATTAATGTTTTACTCTTTTTCAAGTGAAAATTGACCTCAGTAAAGCCGATACAGAAGTTTTAAAAATATAACAAATTACAAATCAAAGTTTAAAAAATAAATTTATCATAAGCTCTAACACAAGTCGAATATCGAAACTGAATCACAATAGAATTTGAAAAATATCATGCATGATTTGAAAAAATGAGAGTTATTTGATAAAACCGAATCTTTTTATTATGACTAATCCGTTTGACGTAAGGTATGTTTATTTGAGTATGTAATTTTTATTAGACTCACTCGCTTCGTTTACATCAGTAGTGAGTACGGGAGACGAGTTAAGATACGAAGGAAAAATATATAATAATTTGCTCTTATAAGGATAATAGTGCTATCTGAGAAGATTAACAAGCAAACGAAAATTGCAATGAAGTTGTAGCTGGATGAATAATCTGACTCAGAAGATTATTATCACTCTGAAAGTAAATATCAAATGAAATCAAGAAATAATGAAATCATAGTCGATAAATTTAGTGTTACAGAGTATAAAATGAAGTGAATGACACACATCAATGGAAAAGGATAAAAAAAAATGAAATTCGATCAAACGCGTAAGACAAACATTACAATAAAATTACGTTCTTTGGTAAAAAAATTAAGGATTGTAAGAAAACTGATTTTTCAAGAGACGATATGAAATATTCTGAATAAATATATTTTCCTCAATATTCGGTTTGAATAAGCACAAATAGATTTTGTAATTTTTATGCAATATTTAATAAACTGAACTTTTTATTAATGCAAAATATATTGTAATTAATATATTTCAAATTCATTTTATGGAAAAATGTATTAAGTTATTCAAATACTGCACGGACAGATGTAATCCGAATCAAATATAGAAACTCATGATAGGATTAAGAAGAAAATTAATGGAGCATTAAAGAACAAAGGTATAATTCAACCTTGTTCGTTTAAAAAAATAATTTAAGCAGATTACTCGTATAAGATTCAGTAATTTCCAATTCCATGAATGCATAAAAATGGCGCACATATCATCAATTTATTGTTTCATTTTATGTTCCACATAATTCCTAAAGTATTTAAATATAATAAGAATAACAAATTCATTAATAATAAATTTTGTCGGTAATTGTTTTATTTACAATTTTTGAAATTCATTTTTTTTTTAAGTTAAGCTAGAGGCCTGCAATGGCTCGGTCGGTAGGGCGACGGAATCGCACCCAGTAGGCGGCCCGGGTTCGATTCCCAGTCCCTGCTGATTGATACAAGCACCACTGAAAAAAGTTTCATGTGCTTTATTCTCAAACACATTGCAAGCCTCCGTCGCTGATTAGCACTGATGGAGCATAAATAGAGCGACGTTAAATAAAAAAAAAGTTAAACTACATAACAAATATTATTTATTAAATTAAAATACGTTAGAATAGTTATCAAGAACTATAAAGTATAATATCGATAAATCCGGTATAGTTACTGAGTTACTCAACTATTTTCATAATCGATAGCGCTACGTTACCATATTACAAAGTAATATAATAATTAAGATTAGCGGTGGAATGGAAAAGTTTTCATTGGAATATCTCAGAAGTTAAATACTTAAAACTTCATAAGCACCATAGTTTTTTGATGAATTTATTGGCAATCCAGTTTCACACAAAATAATTACGTACTCAACTCAGCTGCGAGGTTCATTAAAGTGCAACTTCAGTGAGAATTTCAATTAAAAATCACTTAGTGTAATCCACTTTAAGGGAGGAGAGAGAGAGGGAAAATTCCACTTGAACTTTATGATCAAACGTTCAAAGTTTCTCACGAAAAATATTGCACACTCCAATAACTTTCAATAGGAAGTGTAACTTTTCAAGAAAATTTTCGTTCTCCCCTCTCTCTCTCTCTTTCTCGAGCGCATGCATACCATAAAAGAATGAGAACTGTGAAAGGTTTTTTAACATAACTTTGATGATGTAACGATGAATGGTAACTTTATTTAAAGGTGCCAATAATATGCCAAAATTTCCACGTGACAAACAAGTAAAAGGTTCCTTTCTTTAACTCCCGTACCTAATCATTTAGATGCGACACATCGCACAATTTTTGAAAAGCTTTCTTTCAATGAAGATCGCACAAACTTTTCAATTAAAAGTTTTTCTTCGAAGCTAAAAGGTTTTTAGCATCATCTATCGCGGATACATAAAACTTGCAAATAATAAAAATTTTCAAAGAAACATAACAAAAAGCCTCTCGTTCGCTGGCTAGTCATAAAAACATTCCCGCTGTCAGCTCGCAGGAACAGTGAGAAGAAAGAAGCAGAAGAAAAATAAAAATAAGGTATACTGATTGTAAACTATCACTGTAAATACGATGAACACAACTAACAAACAATGTATTCAAGTACTATTGCAAAGACTAATGTTACTTAAGGTAGCAATTTTGTATTTAGCGTAATAATCTTGTAAAATTAAAATTACTTGAATTAAAAAGAAAAAAAAAGGTCGTTCATGCAAAAGAGCCTAGCGCGACAAGAACAAAGTAAAAATAGAATCACCTGTGGTGAGAGCGGCGACAAGTAGTAAGAGTCGCATTGCGCTCGGCCACCTGTCGAGGAGGAAGAGGAGGCACGTTTCACCAGCCCTAGTCATCATTATACCTTTATCAGACTTGTATAGTTATTGCCACGAAACTTCCCTCATCTTTTCTTTGTTATAACCTCCAAGCAATGCTTGATTCTCACAACGAGCAACTGTTGTCAACATCTGTTTGTAATCAGTAATGTGCACACATATTTTGTCGTTACACTGTGTCACCACGAAGAAAATTGAAAGAAAAATACAAATAGCGAAACCACTGTATAGTTCATAACACACAAAAGCTCATGAATGAGCGCAGTGTAGTTGTACGTTCGACTTGCGCGCTGCCGCGACACAGACTAGTGCCTCTCGCACCACCCGGCAACGCCAATCCCACTTGCGCATGCCCCGTTTGATATATATGACGTGCTTTGCAGTCGCGTATATTTGACGCCGATCCACGTGCCCGCGGCGCGTTCGAACAATTAGACCCGTATGTAACACCGCGAAAACGACACGAGGTATTCGAGGCATGCGTCCCTGTCAGTACTTTATTTCGAAGGGGATTAGTATTATTCAATTTCAGTCACGTGCTAGTTTTGGAAATGTCGTTATTCGGATTTAGGATACTGAATCTGCTGTTTTATGACTGTCTACTGAAGGGAATGAATAAGGGTAGTTTCTTCAATGATTAATTAATCTGTCGGCGATCTCTATATCCTATCAGACTTTCAAGTTAAAATTGTTACTTATGTGATAAACCTCATTTTTGTTAAATCTTTTATAAAAGCTACACTGCTTTTACATTTAATAATAACAAGTTTTTATAATGTTTTCTGTACTTTGTTTAAATATTCGGTAAACCTTAATCTCGAAATTACTTAAATTTCAAGAAGCCACATTTTCAAGTTTTCATTACTTTAGAAATAAAATTTCATTACAGCTAATTACTCAACCTTCTCTTTGAGGAACCCAAGTTTCATCCCGTTTGCTCTTTCTCCCTCGCCCCTTCCTGTCAATAAACAGATGTCTACCAATTTCCCATATGTACACGCGGTGAGTAAGCCGTGTACGTCGTTCTTTTTATAAGCACATGTGCACGTGCGCGTGGCTTGGACTTCCGTTCCTAGCCGTAAACCAATTAATTCGGATCAAGGGGCTTTGGCTACGACTAACTTTCATACACGTTTCCTTACCTCGATTATTAGACTTGGCCACATTTTACGGATACGAAGCCTTACAGGCTTTTACTTTTTCGTGGTGTTTCTTCATTTTCACACAAAATATACTTTTCCGTAAAACAGAACAATGTTCACAGTAATTCAATAGCAATGTACAAGTAATACTTGCAAACATTTCACTATAATTTAATGTATTTTATATTTATGTAAAGATAAAATTATGCTGAATTCATAAAAGCTTAAGATTATAAAACTTTACAAAATTTCTAATCATACTAGCTTTTTAAAAATGAAATAGTGCATATTGAAAATGGGTTTTCGGATTTTCGATGGAAATAACAAAAATTAATGTTTCTCTTTCTATTAAATCTTAAGCGACGAAAATTTTATAATAAAAAACGTCAGTTATTCAAAATTTATTTCTAAAAGAAGTTGATAAATCAATATTTTACCATAAAAAGTTTTCAAAATTGAAAGAGCAAAAATCCCAATTAATTTTATAATGAAGGTGAATTGATTGTATTGCTTATTTTAATTTTATAGAAATTGTGATGTATTGTACAATTTCATAGGTGTATTTATAAATTGTTTTGTTAGAAGTCCGTTTATAAAATATTTCGTTGATTTATAGATGCTTGAATTTTATTTCGCTTCTTGAACGGGTCCATTTTCTTTGTAAAATAACTTTTCTTTCTTACTCAGCAAATCTTTGCCTATATATTGAACGAACCTACAATGCTTCCTCCATCCGCAAGTTCGTGCTTGTGGAGCGAAGATCCTCGTTTCCTGGGTTGATGTACGCGTAAACTGGAAAGTCCTGTCGAGCGTCGCTGGCAGCTGCTAATGGACTCGCGAGCGCGCACGAGATCGTATTTCTCTCCTCAGCGAGAATATCCGTGCTACCTATACTCATTCTTGCCAACCTGTTCGTGAGTTTCAATTGAACGTATCCAACGTGTAAGTAGACCGATGATTTAGTATTACCAGAGATGTTTCTTCGAGCTACCCTTTCTTTTTCCCTTTCGCTTCTTGTATTAAGCACATGTAGGAAAAGTTTTAAGCTTTTTATGAGAAGCCTGAAGCTCATGTGCGAAAAAGTATATGGCCACTTTATATTCGGAAGAAGGGTTTGAAGTGACGATAATATGCTACTGGGGAAGCTGAGGGGGTAAAAAAATTTGTTTCATTTTTTTGTTTCTTAGTAGATACGAACATTACTTGTTATGAGACAAGTTATGGAAACGATAAGAAACGCATCTTTTTGGACAATAAATTGCTAGTAATATAATATAAAAGTTGAATGGATCGTAATGGTATGAGCTTTCTCCATTTTCTATATGCACACATGCTCGAATAAATTAATGTCGTGATTTTTTCAACTGACGCTGTTGCTTTTCTTCTCGTTGATGGACACAACAAACTGAACTTACGAGACTTTTTTTCGTCAAGGTGCAGCTTTTACAAGAATACGTTGTTTTTAAAGCAAATAGATCTGTTGCAGGGTGTGTAGTGTTACGAGGAGTGTAGTCTACTTTTTGTTCATACTTGTACGTCAAATACGTTATAGTCGTTTGGTCAACACGTATGGGATTTTTAGGCCACAACGAATTCTCGGAATCTTCGGATGAGCGAATTCTTGAAAAATAACTCTTAGAGAAAATTCAATTTAATTGGAATTTTAGTAGCTATCTTACGTGCGAATAAAATATCCTGATTCACGCTTAGCTCGTTACCTTGGGATTTTCACTGTTTTAAGATTCTCTAGAATAACTTCAGAGAAGCAACATTTTCTTAGCTGATGAATGTACACTTATACAGTAAAATAAAAATAAATCCTTACGTTCAATTTCAGCAGTTTGAACATTAAGATCAAGTAATTCGAGATGACATTAGGTACTTAACAAGTTGTAATAATATGTCTCAAGTATAATACACTCTCGAATATGTAGCCGCAACTTATCTACTAGATGTCCCATTCAATGAGCTGCAGTGAAATTAACATTTTATAAGAATTTGGCATTCTAGTCAACATCATACATCTAATGAAATAATGAATTACGTTTGGTTATTATCAGAACGGCAGACTGATCGGTTTCGTTGATCAACGTAACACGTGACAACCGCAAACAACCGCAAACGCTCATTATTCCGATTGCATCCTATTTAATAGAATTTACTTGATTTTATAATAGTTCACCCTAGCAAGACAATTGCGTGCTTTAACTGAATTATTACTCGGCTAATGAACGGCTACTGCCGCGTCATATCTATTACTTACTTTATTTGCGAGTAACCCCCGCAGTACCTCGTACTTTAGCTTCTCACTTGTAAAAAAGCACTCCCTAATTTTTAGCTGTTACATTGAATTATTTTAATCAAGGTTTCCTTTTTCTATTTTTCAAAATTCTTGCTTCCGATGCAATATTTTATACGACAATATTGGATGAAATCTATGAAGAATTATTTATAAATCCTAACTTTTCAATTGGCACTTACAACTTTAAAATGTCTTCATAAGCCAAAACCTTCATGGCGTCACGTAATTTTCAAAGGCAGTCAAACATAGTTTGAGTAAAGTAATTGTCCGGAAACGTAGCATGAAATCTAATTTTTGAAGGATGTTAATTGGATTATGTAGGTCAAAGCGATAATCAAAGCTGGCATGACATGACGATATTATTTAATGCACTGATTACTTTGAACCCTCCGAAGCTTTTCAAAGTAAATACTGTGCTTAACATTATATTATTCAGTCGATTATGCTAGACGTGAAGTGAAGCTTCATGTTTTGGGATTGAAGCTTTTAGCAAACTTTGTTTTCTTATTATCGAATTCGTGGATGATAACCGTAAGTTAACGCTGAACGAGCATCGATAAACAGTCTATTATCACTATCGTCTATCGCTATACATGAACCGTGCATCCGTCGACAATGTTTACAGCAATATGAATACACATATTCTATTTCACATTGTGAGCTTATAACAATGAGGGCATCATATTCCACTTTTCAAAATTGAAATGAACCTATTGATTTAAATGAATGCATTTTTTGAATGAAACTATTTGACTCTTAAAGTAATCTCTAGCTTTTCTGCCTTTTCAACTAGCGACAAAGTATTAGCAACTTAAATTCGTGCGAATTCGGATGCTCTTCTCTCGTGCTCCAGCGCGATATGCGAAACGATGCGTCTGGTATAAATGTATTGTGTCTGACGGTTGTCTCAATTCCAACCATGCCTGTGGTGTGCTTCAGACATTATACGTCACCATGCGTTGCAGCAGCAGCAGCAGCATTATGCGACTGGAGGCTCCGTTCCATACCAAATCACCTGGCTAACGACCAAAGAAGAAAAACGAAGCGAAATAAGGATATTGCAATGAACACGTCGCGACATGATTAACGTAGAATTGCTGATCTTAAATCTGAGAAGCAAAAGCAGCAGCAACTCAGCCGCAAGATCTCTCTCTCTCTCTCTCTCTCTCTCTCTCTTTCTCTCTCTCTTTCTCATACTGTCTCCTCGCGCAAGCACAATAGCCGCAACTCTGCGCGAGCATCGAACCCGCCCATCCGCACTTGGATAGCAGGCGTGCGACTGCTTGCGTAATTTATCGGCTACGACGACGACGAAACGGATATCCCCACAGTCCATGGCATTATTCGGGCCATCCTTCAAGCGCACTCTCAAGTGCACACGCTAAGGTATAGAGGAAATGGAGCTGCCTCAAGGGAATTCACTTTGGCCGCCCAGCAGCAGCAAGCTAACTTTGTGATCTTGCCTGGCATTTATTGCCGATGATGTTGTCGTCGAAGAAAATTAGTAGTCATAGATTATTTTCTGGTCTTTCTTTAATGATAGGGCACGATGAAATCTTTCGGTCTCCATAATATTAACGTACTTGGTGTAAACGAGAAATGGCCTGAACCAAACTTATAGCTCAATAATCTTCGATAATCACTGATAATTTAGGTTGTCAATCGGTAAACATGACTGCATGCTGTAATGTTATGAAAGTTAGTTCCATGACGTCCAACAAAAATTGTTATTGAAATATTATTACTGAACAGTCCACTATTATATGGACATAAACCTCCGCCCAAAAATAGTAGAGTTTTAGATATCACGTGAAAATAGGTTATCCGTTGGCCACACTCATCTCTGAACAAGGCTAACAATCAAGCCGCCACGTTGAGCGATGACACCTCGCGTCGCGCAGCAGCCCCCTAATAAACGAAGAGCATCGTAAATCACAAGGGAAAATGGATGAGAGACAGTCTTGGATTTCATCTGGTCGTTATCACAACTGCACCGGCCAAGTAGGTCTTTGTAGAATACAGGAATAGCCAAGAGAGGGACAGCCAGTCAATGCGAGCCTGCGTAGAAGGCAAAGTGCAAACACAAAGACGAGGATATTGTATATTCACTTGCACGTAATCGCACGGACCGACAAAGAGTAAAGAGATTCCTGCATCCTGCTGTATCTCTGGCTACGCTATTTTCGCTGTTTTCTATGCCTTTCCACGTTTCTCTTTTTTATTACTAAACTGATAATAGAAAGAGAATTGCGAATATTTCACGTTCTGTCGAATTCGTGTATGTATTCGTTAAATTCATTGAAAGTCGAGCATGCGAGAAGAACATGACAACTAGAACCACCTGCCCTCGTACTTTTATTGTCGTAAGTGTGATAATAATTTTTTTACGTAGTCATGAGACGCGTCGACTCTTTTATATGCTGCTATCACGCATCTGTTCATTATTTGAATGTTCTGTGTGAAAATTAATCGTTGAGTTATGGTTTGCTGTAGAAGTTAACGTGAAATGGATGAAACTAATAACTATTAGTATTAGTTTGTCTCACGACAATAGTCTGATCGCCCGTTATTTAAGAATAGTTGATAAGCTACGGAGTATGCTCGAATGGTAGAATGTCATAAATATGCTTGATTATTATATAAACAAATGACATTTTTATTCATATAAAAAATGTTGAATCTCGTTTTATAATTAATTAGAAATGAAGTTTATTGTGTAAAAATAATATGTTCAAATCGACCACTCATCACTGTTCTCATTCTTGACGACGTGCATTGGTTAAATAGTTGCTTGCAAGCTCGACAGTTATCAATTTAAGACTTATTTACTAAAATAACTGTAAGAATAGTATGTCTAGTACTAAAATATTACGTATCATGATGTTTTATGCTGATAGGCGTGCTAACGAAGAATTCAAATGGCCAACTGAAAGTTCCCTTATTAAAAGCTTTCCCAGAGAGCGCGCATATATAGTTGGCGAAATATTGTTTTCTAAGCGTCGAGAGCGCTCGAACCTGTTGCAGAAAGCACGCGCGCACATTGCCCCGACGTCGAATTTAGGTCAGCCCGCTGTTACATTTGCATTTGCTGCGTAAGGAAAACAATATGCGCGAGGGCTTAATTAGCCTGCAGTAGCTTTCAGCACATTTGAAAATTGTTTATCGTTATTGAATGAATTTTCCACGCTACACGTGTAAACTTCGTGCGATTCTTGTGCTCTTCGGAAGCACTTTGCTACGAATAATGAAGTTTCTTTCATTATTCGCTTCGTTCCAACTTTGACATTGCAGTGAGAAAAACAATTTCTGTGCATCTTCTTGGCAACAGGAATAAATATTTTATATGTAAAACAGAACATAAATGTAAAATAATAATCAGAGAGTGAAAACAAATTCTACGAACAGTATCGCTTGAAAAGTAACAAATCGAGCACTGCGCCGCGATGAGATACGTGCCGGTATATAGGTGGAGTCGTCAGCGGTTATTGAATTATTAATTAAGCTGAATAATTAACGAACGATGGGACTCGCGCGAGCGCGATCGAGCGTTGCATATGGGCATGTATCCGTCATATTAAACGAGCATCTAATCGGGACGCATTTAGGTACTCTGTCTCTGTCTCCCTCCTTTGCACGAATAAGTGGATTTGACCAACGCGCTCGCCTCGCTGCATTGCCCACAACTTCTAATGAGATTCTATCCGAAAGCTCGTTATTGCATTCGAGCTTCATTCTATTCAGCGCACTCACTACTCGATAAACTTTGCATCTTTTCAAATGATTTATTCAAAATTATTAGTTTCTCGTTTTTATTATTAGTTTCTGATATTTTATTAGTATGCAAAGACCAAATGCAAACGAAAGCTTAAGATTTAATCGTTGCGACGATTCCTGAAATTACTTCGATAAATCTAATTTAGACATTAGAAATTTACATGCTCAGCCTCTGCACAAGCCTGCATGCATATCCATATGTATACTTGATTCCCTGAGGCAATGCATGGTTCAAGTTCCCACATAGTCTTAGTCCTCGGGGGAAATTTCAAAAAACGGCCGAGTGCATACTTATCGCCGCTGACAGAAACGCTTGTGGGAATGGGTTATTGGTATAGGGAAAAATTAACAGAACTGAGGGCCTATTGTTTGATACCATGAATATTGGGAGCACATAATTATGATTTGAATACTTTTATTTGAAAGGCAATATTTCACAAACCTTATACCGTCGGTTAAGATTTCAATGTATTTTTCAATTCTACTTTCATCGTTAATAAATGTTTCATAACGATAATCGATTCAATCAATTTTAGCTGACATACAAATGATTTATCGTTATTAATTGTAGCTGATGGAAGTTGGTTTTTACAAATGTTATTTTAAATTTATCTAACATAATTTTAAATACTTGTAATAACATATGTCAGATATATACGTATATAGAAGTCATTTCATATCGATTTTCTAAAAAAACGGCAAAACTTGATCGCTGGCGCCATCTATGACATTCTACATCTAGTTAATCCTCAACACTGAATAAGCATGAGTTGGTAAAACATTTTTATCGATATATATATATATATATATATATATATATATATATATATATTTTTTTTCTATTAAATAAAATAATTTTTCATTATATAGTTTATATAGGTGAAATAATGTTGAGTTTAATGTTGGAAAAGGTTACGATCATATTTGTTTATTAACGTAGCATATACTGAGAAGTTGTATTTACAATACTATTCATCTAATTTGAAAATTTCTCGTGAGAGTTATAAAAATATCTATATTTCGTAATATTTCTTGTCAATCTGAGATTTTATTACAATTATTGATGTTATCACGGAAAAATCATATAAAAATTTCATATCATCCTTATCGAATTAATAAATGCATAAATAAATCCTAATCGATTTATTACATGCACACTCTAAAACAAAGACAGAATACTCTCTAGAATATTCTGCTGAATTTCATATAGTATATATTTCATTTACTTATTGTCTTAATATATTAGACAGATTGTAAATAAACATTAAGTAAATAACGAAAATTCTTATAGAAATTCATGGAGACATACTTGTAAAAAAATCTAGTTTAACAAAATGTAAAAAATCTCTTTTTGTTCGCAGAATAATAGTCGAATATAATATTAGCAAAGCGATTCGTAATAAGATTTCTCAGAATAGGTAATAAAAGTTAATCAAACGCATACGAAAGAACATAGACACCCGAAGAGCTCAGATCTATAGTCCGTGCAGCAATGGAAATGTGCATTTATAAGGTAATATTACCGGTTAATCAAGCCCTGAAAAACTCGCAGTTGGAAGAGTACACTGTTTGAGAAAACATCCGATTATCATGAATTCAGCCAGAGAAAATAAATTTTTTAATATAATGCCTTACCTTGTAACACATCTTCAATGGTGCTCATATTGCTAGCCATAATCTGCGCTCGTTTTCATATCCTAGTCGCGCTTCGACTAATGAACGGAGATATCGGACCACGATATCTAAAGTGCCAACGAATTTTTGTGTTTTATATTGCAAATTTTTTATTGAAAACAACACGATCCTTATAATTTTGATGCATATTTAAGTCTACTTCTTTTGAATTGACGAGAATTTTGAAACGGAATCACAAAACGAACCAAATGCAGAAACGTACAAGTTTTTAAAATTACATGTCTATATGTACGAAGATCTCTCGAATAGATGAATGAAATTAAATCTTTTGTATAAGTAAGAACAAAGAGTTACGATTCATTAATTAAGCGACAGACGCGCAATCCTTATATAACTCTTGAGATGTTCAAATGCGGATAAAAGATAGAAGAATGTAATAAAGTATAATTTATTCTTATATTAACACTTTTAATGTTTTATAAAACTTATTCTAGATATCAAAATGTAGAATAATCATGAAGACATCCTTTCTGCATTTTTAGGAATATTTCTATTCTGAATCTGAGCTAAATGGATATTTACATAAAAAATGCAACTTTACATTAAAATAATAAATGATGAATATCCCGAATAAATCCGGAAGTTACGGTCAGTCTGAAAATCATTCGATCTCTCCCAGGCGTACAAGAGTCGCGCATAAAATTGATCCCTTTCACTGGATAGGGTTTTCTGTCAGAGAGTAAAGCTAAATTAATTTTTTATCTTTTTCGGCAGCTCTTCTTTTCATGAGGACAATGAGCACGACTTGTTGTAAAAGGATCGATTTTTTTATTTGTTATTACTTCATAATTAACAAAACAGCATTTTTTGATCAACATTTTTTAACTACTACTGATAATATCTATTGTTGTATATCTTTTTTTTTAATTATTTGTAGACAATAAAGTTTACCAAAGGAAAAGATATTATCCTATCAAAGTAAATAAACGTTATTGACACATATGCTCACATTGCAGGGTACGGAGACTTAATATATTATTATAACATGTAAATCAACGTAATATATAATAATGACAAGGAGCAATAAGGAACTCCTATAAGTATAAACGCATGGCGGTGACCCTGATCTAACGATCATGACGTCATTTTTTGATTTGATTTGTAAGAGTTTATTAACATATAATATTATGATGTCACACAAAATGGTATCCAATGATTGATATTTATTGAATATCAGTTTATAGTGTGTAATATCGATTACACACTCACAGTTAACATTATAAATAATGTTGTTACATCTGTCTTTTCGTTAAAATCAAAGATAGAAGAAACAACGATACACACTAATAGAAATAGAGTAATAATATAAAACTACATTTTTAAAATATAGTTAAGTGTCAGTTTTATATTGGCAAATGATAGTCAATAAGGAAACATTAAAATATTACGCGTGCTTTATTTAAATGTGACAAATTACTGTCTTGTGATATCAATAATTATGAATTATTAATCATGCTTTGAATTACAGCAATGCCACGGATAATATTATTTGAGATGTTGTTATCATAGTTATGGAAAGAATCCCCGTAAATAAGACAACAAAAATTGTAACAGTCATTCGGATCTGCAGGCGAAAAATAAGAAATATCTAGCGAACGCGCAGCGTAGGCGCACGCCGGGGGTTGGAGAGAGAAAGAGCGCTCTACCCTATATAGCTGGCTGACACGTCGTCGGTTCCCTCATTCTCACCGTGAGAGCTGCACGCGCGCTTGGTGACGAATTTTCGTAATTTCGCCGACGAGCGGGACAACACAAAGTACAAGAGCGAAGGAGTATTGAGGAAACGAGACAGGAGTATAAGTATTGGTAAAGTGTGAGCTGGCCTCGCTGCCAGCAACAAGTGACTTTACCATCGACGATCTTATACCTACACGCATCAGCAATCGCCTAATCGCCGCTTTGTAGCTGTTGTTGTCGGCGATTTTTAAGGTACCTTTCGACACCTATCTATGCATTTCAATTTTCCTAATGTGTAATACTTTTATTTCATTACAGTATTTTCTTATTATTTTTATTATTTCTTTTTCTTTTTTTTTTGTTGGAGGGGGCAATTGTTTTCTCAATGTGAAGTTCTTATCTTTGAATGTTTAACTTGCGAAAATCCATTTCCTTTTATTCAGTAATCACTAAAATAAAAAAAAGAAAAAAAAACGGCATAAATTACGTTTAATTTTAATTACGACTTATGTATCAGAATTTGTTCGAAAGTTAAGAGAGTTACTTAGTTACGAGAGATTCCATAAAAGAAGGATTTTTTAATTGCATTTCTTTACTAGTACATAGAAATAATCTCATAGATTTTTCAAAGTGTGTGAGATTTAGTACGTGTTTTTGTATATTTGTAATTTAATTAAACTCGCTGTAAATTGGCAGTAACACTTGGTTCATCTTTCTAATTTGTTTTACTTTTAGACAAAGGTGATATTAGACTAAATAAAACATTATTGCTGTTCACAATAAACATTATCAAAGATCCATAAATGACATCTTGTCATAAGATATTGATTCCGTCACTTCCGTGTGATTAGACATTTTATGTGATTGAATTCGCAGTGTCGTAGTTTATAGAAGTTCTATTTTCAAATATCTGTGTAAGTTTTGTTTCATTATTGAATATGAATGATACTTTGTTAGTTTGAATTTGAATCAAACAAATGAAAGTTTACACTTGATTAAGAAAAACAAAATTATTTTGGATAATCAATGAAATAGATACTAAATATTTTGAAAATCGCTTATTTAAAAATGAATGATTGTAAGACTCGTGAGTATTTATGCTTTTCGTTGAAAATAACCACAATAATGGATTGAAGATAAAAGATTTGAAAATCCAACGTAATTTGTGAGCTATTGGGTGACGGCTTATTAACTAACCGCTGTCGGTATTTGCGGAAAGTCCGTAAAACGCAAGATGACGTATTCTAGGCAGACAATGATGGCTGCACTTTTATACAAATACAAAATCAAGGATTTCTTTGATTTTGACTCACGGAATTTCAATGCTTTTCCTGCAAAGCGACAATAATAAGGAGAGACTTATTTCTAAAATAGTAATCAGGTAAACTGTGATAATAATTTTCAAAAATAAACAACCATCGCTTTCAATCAATGCTTTCGCGCAAAATAGAACAACTGACGTATCGCCAAGTCCCATCCACGTAATCCATCATATCAGTCTAATACATATGATAAGTACAAGTAAAAGTATAAGCCAACGACTTTTGTGCGTAAACTTTTCCAAGTATTGTGCCGCAGCGGCTGATATGATGGGAATTCTGGTTACGGCAAATTGAAAAGTTTTGAAAGATCAAACAACACATCGGTATTAACCCTACTGTAGCTAAGCGACTGGGGTGTAATTATATCTAAAACCTGTGACTATTACATCGTCAAATCAACACTATCGCGCTGGTCGCTCACCTTATCCGAGGACATATAGTGTAATTACTTCATACATTGGGAAAAAAAGCATTTGCAATGTGCGCGCCTGCGTCACACCTTCGAGTGACAAGCCGATAGTCGTCTAAGGATTATTACTAGAAATCTACCAGTCATCTACATATCTACGCGCACACCAAGTTGCAATTTCATTTCACGGGTTGTCAGTCGCCTACGGAGAATATCGGATCGACGTTAATTTCATAACCGATCCTTACGTGCAGTATGCCTAATAAAAATATACACCTTTACCTTTCCATTGTTGAGGTTCATGGAAATTGATCATTTTTTTCCTGTGGCGAAGGTTCGGGAGATTATATTATCTTAGCGTCATACATTTATATCTATATACATTGTCAACTGAAAGAAATATTTGACAATAATATAGTTACTTGATTATTTTATGTACTACAAAAGCATAATGTATGCGTGTGAAAATTGTTCAAGTTTACGACAAAATTTTTCGCGTGATCCGATAAACACTGATGTTCAATTGATTCATAAACAAGACAGTATGTTACAATTCAAGACAGTATGTTACGTTTTGATTCATAAACATATTTTATTTAATCAACAATATGGCAAAAGATCGTCGAAGCTCACGCTACGGATTTATTCGTTATTAAAAGCTCTATATTTTATTTTTACGTAGTATGGAAACTTCAATTTCTATTTGAGGCAAAATATTATAATAACTTATGAAAAGGATTGTCAATATCACTTAAAAAATCATTTTAGTTGATTAATGAAGAAATATACCCCAATGACTAGAGAAAAAAATAACAAGTAGCTAAGATCAGTGTTTCTCTCTCGTAATAAAAATCTATTCTCTTGCCCCATACGACTACCTTCCAAACTTTAGAAAGGCCTAATAACATGTATAAGATGGAAATTTTCACGATATATAATTTTAGACCAATATTCAGTTGCACAGATGTCATCTCAACCATCTTCTCATAAAGAGCTAATAATATATCAATGCCAAACGTTTGCTTAAATTAAATTACTTATGTTGGCATAAATTACATAATGTTATGTAATTGATATGAAATAACAGAAAATTTTTGGTTGTGAATATAAAAACTTGAAAAAATGAAATATAAGTAAGCTGCGATATTTCCAAAAAAGTCTAATCAAAATTTTACAAGTAATTTGGATAATGGCGAAGAGAGACTTGATTTTGACCTTTTTATTTTTTCGTTTATTAATGAACTTTACTACAACTACACAGTAAAATCTTAGAGGCGTACACGCAGGTATCCACACAAAAATATGTGACACTAATAAAAGCGGTAAACGAATCAAATTTTACGATCATACTACTAACAGAAAATTGATATGCCGATATAAACAGAAAAACATCAGTTCGTTTTGAAATTACTTTCCACTCTCTTACTATATTTGTAACTGTGTTAAGCACAGGATTTGAGGATTTCATTTTCAATGACACCTTAACATTTTTAAAAACAATAAGGGATACATTCAAAGCATTTATTTTATCGCCGAGTAATATATTTTTCTAAAAACCCATTGAGCTACGATATAATTTTGGTGAAAGCGGAAACCTACGAGATGGCAATGCTTTCTGATCTGGTACTAGAGTGACGGCCAGCTGAGACATAATTTCATAAAAGGATCGTATCTCGCGAGGAAACGTAAGATAGTAACTATACAAGCACAAATTCGATTTTTTTTAGCAATAACTTTTTTTAAGTATATTTATTGTAACGTGTAACACTTTTTAATAAATACTATCAATTAATAGGGTAGAGTTTAAATTTATAATTTGTAAAAAAATTTATAGTTAAATATGAAATACTTATAACTGGAAAATTACACCATACATTATTAAAGCCCGTAGGTTTATTTCTGAAATAAATACTGCTACGATGAATTTGCAATAAAAGATTATTTTGAAAGTCAATAATATCATATTATTCATTTAAAAGATCCTCTTTCATATGGAAATTGCAATTTTAATTATAAAACGTAAGAATATTTCTGTACATATTGGCAAATTGATAGCTTACATAGAACGATTTGACATAGTTATCCTCTATAAACACTCTTCTTTATCCCGATGCTGGAAAAAAAGGTTAAAAAATAGCATAGAACGCCTGAGGGATATTTACCAGTTAAGAGGCCTGGCTTTGAAGAGTCTCTTCTAACGTATAATGCGAAATTTTGCTGTAGAGAGAGTAGAAAAGATACAACTATTTTTTTTAATGTTTTTGTTCGATCAATATTGAGTTGCTGATGTTATCCTTTACAAATTTTTTAATCTATTTGCAACCTGAGTGGTTAATACAAGACCTTATATATATATATATATATATATATATATATATATATATATATATATATATATATATATTAAATAGAAAGTTCAATGCTATGAGAAGTTTGACGAAGAAAAATAAGTGTAGTTAAAACTTCACAACGGTGACGTGGTGATAACATTCATATTTTATATTTCAGATTTTGTGCTGGCTTGTAAGGTTCTACATCTCGCGCGATATGATATAATAACGAAAGTTTTTGATGAAAAATTTTATGTAAGCGCCGTAGAATACAAGTTAATTCGCTATTCAAGTTCAACTGACATTAAAACTAGCCACGTACTTGATTCATAAAAATGATAGTAGTTAACAGATACTTTCTCCATACATAAATTGTCATATACTTTTTTCTACCTACGTGGTATAGCATTAGAATTTGAAAATTTACAAATGACTTGTTTACTTTGAACTTAGCTATAGTGGCGAATAGCGAATAGTTCTTTTGAATGATTTCAGGATAATAGAACGATGAAGTCGACGACAACGGCACATTTGATTTTGCTGTGCACGTTGAGCATCCTACACGGCTGGACATCTGCGATAGAAGATTCAGTATCGTCACATGATGGTGCTTATTCAGATCCTAGAGAGCAATCAGTTGGAGGGAAAAGAGCTTACGAATATCGCTCGGAATACAAAAGACTACCACTATTTCAATTTGGTCTAGGCAAGCGTATGGCACCGAGTTACGAAGAAAAGGTTTGTGATCGTCAAATATTCATCCACACATTCATTCGCTAAATGAACTGATGTCATCTGAAGTATTATCAAATTAAATAAGAAAGATTCCAATCATAAAATGTTCTGCGCGACAAAAGCGAAAAAGTTTACCTTCTTACAGAGAGCAAAACCATTAAGTTTCGGTTTGGGCAAAAGAAAGCCAAGCTGCGTGTTTGTTCTTGGAAAAAAAAGTGACTACGACGAAGATGGTTATTCAGATGAGCTATACGACAATTCGCCTTTCGAGGCTTACGTGCAGGATAAACGGACTGAGAGCAGCTTTGCTTTTGGTTTGGGTAAGGATCACTAAAGTTTTAATGCTGCTCATGCTAATCGTATTTTACATGCTTGAATGGATCAAAAAAGTTTGTGATTTACTTGCAACATATCTACAGCATAGATGCATTAGTTTGAATCTATCATTAGCCTTAGAGCAATAGAAAATAGAAAGATATAGAAAGAAAAAGAAAGATAATTGTAGAAATATCATTCTTATACCTTTTTATAAGCATAAATATTGCATATTAGAAAATCTGTCAAAACTGTGGAATAGCAGCACGCGCCTAGACGCGTAATTTGTCAATTTTGCACGCCTTCGTGTCACAAGCAATCAACATCACATCTCGCCAATATACTCAAGTGTTCTCCATCTCATCATATACAGGGAAGCGAGGTGGTGGAGAGAGAAACGTCAACGACTGGTTGCACAAAAAGAGGCTTGCGAGAAAGTACGCCAAAGCTGATTTTCCATTTGGTTTAGGCAAACGTAACTACGAGCATGAAGACGGCAATGGGTTTTTTGCATAAACAAGGAATTCTGATATTTCGTTGAGAACGTACAGAGAGTGAGAGAATCAACGTATGGTTGCTAATTACCAAAGCTAATTGTTGTTCTATTGAGCATCATAATTTATTTATTTATTTAATAATTCACTAGTCATACGTGTATACTTAAAAATTATTTGTTCATTCATTGCAAAGGAGAGAAGAGAAAGTCTGCGATTGTAGTACAAAAAAAAATTTTTTTTGCACATTTCAGAGACATACGTACCGTCGTGTTTTTATGCGAATTGGTGGATGCTTTTACGCTGATGTGCCATAATATACGCACAGGCTCGCATGTTCTGAATTGGAGTGTCGATCGAGTAACGTGCACGATAGCTACTGCTATGTAGTAATAAAAAAGAATGTAAATGTATTATTTGTTTATTTATTTATTATTCCAGCATCTCGCTGCCATTACAGAGTGTAGTTGCGCGTTTTACGTTCTACAAGCTTTATGAATTTTCGTTAATGGTACTTGTCGAATTAAATGTTATTTTACGATAAAATCCACTTTAGATCAATTTGCATTACAAATTCCATTGGCTGATCACCTTTTACATGATGTTATGAGGGCATAAAATATCAATAAAATTGCAGTACATTATAGAACACTTGAGATCGTAAATTAGATAAGATGTACTACATTTTTTTTTCAATTGGTCTTATTTCGATTACAAATCGCTTTCTCCACAATGAAAATGTATATTTAGAAATTAATTGATTGAATAAAGAAAAATTCCAATACAGATTGACAAACTTATCTGATTATTGCCCACACATATTTAAGTTTTTTTCGAATACTCGAGTTGTCAACCTACGAAGTAAATGATATTTGATACTTGGACGTAAACGCCCCCTTGACTCTAGTCACTTAGTCAGTTGTGAACATGGAGCTCCGTTGTAAAGTTATCGTTTTATTGACGACAATAATAAGCTTTAAAGAAGTCCACGGTGCAGTGAAAAAATGGACTGGCGATTGGATTGTAGATTGGGAGAATCCAAACAACTGGCTCGAAGGTCGAGTACCGGAATCAGATGATTTTATAGTATTTCCGGCGGAGATGCGACATGCTGTTGGGCTTCCAAATACCAGACACTTTCGATTTAGCGGAATTCAATTTCCAGCTAACGGATTCGTAGCTCTGCCTGAAAATGGCCGTCTTATCGTTAGTATCAAACGTTTTGTTATACTTAAACTTTTCTTTTTGATTCCACAATAACCAAATGCATGATTATGACATTTTTTCCATCGTCAGAATGATTAAATTCATTCTACGTTTTATTGACATATTTTATTGTGATATTCATCATTTCATATGAATACAATAAATCTGTGAAAGCCTCAAAATTCTATTCTTTTGTCAATATAATAAATGAACTAATTAACTAGATAAGCTCCATGAGCTCTGATCAAAGCATTGAATCGCGCTGGCGTTGGGAGATGACGTTCTTGTGGGTAGAGCCGCGCATGTGGAACGTAACGAATGAAGCAGTACCGTATCTGGAAAGATTACCTTGCCAAAACGATATCGTAGTTCTGCCTAAAAAATCAGAAGTGTTTAGTGTACGACTACCAGCTTCCAGAAACCTTGAAGTTCAGTCAGTAAGATTAGCCGATAAGAATACAAGTCTTACAAGGTGGGAATGGAGCGAGATGAGAGATCGAACAGAATTTCTCGATAGTAGGTTTACCATCGAGTGAGTACAATCTCGACCTTTTGTGGAAAATTAATTACTCACTTGAACATTTTTATGTGTAGATATAGTCCGATTAATGGGTGCGAAAATTGTCCTTGCCAGGAAGGCGATATAACTCAGTATTGGGAGGAGATATGCGACGTCGTGCGACCCAGATGTGAAATTCCAGCTTGCGAATATCCTTTGACGGTTATATTTCTCTAGAATAAATGAAGAAAATTACTTGTTGACAAAAATTAATTGTTTGCGAATAAATATGAACAGGTAGAGGGTCACTGTTGCTATTACTGCGGAGGTAGAATCACACTTTCAGCGAAGGCTCTGCTTAGCGCTGCGCGTAAAATAACAGACAGAGTACTCAGTTCTTTCTCGACGTCGGTCTACTGGCATACGAGAATCACATCTACAGGTCATAAAGAAATACTCGTTACAGAGCGAAATCGATATGCAGGCGTCGATGTCATCTTGGCTCTTGATGAGCTCAAAACTGCTCTTAAAGGTAATTTTTAACCAAAACAAATCATATTTACTACAACAATAGTATACTATTTGTGTTTTACAGAGCAATCGATAGAGATACTACTTATTGAAAATTCGGGCGATCCACTTGACGATAATCGACTGGCGTATGCTTTGGGTCCATTCTTGGGTGGATTTCTAGCAATAATATGTCTAACATTACTCATCTGCATTTTATTTGGCTATTCATTCTCACAGTAAGTATAGCGAATAAAACATTTTAAGGATTCACGGCAAAAGTTTCATGCGTCGAGGGAAAGTAATGAAAGCTCGCAAGTAGAGAATAAACGCGGAACTCTTGATATACGAGACATTTTCTCGCATGGGACTTGCATATCTATAGCTAGAAAAAGCAAATGAAAGCGCTAATTACGTACATCACGGAAAACGTTCGATTTCCTGTTGTGAAATGAGCTTTCTATCAGCGTGCTTCAACATTTAGTTGATGTATACGTATTTTCAATTTACGTAATCGTGATGTCTTGTCGAAGAAAACTTTCTCATTCAATAACGCAGTCTAAAAAGCATTTCCAAACATCTATAAAAAGGTATATCTTCCAAAAATAAATCAAATATCGCCAAGCCTGCAAAATTATCAAATTGTCTTTTGGATAACTTTAAATCTCCTACGAGTTCACATAACGGAAAAACGTTAGTATCAATATATGTGTGTATGTACCAAATCATCCATCTTTAAAAAGATAGAGGGTATCGAATCAGCCTATTAAACAAACCTGGTGTGCGCAACCGACCCTGTACGAAAAATAAGATTGGATTTATTTTAATTTCAGAATATAACGGCTGAGATTGCAGCTCGCGTTACGTTTATTTGTCATTTTTCTCCGGCGAGTTAAAGTTTCGAGTTTCCGAATATCGCGCGTTCACGTTTTAATTAATTCGTGCGCACAGCTAAACTGAGTGTTTATTATTTCATATTCCAGAATGGCGCCTTGCGAAATGCCGTGAACTCAGGTTCGGCTTTTCAGGGACATATGTGACGCTAATTATTCTTCATTGCAGTGTAGTTGACCTAGTTGAGATTTGCATTGACACTGACAACGTTTCATTATTACTCACTTTATTTGTAAAATAATTTTTTGCTTATTTTGACTTCAAAAAAATGTTGTTGAAAAGGCCATCAGCACTTGAACTTGAAAGAACGACTATTACGTTAAAAGAAGTGCTGTAATTAATTAAACGTTGACAATCCGTAAACAGCCATTAATTCTCCATGTCCATTAAAAGTGCATTTATTCCCGTGACTTTATAGTAATAAACACTCTAATTTCACAATTACAGAATATGGGAAGCTACTCAAGAAATTTTTACAGTTATATTCTTAGATAAGCGAGTAAACGGCAGTAATTATATTAGAAAGAAATCATTTTCTTTTGCACGTTTTGAGAACGTATCTGAAGGCAATGTCCATCTCGGCGAGGAAACTCATCATCCGATTACTAGCGGTGAGAGATTTGAAAATCCACTGTATAGATCGATCAAAAGAAGCAAAGGTCAAGACAAGAAATCACTTGACTTGCAGAAGCCAGTCAGTTTGGCGGCATTGCAACGGACTTCTGAGTCAGATAATACTGAGGAAATTGAGATGGATATTGAAAATTTGTGAAAATATAATTATTTTGGATTTGTAATAGTGTTGTTTAGCTTTCTATATGGTAAATTTAATGTAAACTGATTCCTTAAATTACATAAGTTGATAACGTGGATTTAAAACAAATTCCTCGAGAAAGCGAAATTTTTCTCATACAAAAATGATAAAAATCCATTGTTCTCTCTCTAAAATTTATTTTGTTTTATTTTGTTATGTCTAAAGAGAATAACTTCATCTTTTCCTTCGGCATCCTGCTTTACCGGCTTTGCTCCTCATGCATAAAATTAAGAATTAATTTATTTACCATTAGCTTTTACAATTAAAAAAATTATAAATTACCCATTTTTTTATCTAGTTATATTAAAGCATAATTTATGCAATATGTTAAAAAATGATCTATCGGTTTTCAAGGACTTTCTTCTAAATATATAAAAAATTCAGTTAAAATGAAAAATAAAAAAAAGATCGCTAATTCTACATCCGTTGACCCGTAAAACATAAACGACACAAAGGGTAAACTCGACAAAGATCGTCCGTCGATCGTGCAATGGTAAACAATCAAGAAAAGCTCATTTTGATTAAGCGTCTCGAAGTCAACTACTCCTTTTCTAGTCCCCTTTAATCAGGATAGATCCTCCGCGTGCTATTTCTGTAGTTGTCGTTCGATTCATTCTGCAAACGTCTCCGATAGTTTTCATTGACATTAATTGAAGATCATTGCTGCCTTCGAATCGCAATTGTAGTGTTCACCAATACAATGTTAATTTGAAAATGAAACATGTCCGATGATAATCAATTTATTTATATTAAAAATCATTTCGTAATCGGTTAACTGCATACATTTGAGTAGCGTAGTTAAAAACCGTGTTTGTTTTTTAATTATTTAATAAGTGACTTTATGATCATCCATTACGTAAGAGTTTACTAAAATAGTACAATTCTTTTGAATATTACGATTATATCTGGATCAACAAAAAATGGGTTCAGGATTTAAATAAAAATAAAACGAACGTCATATTAAGCCACACGATTTTTATTTTTTTTATTGTCAGACAACACCCAGTCAATCTATTCAGTGAGGTATGTATGCGAAAGTTGTAGTATGTTGCTATGACAATCATTTACTCGCTTAAGCATACATGCAGCAAAAATAACTCTTTGAAAACATATAAAATGTCGTTAACAGATTCTTAATTAACCTTTGAAAGTTTTCGCATAATATACACAATTTAATATTCACCTCGCATACGGCTTATAGTAATAATATACTTTTTCTCCGTTTCTTCTTCTTTTAAATCATCTCTCGCTCTTATAGTATATAAATAAAATATTTAACATTTATGACGCGCATATGAGCGACGCGTGCTTGGACGCTTTGGGTACACGCGTTCTTCTTTGAGAAAAGAAAAAAAATTATCGTTTAATGCGATAGTTTACAACAAGTAACACAAAACAACACGACTTGTAATTTTGTTTAGATCGGAAAATTGATGATATAACCACTCATATATCTTTCTGTTCTGCATATATATTTTATATACGTTCATATAAAATATATATAAGTGCTATGCTATAACATGTACGTAAAGTGAAATATATTATGTATATGAAATATATCTTTAAAATGCGGCGCAAATATAATTTTACATTTTATAAAATCTCGTTATAGAATATATGATTTATCTTTTTCTTTATGTATATTCATTTCGTCTTTTGCTCTCAAAAAACAAACAACAAATTAAGTCTTTAAGATTGTAGATTGTATACTATTAGCATCAGCCCTGTTTTAAAACAAAAAATCATAACTATTCGAAAAACTTTGTCAAATGCTTAGTTAAAATATAGAAATGAAAGATCAATGCATTTTTCCTGACACAATTACGTGGAAAAAAGATGTACACATAAATACCGAATGATAAAAATATCAAAAAGCTTTGTTTGCATAAATATCTTTATATAATGTTGTACACCGAGATCTTCGATATAGATTATGTGGACAGGAAAATTGACAAAATTTGAACAGTTAGAATTATATTTAATATGAAGCTTATATTCTTGTCTCTATTCTGTTTTTCCGTCAAGAAAAAAGTAAACAAGTAATTAAATGCGTTTTTTTTTAATCACACAATCGTTAATCGTAAAATTAATAGTAAAGAAGGAATGAATAAATGGATGATGTGTAAAGATGAAACAATATCAATAAAACAATGATAATCACTTTTGCACGACTCCCGGGCGATTTGGCAACAGTCCATTATCAAGACATTAATGACGACGTGAGTTTGTTGGTCGCGCAGCAAAACTAGGGCTATATTATAAGGCATGACTCGATAAGAATGTTTCAACACTCGTTGCCTTGTATATAACTTCTCAAACTCTCTATGTACATCATTTCTGTATTATACTTTGAACAGCAACATTTTCTTTTAACATCTGTCGATCATCAACAAAAAATGCTTGGATCATTTTGAGACAAGAGAAAAGAAAAAGAAAAAAGTTTTACGCTTAGCACTAAGAAAAAATTTAATAACGGACGTCCCTTTTTTTTCTATATCATCTTTACGTATAAATTGTAGCGCACGTAAGAGCATACCTTGCGGACCCTTAAATCCCTAACTAATAAAAACGCCATGTATGGCAAGAGAAAAAAAGAAAGAGTTTTACTCGCCGTTCTGTTTCTCTTTTTTTTTTTTTTCTTTTTTTTTTTTGTTATTTGTTTTTTAGGTCCTTTAATAAGAAACGTACATTCTCTTTGGGGCGGCAGGTACGCACACGTTTACTACTACGAAGGCCACAAAACAAGTCTGTATACGATTATTATCGTATCAGTACAAGCTCACAAGCACCGTCGGGGGCTGCTCTTTTTTATTTTCATGTTATCTAGGAAGACTTTCACTTTCGTTGGATCAACGCTTGCAAGCGTTGCAGCTCCTTCATAAGCTGACGGTTGGTATTCTCCAGGGTGGACAACTTTTCTCGATAGGTGCTGTTCTCGTTTGTTAGAAGCGTTACTCGCCTCTCGAGACCGTCCATGTACTCTTTCTTCTTCCTACGAGACTCTTGGGCGGATATCTGCACGAGAATGGCAATGTTTTGCTTAGATGAGTATCGGCATTAACTCAAGATTCAAATTCAAAAGAGAAAATATTAGTATGTAGACCTTGTTCTTTATTTTTCTGCGTACTTTCTTTAGGGACTTCTCTTCCTGCTTGGTGAGGGGCAATTTCGTTGGCACGGGATATCCTTCGGCTATCAGTGTCCTCTTTTCTTCTTCGGTCAACACGAGGATGCCCGTGGAACCCTTCTAGTGTGGTGAAGGAAATTGACGGATCAAAAGTGAGTTTGTAAAACAATATCTAGCCGTTGAGCAAGACGAATCAGGAAAGCTGAGGTATCTTACCGGCTGGCAGGAAATCAGTGGAGTATGTATCGGCTGACGCGTGCTAGTGGCATGTTGGCCTATAGTGCCACTGGCTGTGACATATAGCCTTGGCTGTAGAAAGCCACGGAGATTTTGTACGTGAACAGAGCCATGAGAATCCCTTCGCTCGGGCGAACACGAGGCCGAGACCGTACCCTCGCTATCCGAGCTTGCGCTACTTGGTGGGGTTGGTGGCAATTCTTGGTTTGACGTCTGATCAACAGCGTCGTCCTCGCAACCCATCACGTGATAATCCTCGACTTTGAATTCCTACAAATTTGACACTCTGTAGACTCAAGCTCGCGATGTTGTTGTTCAGCTGGCTTCCTATATACCGAGACACTTCGATAATGATGTTTACGATTTTATCGCGGGCAAAAAGCTACAACGCATGCTTCGAATGACGTTCGCCTGGCCGATTGGATTACAAACTACATGGCTTTGCTTAATCCAAAGTGATATTGTTGAGCGAGATAAAGAAATTATGCTCCCAAAATTTTCACTCGAAAAAATATGCGACGCGTGCAAGCAAACGTGTCTCACCATCGGCATCTCCTCTTCGTCTTCTTCGCTGTCACTACTCTGCGAGTTAGCGAAAGCAGCAAGGTGTATACTGTGAGGCGATATAGCAACGGTGTTCTTCTCCTCGAGAAGCATGGCAGGATCGGAGGCGCAAGGACTGCAAGGGGCGCTAAGTGGTTCACCTTTGACGGCCGAGCAATTGACTACTGTTGTTGCCTCGTTTGTCTCCTCATCTCCGGCAGCATCGGCAGTTTCTCGCTCTTCTTGCTGCCTGACATTGCATTCCGTCGTATGAAAAGGTTCCGGCGTCGAGCGCAATGAATCTCTACCAGATGCCGTGTTCATCGAGATTGCTGGGAAACACTCCTCCTCCATGTCCGTCACTGCAATACAACGCATGCACACGCGTTTAGTCATGACCTATAGCCCGCAAGTGATTCATAGGAACTTTCGAAATCGCGCGATCATTTCAGCCGCGGGATATGAATTTATATATAGGCTGCGATAATGGCACGATCGTTAGATTATTGTAAAATGCAGCATTCGGTTTTCTTACAATGCATCTGCGGGCAACGAGCTGCGTCGCGTGTCATCGACGATTATTTAGTGCGTATTTGCTGTTGTATTGTTACTCATATTTTTGCTGTTCCCATTTTCACACTGGAAATTGAGCACAGCGATCGTTTTCGTTATCAACACTGGTAATTTTGTATGCATCATGTAACACAACCTTATTTATTTTAAAAATAACCGGTTCGACGCGTCACGCTATTACTAAATTGATTATTTAACCAGCGTGTGCAATGTTTGTATGTTGGTAAGTTTTAACTTAGAAATCGAGGTTTACTCGCACGCAGACAGATAGACATTTAATCAAGTTCGCCTGTTTACTCAATCTCCCGAAGATTATCGAGCAAATCGATAATGATCTATCGACCAAAAAATTCCTTCCAAGTCCACGATGTATTGTAAGAGGCCCGACTTCAATTATCACACTGTCGATTGAATATTATATTTTCTGGAGATACATGTGACCTTGTAGAAAATAACAGCGGAGGAGGATCGATTAGATATCGATCATTTTTTCAAGTGACTTTCTATACACGTACGTGATTTGTACTCTGACTCTTTCATCGAAGAAAGCGACGAGAAAGCTTTTTTCCTTGTTATATTTTATTTGAATAGAATTCAATTGATAGTAACAATTTAGATCTTTTGTAAATACTTGTACTGTAAACTTTCAAAAAACTGAAATTTTTACGTTTTATTGATAAAGTCTAATTTAATTTTTGAGACTTTATATTCACAAAATAAGTATTTATAAACCGTCTCGCATAAGGTATTTAACTGTGAACATTGACTATACAAATAGAATAGAAAGTATCTCGTAAAATTTTCAATTAACCATTGAATATTATATCTAGGAAAATTTCAGGAAGCAATAAAGAATATTATAATGCTAAGCCTACATTAATATTGACTTGAACCTCTACAATATTAGAATTATTATAACATCAATGCGTAAGCTTTTCTCGTAGGTAACGACGTGCTAACAAGGTAAATATACGCAAAATTACGCAAGTCAGCTACTGGTATTAATGTAAATATATATCGTATAACACTGACAGCCTACTTGCTTCAAAATACTATACCGCGTTTTCTTTCTAATAAATCATGGCAAGAATTCACGATCGAAAAAAAAGCATTGCTTGCATCACAGAAAATTAATAGAATTGGATAGTCTAATGGAAAAAATCGTTTCTCATACTAAAATATACAACGTGTTACAACCACTCAAACTAATTTTAAAGGATTGCCCGTCTGAAATTGTTACTCAAGAGTTTCCCGCATTGATAAAGTAGACTCACCGTCGATCCTGCTAGTTTCACTAGTGGAACAGACAATCTGATGGTGTGGCTGTTTAATCTTCTGTACCCTGACCGCTGGTCCATTGCTCTCGACATTTGTTCGCGGTGGACTGGACGCCAGTAAGCTGTAGCTGTGCTCGTTTTTAATTGGTTTTGGTCCACCCAGTGCGGCATCGGTCATCAGTCGATCTCGAAGTACAACCCCACCACAAGATGACTTGTCACGGAGTCCCATTATCCAATCGTCTTCTTTGCACATCAACACATCTTGACCAAGGCTCTAACAACAAGAGTCAAACAATTCCAACGCGTTAATATTACTTTGGGTCGCAGTTGCTAGCGGGACTTCGGAATTCCAGTGTGGAAGTATGTATGCACATGTGTGCCTGTTGAGCGCGCGTCGTCTCTTTTGTCGTTATGGTTGCTTTCGTGAATCGGTAATTTGCCGGTAATGTGTTACGCGTAACTATGTAATTTGCGGTTCTTATTAGAGGAAATGATTGGTGAACATTTCCTCTACGTTTGTTTAACGAATTTTATGAAACGTATAATCGGATCAGAGGAGAAATGATTTTCTGCTCGATCAGAGTTGTGTGATTTTACAGAGGTGACGAAATGCCAATTACAGGAATCGACACACAGGCGCAATCGAAGGAACGTTGTTCACCGAAAATAGAAAGATCACTTGGTCGAAAAATGTCCGCGCATTATTTGTTTATTTAGCGCCTGAAGTGGCAAAAAGAGCAGTAGGAAATAATTGACGTAGATAAAATGAAAAAATAAATGCCGAGGCGCAGGCATAGCAGGCGAGAGAAAGAAAGAGCAGTGGGGCGGGGGGTGGCAGGGGGGGCAGGCTTTTCGCAATAGCCGCTCGCGAGCGGTTGAGTCATGTTGCGCCTTTCGCGCTCGTTTCCTTTCCGCCGACGTTGTCGGAAAGAGTCTCGTATTCCAGCACACTATGCCTATTCAGCATTTTAATGCGGTATTTTGTCGTCCTTCAGCGCGCCTCGCCAAAAAACTCCAACGTCTACACAGCGACAGGTTGCCAACTCACTACTCGTGGGCATAGCGATAAAGCGATAAATCGTTGGTTGAAAGTGGCCGCGCGGAGAGGAGAGAAAAAAAATTTTCCGATCACAGTTAGTTTTGGTACCCGGCGAACGCAGGCTACATCGAGAGGTCAAGGACCGCGCGGTCAAGTTGAAGGTCTTCGCGTGCGTGCCGCACCGCTTGCTTTGCTTCAGCGTCGCTGCTTTGCTGTGGCTGCCGAAGTGAGTTGCGCGGCGAAACGTTCCTTTTCTTACGTACGTGCACATGCACATGTATACCAGTTCCCGCGAGCAGAGCTTTCGGAACATCGACTTTTTATATGTACGCAGTGCGCGTGAGACCGGTTACGCCCAGCCGCCGATCCTTCCTTCTTCTTTTTATGGTAATTTTCGCCTGTGCGAGCTGTCGAATCAAAATTTTTACCGAACGTGTCGTTTGCTGGAGGACAGGTTGCCTAAAAAGCTTTTGCTCGCCTTGAGAATTGAGAATGTGGAAATACAAACTCATTAGTTTTGGAGAAAAAAATGCCAGCAGCTTCTCGGCAGCTTCTCACAGTGGCTATGAAAACGGTTTTTCGAACGTTCGTAATAGCCTCGTAGAAAGTGCCTAATGATAGTCTCAGCTCGAGATAAGAGCAGCGCTACACCACAGAAATAAAGCGACACTTTCTCCGCGCGCTATCGCGCGGCGGCGTGAAACCTTTTTTGGTCACTCTTGTTGTACCTCCTATCAACTGGACCCTGCAGAGGCTTACTCTTGTGCAGCAGGTTCCCGGCCCAGAAGCGAGCATCCGCCGGAAACGCCATCATCCTCCTCTCCTCCTCCTCCTCCTCCTCCTCCTCCTCCTTTCACTCGCTCAATTTTTTTCGCTTCTGCCATTTTCTAGCGACAAATTTCCCTAAAACTAAGAAAGTCATTTCACTTTGCGGCTGTGACCTCGGCGACTTTTAATCAAAAGCTTGCCGATTCAATTAAAGGAAGCTTATACAATTGCCGGGTGTTGATAAACATTACTGGATTATTGCGGTACGATCCATGGCTAGAACAAATTCTCTCTTGCGTCGAGGTTACCAAAAAAGTCTCGACAAGAGGAGCAGAGGAAGAAGGAGTTCTTTCACCCTAGCATCAAGGCAACAAATAAAACTAACGCGCTAGGACTCTATTTGGGCGGAAGTCAAGAGAGGGAGAGAGAGAGTGGAGAAGCGTTCAAGCTGAGCGCGAGTCACAGGCAGGTGCTTTGCCCGGAGTTACGAAAAAAGGTGAACGTCCTCCTCGTCGCGGCATGCCATTGTCGAGATAGACGTATAAAAGAGGGGGGGCTGAGCCTCGACAGCCGAAACGCTGAAACATCGTGAATAGAGGAGTGGGAACGAAACGCATTCCAATAAGGGAGCCGGCATGACAGCTTTTCCACGACGATTTTTCTTGAAAAAGATCCAGCTTCGAAGGGAATACAAGACGCAGGTGTGTATATGCGAGGGATTTTTATATGCGGTGTGAAACTGGTTTATGTAGACCGAGGGACCTGACCAAACGATTTTCGGACGCCTCGCCTCGCCTCGAAAGAGAGAGAGAGAGAGAGAGAGAGAGAGAGAGAAAGATGGCCGCGCTACCGGTTTGTAAACGTCTCGTTGTTGGTCATAGAGGGGCGCCGATGCCAGCCACGCCTGGCAAACATCGCAATTCTCGGGCTTTATACGTGTATTGATCAATTGAAGGAAAGGATGATGTAATTTTTAGTCGTGATGCAACTGCTAATTTAGAAAGTGTACGCAGCGCTGATAGGAGATATCAGCTAAAAAAACGTTTTAATCGCGGAAAGCGTATGTGCGTCGAAATGAACGTGGCGATAAGGATGGGTGATGTTGGGACTAGAAAAAATATGAAACCCCCTTTGAATTTGGATTTTGAACGGTCGGCGAGGTAACTTCTGAAAGAGAATAATTAGCTTGAGGCTACTATGTTGTGGAAGTAGAATGCGTTTACTTTTCATTGCTTTTTAACGTGTTTGCAGATAAATTATCTATAGTTGCGCATTGTTTCTCTCCAATCGCCTACGAGCATTCTTCTCTCGACCTTCGGAAAAGTAGCGTTCACGAATGTCCTGATAAAAATACAAATTACAATTCCGCAACATTAACAGAAAACCAGCAGTTCGTTCGACGTCCGCGGAACATAGGCGAGGGGAAAGCTCCGCGTCACCGCGTCACACGTGCGACCTTGGAGTGTCGTTGTATTTTTTCCCCCTGCGCTGAAAAAACTAGACTCTGCTTCACCGATACATAAAAATCCTCGCGTTGCGATGGTATGCGCGCGATGCATTGCTCGAGCTCAAGGCCGCGACGACGGAGCAGCAGCTCGCCACCACTTGGCTTCTACCATGCACACCTATGTGTGTGTGTGTGTGTATGTATACACGACGCCTACATAACTGTAAAGAGCCGGCGTGGGTTAACTGTAACGCCTTTGCACGCACGCGTTGTAGCCAAAGACACTGCGTGTAATGCCACACTTCTTGCTTTTTCCACTTGGACATTTGTGTTGCCAATGATCGAAGAAAGCCGGAAGGATGTGCGTCCATACGAAGTCCATATGAAGTTATTGATTTATCGGCTGCTCGTAGAGCTCGGTCATGACGCAATATTTACTTACACCAGCTAAAATGCCTGTTTACGCGGTGTCAAATGGCGCGGATATCCCCCTTTCCGAAAAAAGCTCCAATGATCAAAAGAGAACTTTATCTTGTACGTTTATTCGTGACAATGCGCGGGCAAACGAAAAGTCGCGTATAAAATATGATTTTTCGTTATTTTTTCGAATCGTCTACGTGTGTCGCAAAATGAAGAGCCGTTTTTATAAATCGTATGTAGATAAAATGTAGCTTCAGACCTGAATCATTCTCTTTTTTTCTTTTTGTTTGTTTTCTTGATAAGCTTCTGGCTCGCGTAAGATCAATTAATTATCCGTCGTCGGTTTTTCGCATAATATTAGCGGTGACTAGAGACGCACGTAGTACTTATCGCAGGCAGCTTCCGATGGATTGTTCACGAGAGCTTTATTATTTATCGTGCTCGGAAGCGGAAAAGCTGCTGCGTCGTGTTTTATCGACGATTCGTTGCGATAGCCTGGCGACAACTTCGCCTAAGTTTCTTGTTTATTTGCTCACAATAGCACGTTGCGTGCAAAAGCTACAGACCGCCAAGTCCGAAAAGAAGAATAATCGTTTGTTCTATTTCCAAAGCTGCCGAAGGCCGACGGCTAGAAGCGGGTCATTGCTGCGTTATATTCGCGCTCGCGATAAGGAGTCAGCTAAGAGCAAAGCACCTGTGCAAAGCTATCACCATGTTCATGCTGTATCGATCGACGACGCGAGCAATGAATGTTTTATCGAGGCGCCTCGTCTCCGCAGTCATGAATAACGCTGAACAATAAAAAAGTGTAACGCACCGCGCGAGCTTTCCTCGATTTATTTTAGACCTCTTATCTCGCCAACTGTACGAATACGTTGCGCAGGGCTTACAAGTGGAAGTTCACGCAAAATCTACATGAACTTACCGTGTCGACAAAGTAGGAGTAGTCCCCCCAAAGTTCCTTGAGGTCGCTTGTCCCAGCGTCATAATACTCCATCATCCTTTGCTCTGTCTATGACTCTTGAAAAGCTCCGCTCACACGGCCAATGTAACCGGCTTCTTCCCTCCCGTCCTCTCCTTGCTTCTTGACTTTCAATCGTCGCTCAACGGCGGTCTTTCTCGGATTGTTTCAACAGCGGCAGTAGCGCAGCATCGTGGGGAGAGAGAGAGAGAGCCCTTTCACTGCAATGTGCACATACGACATACACGATGACACTGGCGTGCCGAGAAAAAGGGGGTTACGAGGGTTCTAGAGCGGGGGTTTTTGTCATAATTTATAACCAGCGAATACAGAGGTTCGCGCGGATTCGATCGCGGCCTACTTTTGCACAGCAGGCACGTGTGCGCACCGGTAGACCGGTCAATGGACTTGCAGGCTCGTATCCCTTTAAATTGGCGACAAGGCTCTCATCCAGATGGCCAGCGCCTGCGAGTCGTCTCTCGCCAGCAAGCACAGCGCGGCGGAATGGAGATAAGCCAGCTCGTAATGCTATAAAGATAGAAGGCGGAAAAGACGCTCGACCTTAATTCAAAGCGTCAAGTTTGAGCTGATTATCGCGCAGAGACTGTTAACCCGTTTCCATTTGTGCCGCGAGCGCGCAGAGATCCACTTGCACGCGAATCAATAACAATTGGCAACGACGATCTTGCTCGCATGCATATAAGACTCGGCGAGCGCGCTCGCTGAAAATAGACCGCGAAGCGGAAGCAGCGCGTCGCTCGGGCGCTGTGCATCGCGCGCGCGCGCGCGCGACTGTGACGACGCTGGAAAGAAGAAAAGGCTGCGCGAAAAAAACCGGTTGGGCTCTCGTGCTCGGCGCCGGCGGGGCTCGCCTTCTCGCGCGGATCCGCGTCGAAAGTACAACATCTGGAACGAGAGATCGCAAGCACGTGCTTTACTCCTTTTTCGCACACAGGGCACTCGCATCGCGCACGGCAATAACAAGCTCGCCAGGCTCTGTTTGCAAACAATCGATTAGCCGTCGTCACTGGTACTGCGTCGGCCGTCGCCTCGCATGCGCACGGGGACAATGGGCGTCGATAGGGGTTGACCGGTCGGAGGCGCTCGGGGCTCGGGCGCAAGCACGGCGCCAATCACCAAACATATGCATCCGCGGCAGCTGCGGAGCGCGCGCGCGCGCGCGCACACGTGATCGTGCGCGGACCAGCGAAGGCAGGAAAGCAATGTTGTGCTGCCATATGGGCGACGTTACCTGTGACGCTTGCGCTTCGCCGAATCGCCGGCAAACGTGCGAGCTCGAAGCACTCTCTTGGCAGCGTCGATCACAACACACTCGCGCGACCGAGGAGCACTGGGCGTTGTCCTTTTCGAATTTTTCGCGGCGGCTCGGAAAACAAGCCGCGGCGGACGCGCGCGCCTGTGTGATGCGCGTGAGAAGTGGGAGGCGAGCCGCCAGCGGCGAGGAGCAGCAACAACGGCGAGCGAGCAGCGACGGTCGATCGTTCGACAACGGCGAAGCCTCAGCTCCGAACGCACGTGGGACTACGGCCGCACTGAACCAGCTCTAACTCGCACTTCAGTCTTTGTCGTCGGTTCCTGGCGCTGCTTGCCGCGGCGCTTTGCCTCAGCGGCCCACGGCTGCTATGATTGCGCACACGACGGAGCGGAGAGAAAATGCCGAGCCGCCGAGTCGCTCGACCAACCAACGCGAACCACCTGTTACTAGCGGAGACTTGCTGTGGCGTTCAAAGCGCCTCCATACGGCCGTGCGCCTCGACGACGACTCTGTGTACTGCTACTGTATCGATCTCCATGTGGCCGCTACGCTATGCTTGCGCCGTGCCGCCTGCATGCCGGCTCTTTCCGCCTCTCTCTCACGCTGCGTCTCTGCGTCTCTGCGAGTCCGCGAGCCGCGAGCCGCGAGCCGCGGGATGCACGGGGAAAACGCCCCCCAACGGCAGCGCCATGCTCGCGAGCCCGTGGACTGCCCGTGAACAAGATCATGCGCCTTTTCGTGTGCGTGTGCTTTCTCATCGCGAGATGCGGGTTGGCTCAGACTAGGGGCACGTTCGCGAGCCTCGCATATGGCACTGACGAAACTTTCAACGAGTAAGCTCTGCAGGCGCTTCTCAAGAGAACGATTTACATGGCTTTCACCGAGAATTGCATTGCTGTCTGCTGACCAGGCCGCTGCAGTTGTGCACGCGGAGACAGATTTACGCAATCTCGATTCTCATGATTTTTCCGCGGTGCTTGTCTCTTTTCTCCACGCATGGTCGACACGTGCGCTCGCCATTTTCTTCCCACTCTCAATGTGTTCCGCTGAAATCGTCCCGAAAACTATTTCCCTTATTGTGTTGCTTGATATTAGCGGTCGGCCTGCCGTTCTTAGTGCTTTGCAATCGAGTTGGAAACTAGAAGAACTGGCAGAACTGATTGCAGAATCTTGATTAGTGATAAAGTGGGTCAAATTGCTCCGAAATCATTTTCCAACATCACGCGCGTTTCTCGCTTTTCGAATTATATTCAAATGATTTTTCTGCCCTTTTATAAGTAGGCTACCGCAGGCAAAAAGTTAAAAATCAAAAAGTGAACGGTAAGAATTTCGTTGCTTCAAAGTCATCCTCGAGTGAAAGTACGAATACCGCTATTTTTTTCCGGTGGCAGTAACACGAATGATCATTGTAATAATTATACATCGACACGTAAGGCACAGCGAAAAATTTTCCCGAACGATCAGCATTTTCATTGAAAAACAGATGGGCAAAAGCGTCTACAGTTCTGCAGACTAAACACACGTACGGCAGCAATCGTAAGCAGGCGCGTCTGCTCGAGAGGATCTCTGTTTATAATTCGCTCTGACAAAAGAGTTGATGATGTCTAATTCCAAAAAATACCACACTTTTGATGCAAGTATTATATACGGGTATACATAGTAGAGATGATCGTAAATGCGGGTCAGCATGCTGTCAGGAAAGATAATCTGAATTTTTACGCGGCTCGGCCGAGCCACAAGGGGCGTGTGCCCGCCCATCTTTACAAGTCGTAAGGTTTCGAATACAGATTTAATGTAACAAAACAGAAGCTACTGCCTGCTAAGTACCTCGAAAATGGGCTTTTTAACGAGCAGATATTATCAAAATTATGACAAGATATCGATACTATGATTCACAAAACGACGTTGCTGGATGTTAATGTTAAAATAAACTGCAATTAGAAATCGTTGGTAGTGATTGTATTTGTAAACGACGACTGCTAATTATATAGTAAGCTAGAAGTAAATATGCTTTCGTCATAGCACTTGCCAACGTATAGGTTGAATAAAGTTAAAACTACTTCGCATTTATGCTAATTCAACTTCAACAATGATTAATGTTTTGTGAATGAGGCAGTATTTACCTGAGATAATAGTGATATCTTCTATTTATCGAAAAAAAGATCAACAAGAAAATGTAACACACACTCGGCTGAACCCGAAGTGAGCGAGGATCTATACTCTGTTTTACCGATCGTGGTTTTCGTGCTATGAGTAATCACCACCTGAATGGTGGAAATGAATACAGTATCATAACAACGCTGCACGATTGGAGCGCGTTTTCTTAGCTTTTTATAAATAGTTTTGTAAATAGATTTTTATCAGAGTTTTTAAAATGTTCAAAATCATAGTGTGCCTTATGTTACTATATGGACTTTTTGTGCAACAAGGTGAGTTGAATAATATGTTAGGGGTTAGTGATATTAGTCGTACGTTCATAACCAATTTTCCATTACGGGCGTGGCTCTTGTAAACAAATCGATTCTTTGACAATTGACTTCAGTTTTTCGGAAATTATGAATCACCTATTATCCTTTACTTATTCAAACGATATTTTTTTCCATAATTATATCCATGGATTTGCTGTTATACATTAGAATAAATAACATTATTTCAATATTGCCTTCAGTTTTAATGTTAAAATACTGTCATTTTTACTATGGTTTTCAATTAATACACATTTGCAAAAATATATTATTACCAGGAGATACATGGTTATACTGCTATCGCTGTAATAGCAATCAACCAGGCTGTGGTACACCCTTCAACTGGTTATGGTATTGGGGAGAAACTTGTCCAGAGTTCGATGACAAATGCGTAAAGATTATTGAAAGAAAAGGAGGTAAATACATTTACTTTTTCAAATAAAGGCTTTTGCAAAATAATGTTAAAATGAATTATTTATAGCTGAAACAATTATTACTCGAGAGTGTTTGAGTGCTGTGAGAGGATTCAGAACTGACATTCCAGCAGATAAATATGAAGGGTGCAGACCAGCCGCCAAGGATGTTAGATTAGGGCATTATGTGAACAATTCAATTATACAATTAGATATACATAGAGATTACTATGATGAGACAACATGGTGTTTCTGCTATTTTGATCATAGGTGTAACAGTGCCTCAAGTACAACAATGTCTATTCTCTTGATAGTTAGCATTTTTACCTTTAGGTTATTTGCCTAATATACAAAAAAAGAATGACATTTGTCAATTACACTTTAAGAATCTTAAAATATCACAATTTATAGTGATATTAGTATTTACCATTCCGTCCTATGCTCGGCACAATGCTTTTATGCCAAATAATTATATACATTTTTTACACAAAAGTGGAAAACGTTTATTTATTGATTCAAATCTACAGGCGGAATATCATAGCTTGTAATTTCAAGTATAGTTTTGGTTTAACCAAAAATATTAACATAGATTCACTGCCTTTATCTTAATAAGATATTGCAGAGTAAGATTTCTTTATAGCATAGTAAAGTTTTGATATTAATGTTTTGATAAATGACTTGTATATTTTTTTAATAAGCAGTAAATAGGTTATTTGTATTGTAACAATGATTTATTGTCGCAAGACCAAATATTAAATTCCAATTTGACCACTCAAGAGATATGTTAATGTTAGTACAAATTCTGTATAGAATTTTGTTTTGTCATTCATATTGATATAAGTAAAAACATATAAAGAGACTCATGCTTAAATAATAATCATTACAGTAAAGATATATTAAAGTTGATTTTATTTTTACAAATAATTCCGTACTTTTGTCCTTAACCGTCAATAATTTCTTATATCAATTTCGTGTACCTTATGGTCACGCTTCGGCTTATCATAATTCAAGTGCTGCTATAATAAACTACTTGTTTGAGAGTTTGTATTTATAAGTATATGTACACATATAGAACGCTTATTAATATACTTTCGTAAATTTAGAGCCAATTGATGTAGATATTGAACAATAAATGGGATTCTTTTCTATTTGAATTTTAGTTTGAAATTAGATATTACAAACCTAAACATTATTATGCAGATTTTTTTAACTTGTTAATATTATGCACAAAAAATTAAACGTTTAATACATCTTAGAAAAAAATCGTGTACATATGTAAAAATCCTGTACATATTATTCGATTGCTCGACATTTATACTCGCATCACAGTTACTCCTTTAATTTTTTTTGTTTTTGAGGGGGGGTCGAGATTTTTCGTTGTGTGCTTGCCTATTTCACGTTCATTTTCATCGAGATAGAAAAAAATAAAAATGTTAACATAGCTTCTTTCAGTCACCTTTCAAAAATCTTAAAGTGCTTCGTTTAAAAAGAGACTACTCGAAATTGTCAATTCGCAAGCACGGGCTTGTAAAAAAATTGCCGAATTTACATAATTTTACAAGCAGGAGGAAGATTCGCATAACATTCAGAATAAATAAAAATCTGAAACAAGACGATTGCTTTTTCTTCTCCTGAAAAAATGCGTAACAGCTAGTTCGGGAGAGGGAAATAAGCCTTTATATCGTTTAGAGCATACCAAAGCCCTTTGAATAATTAATTGCTTTGAGTAACCGATCTTGCAATTTCTCTAATGTACTATACTCTGGTAACAATAACACATTAAAACACGTATGAGCTATTGGTAATCTGTAATGGCATATTATAGAAAATTAATAATGATAAATAATGACAATGATAAAAACCATAAACTTAAACGAAAATTGTTTAAATTTTGAAAATATTAAAAAAAACAATACATTACCTGTCTGAATCCGGTCCATGTCGAGCAATCACCAATTTGAGATGTGAAAGGCCTCCTACAGGGACTCGATCGCTACCAGTAGTAAATTGCAGAAGTCTCCTTTGACTTTCAGGTGACAGAGAGTGAGCAATTTGCCAGAAATTTCGTATTGTATCACTTTCTGCTGTATAACCATCGTATTCGGTGGCGGCTTCCAATTCGGAGAAATCGAAAACTTTACTACCACAAATGAGCTGTTCGATTTCCTCTGGTCTAAACAGTAAAGCTAAAGGACTTTCATCTGTAACCATTTGAAAACCTCGTCTAAACGCTTTAAATTGACTCTCCACAGATTGATTGAGAAGGAAATCGGCATAAAGATCCATGAATTCTTTTTTGTTCTCTTGTGTTACGTAAATTTCATCACCGTTCTCTTTCAAGTCGTGAAACAACACCGAGCCGAAAACATCTCTGGAAATATTAAATACCATTTGTTAAATTTATTTTCAAGACCAAACAAATTTATCATTAAAACAAACTTACTTGTAGCCAACTTTGAATGTTTGCATAAACGTGTCGGCCATATCGTCAGCAGTATATTCTAACATTTCTAACAGTGTGCGATATAGCGTTGGATTCCAATCTTCCAAATCTGAAAAGCTACCTTTTCTACCTAACAATTTACGATACACTACCATGGGAAAACGTATATCCAAAATAACGTTATTATAAATTGCTAATCCAAGAACTACACCAATAAGAGTATATTGTGCGTCACTTTCAAACGATGTTGGATTAAACCAAATAGTCTGGGTGTCTTCCTGTAATTTAGTCATTTTGTATTGTACATTTTTTTATAATGCAATAAAAATATCATAATATCTATTATAAAAACATACTTGTGTAGTAAACATGCCATAATCAGGATTGAAAATTTCTTCAACTACTAATTGAAAAAATTCCTTTGAAACGCCACCTTCGTCAACACCCAACTCCCCTTCAAATTCAACTACTAATTGTTTTTTCAAGTCGTAAGGATTTTCAATAGCAACTAATTCTAATTCGACTAAAGCATCTTCTATTAGGTGATCTCTTCTAACCTAATAATAAAAATTGTATACATAAGAATAATTCAATCTTATCGAGTTCAGAACATATGTTATATCAAAAAACTTATTAGATTTAAATGGATTTTTACCTTTATTCTAAGATAAGGATTCGTAGGGCGTCCAACAACTGTTTGTAAAAAGCTCATTCGACGTTCACTGTACATTCTTATACGACTATCGTAATACAACCCAAGCGTTTTCGTCGCGGGAGTCAATATAAATGAATAATTCATAAAGCTAAATTTCTTTGGCTGTTCACTCTTGTAGTAAGCAAAGTCTTTATCCATCTCAACAGCATCGCTCAAAGGCTCATTGTAAAAGTCTACAAAAGATATCAGTGGATTACGAGCATCTAACGAAGAGATACCCAACTCAACAGCTAAGGGATCCTGAAATGACGTCACAACGTAAATAAAAAAATAAGTTTGCATAATTTATTTGGTGATTTAATTTTTATGTACTTGAAAAGCTGCTGTTGTTTTCTGGCTAATTTTTTCAGCAGCGTTTGCTTCACCGTCGTCCTCGTCGCAAGAAAGTTCTGGTGAATCCAGCTCACCAGCTATAATGCTTGCATAGTACAAAATTTTCATTACTTTTGTTGGGGCTGTGATTGTATCTGCATCTTGAACGCAATAGTCTCGAGTAAAGATACCACCAATCACCTAGACAACACGATTATGTTAATAAAATATCACGAACTTGGACATAAATTATGTGAAAAGTGAGCTACTTTAATAGTAATAAGCTGTTGAAGAGCTTGCAGTAGAATTGGCAATCGATTTTTGCAGTGACGAGCCCAAATTCGCACAAGTTTGGCCTGAGCCGTGACGGGCAGACATGCCGCTGCTTTGCACAACATATGTAATGCCATTTCCAAATACTCGCTGCTACCCAGTACAGGTATTTCGAAAACAATTAAAAAGACGTTCAACAAGCTATCCGTGCTGTCAGCAGAATTACCACCAAATACTCGCAGATCCAATTCTATGTTATCTGCCAATGTGACTAGAGCATGTACCAATGCTGATTCAAATGCTTCTCCTGAAATATCACGTATCTATAAATAACTGACCACTCATATTTGACACTGTAAAATCTTTTGAGTCGATCTGCTATATACCTGGTAAAGACCAAAGTGTTTCAAAAGCTCTGCGTACAGCTGGTAAATCTACATTTGTATCATCAAGTTGAGGAACTATGGGGGTAGGATCACTACTATCTTCTTCTTTATCTTCTCCTTGAAGTGATCGAACAGCCTCTTTGCTCATTTCTTTTAAGGGGCATAGCAAAGATGTTGGTGCTCTATCAAGTAATGCTGTTATAGGAGAATCATCTTTTTCAGATTTTAAAAAACTTTGGCTCAAAGCTTGTGCTGATGAAAAGACTTCTCCTAATGTTCTGATAAGAAGTGAATATGTTTCTTCCACTTTGCATTTTTTTATAATATCCAAGAGTTTGGTTTCTGTGAGGTATGGCACTGATTTAGCTGCAAACAAACAAATAAAGAATACCAATTGTTTTCAAATAAAATATTAAAATTCTTTTTCTGTAATTTATTGCAAACACAATTTTTAACATGCACAATTAATTTTTAGCAAACAATGAATTTTGAATTTAACTAAAATTTCATTTGGCTCTTGACTCTTTAATCACATTTTTTGCATCTACGTATCTCAGATACAAAGCCAATACAATTAGTTTATGAACTAGTGAATTATCATTGTTATTAGATGTTTTGGAAGATTTATGAAGCTTGGCATTTATTCTTTTAATTTTTTTCTTGGAAACACTTGATTGTTTGCGTTGCTTATTTTTACTTGTATATGCATCAGATAAATCTAAAATTTTCAGAAACATTTGAAAATGAAAAATGCACAAAATGATCGTAAAGAATTGATAACAAACTTTGATCAAGAGGTTTTATAAAATCAAGTATTATACTTCTGTCATCAGTTTCACTAGAGTAATCAACAATTGAATCTACAGCATTTGACTCCTCTGGCAAGAGGTTATTAGTGGCTTCTATCTCTATATTTTCAAAAATATTTGAAAATAAATTAATGATGTAAATATAATTTTTTTCAACTTACCTTCAACAGAACATGCAGGATTAACATTTTTGCTTGGTAGGCTTTTGGCTACTGATGCAGGACCTGGCTCCAGAGTTGTTCGTGCTACTTTACTGGGCTGCACACCATCACACAAACGTGCTTCTTGTGCAAATAAGAGAACTGCCTGTGCTGCTGCTTCGTTTGCTGTGAGATTTGGAAGCTGAAGCAAGAAAATAATAAACAGTAAAAATTTGACGTCATGATGGAATAATTAAATCAGTTCCATCAGATCAGTGAGTTATCTAAGTAATTATCTGTGAATTAGTATTTTGAGAAATTGTCATTGTATATTTAAATAACCATTCACTCAAACTTAACAAAATAAACTAAAAGTTAATTAACCAATTGAAAAAGTACACTGTCAAACATGAGCATACTTTGCCACTCGATGCACAGTGCTGATTGTCACAGTTAGAATTGCCACAACCATCAGTCAGCTGATAGAAGTAGCGTTCAATTAATTTCTTGGCAGCTGCTCGCTTCATATCGTTGCAAGGGCTCTCTGCTCCTACCCTAAAAATGTTCACAAATAATTCAGTGAACACAAACACCGAACATCTAAAATCTGAATATATACATCTATTTTCAGCTAAATTTTTCTTCAGTTAAAACACAAGAGATTATTGAACCGATTTTACAATGTATTAATAGTAAGAGGAAGAGTAGTTTTTGGCAAAAGATTTCTCTTATGATAAAAATAAACATCAGTAGAAAGAAAGAGGAGGGGGAAAGAGAGAGAAAGAGGATAAGAGAGAAGAGGAGAGGGAGGAAGAGAGGGAGAGGGAAGGAGAGAGAGAGAGAAAGAGAGGGAGAGAGAAGAGAGGACCTACGTATACAGCGCGTAGACAAAGCAGGACTAATTATAAACTTAAGGTCACATAGAAATGTTGAAAAGTCATTGCAATATATTAACGCGATTTGTTAAAATAAAATCATTTAACCTATTGAAATAAAAAAACAACGGCATTAAACTGTTAAAAAGAAACTTCAAATTAACCTCCTTTTCATGACGGCTATTCGCTTGGAAACTTAAATGTGAAACGAAGATGCAAAGGTAAACAAAGACACGTAAAACGCCAGAAGCAGTAGGCAGCACGAGCAGCCGCTTTTAAATGCTTGTCTCTCCCTCCCCCCCCCCCCCCTCTCATAACGCGCATCGTCTGCAAACATTTCTGTAGGAAAATTAATCCAAAAAAGCGCCACAATCGGTATAGTTCTCTATTTTTGTTTTTTTTATTTGAAAGAGGTTAGTTGTCAACAAAGCATTACATAATTATCTTTGTATTGCTGACGTGATATTTGTTGGATGATATTTTGTGTGCTAGGTATTACACACCTGGATGATGCGCGATCTTCTCCAGGGTCCCCTTGGCTCTTGGCGTTCATAGAACGTGCCTCAGCCTCGTGATCTCGGCCGTCGCTAATATGCAACGACGAAACCCTTAAACACTCGTTTGTTCAATGTGTTGATAGGGAAGATCCGTCCTCGTGAGGACAAAGCACGCAAAATCTCAAGTATGATTTTTTATCAAACAAACAACACCTGGAGGACCAAACACCACACAAATCAACTGCACGACACTGCCCGAGCTACATGCAGTTCCTTTTTATTCCACGATCGGAAACCACACATGTACACATCTGGTACACATACGAGCAACTGACGTACGCGCAACCGTATGCGCGCACGAAGAGCTGATTTCTCTCTCTCTCTCTCTCTCTCTCTCTCTCTCTCTTTCGCTCGCTCGCTCGCTCTTCTATTACCGTTTCATCTGTGTTTTCATTCGCTTGCTCGCTCGATCGGCGAATTTTTATCGTTTGTTTACTTAATTGCGTGCTCCTCTTATAGATGCTGTCGCCATTGATGACCTTATCGTTTAATTTTTAATTTTATGAGGATCCTAGATATTTATCTTACCTAATTTCCGAGATTCTTACTGCATTAGCTAATTGATAATACTTTCGACTATTTTGTATCTTGATACTTTTCATATTGTTTATATTTTATTGTTTACATTTTGCTGACAGCTGTGTATGGCAGGAAATTACTTTATCAACAGTACATATGAAAGCTGAGCTTTATTTGAATGTGTTTAAATTACATTTTTTGCAACTTCCAACAATTGATTGTGTTACGCTGAATTGTAAAACGTAAATGAGTATCATTTAGAATATTAAATAATTTTGTGTTCTTTATGTAATTGATTAACAAATAATTTTGTTTCTTCTTGATATGCGTTTCAATCACAACATATTTGTCCAAAGTTAATTTTGGATTCTATATTTATAACTTCGGGTTAGTTGAAAGGGTGACTTATTGAGAAGAAAGGGAAACCAATAACATAACATATTTATATTTATATTTTGTAACTTTATCAAATAATAAGTACGATCGAATGGTTTCTCAGAAATGTGAACGCATTTTCAAGCGTTACTGACTAGATAAATAATTCAAGTTCACTTTTCGATTGGATTTTGTAAGATTGCTTTAGATTGCTTCAAAGTAGCAAAATATAATTTTTACAAAAAAAGTAATACTCCAAACATATTTTTGCAAATTTAGAAATATTCGATGCAATCGAATGTAATGCACCGACGACAACACGGTAATAAAGCTCGAAAACTCTCATATTGAAGTTTACGTTTTATATATGTTTACACTGATTCATATCAATGCATGTACTTTCAATTAATTTGTCAGTCTCATTCTGATGCTATTAAACAAGCCATGCATCTATTTGAAATGATGGATATATAATGCGTGTGTGTGAGAGTGTGTGTGTGTGCATGCGCGCGCGCGTGTGTATGTGTGTGTGTGTCTGTATAACGTAAATGATAATGATGGATTTTTCCCTTGAACTGGCGCCAAAATTGACCTATCACGATCACATCGTCTGCATTCATTTGTCTAAAGCATCGTACTGCTTCATTTTTTCTTTCCCTCATCAACTTTATTTGGGAATGCCGACGAATCAGAGATGAAATATTTATACTCGCGCGAAAACATATAAAACTATAGGTAATAAAATCATCCTGACCCAACAAGGCGATGACTTCACCTGCATGTGAATGTATATTAGTAACATTCTTCTTGAAAACAACGCGGGCTATTTTACAGAAAACTGGATCATCCTGGCCGGATGTTGGTATATCTGTATATCCTTTGAGAATTTGTTACTCGCACCGATAAATATTTGACGACTTTAAGCTTAATGAATAGAGTGAAAGCCTCGAAGATGTATTATTTCGTACATACGCCAAGATTACAAGCTATTTATCGTGTATTTTCAAGACGTGCAGCTAAGAGGATTAAATTATTTGAAAAAAAGTTGCTCCTTTGAACGACTATTGTATAAATAATATTTTTACATAACTGGGTTATTCTTTCTCTAATTCTTTTATTCATATTAATGAGCTTTAAGTTGATTCTTCCTTTTGTACTGCACGAGGAAAAATGTTTTCTAACAGAGTTTTAATTCATTTGCCACCTACCAACAAAAAGTGTAAACGATACAATAAAGTTTTAATCTAGTGCACAGAATGGGGGGAGGGTTAAATGTAAATAATACATTTTATTTAATATGCAGTCGAAAATATTCATTTGCCTATACTTTTATTTTGTTTGCAAACAAAAATTTATATCTCGAATACCCGTGCAATTCCTTTTGATTCAGAATAACCGAACAGCAAAAAGAAATCACGTCATTTGGGGTTTGGGTGATGGAAATATTATGGCTTCATCTCAAGCATAAAGTTAGGGAGCAAGAAAAAGTTAGTCGAAAAAAGGGGGAAAATCCAATAAAACGTCAAGCAGAATCAGGGAGCCACGAATAAAAGTTGTATCGTTCGGGCTCAAATAATGAAATGAAATACATACAGTACAGTCTTGCTATCATGCCGAGTCAGAAAGAAAAAAAAAGAAAAGCGTCGAATTAGCCGTAAGTATGAAGCTGAAGTTGTTATTATTCAACGAATACGTAGTCACAAGAAGCTGGATCGAATATAATTGAGAAAATTGACTAGCGAGGCGAGCGCACAAGCCTTAATCGAGGACCCCCCGACGATGAAGAAGCGCTGATAAGACAGAAAATGAGCCTCGACCTAAGCATCCTTCTTTTCTCTTTTGTATTGCTTCCTCGCGGGCGATCGAAACTTCATACTTGCCACGTGCATAAAAATCGAAGACGAGAATCTAAATTGTCGTTCTTTTTTTTTCTTTTTTATAAAAAGACACGTGTCTTTAAGCTATAGCTCATAAGTCTTTTTTTTTTGCACCTGACTAAGCCTTATATTTATTATAATGAAATAATCAATCATCCTCTTTAATCTTAAATAATTCTTAAAGAAATTAGTCTACCGCCATTCAAAGGTCATCACAAGAGAACAAAGATCAAATCTTTTCGCTAGCTAAGAATTATTAGAAAAGGTCAAATCATTCAAAATTCATGCCATTTTTAACTTGGTAATAAAATTCCTAAAAAATTTCTGCTATTAGAAAATTGTCTTAATATTAAATAAAAGTTTATTTGAGCGTATCTTTTTAATAATTCAACTTTTTCCAATAATTTGTTTTAAACAGACGGATTTGATCTCGGTTTTCTATTGATGAGCTTTAAATTACGATTTCTGTAAAGATGACTTAAGGTTAAAAAAAGAAGTTGATTTTTCAATATATTGAATTAAGTTTCAAAAAAAGATATAAACTAAAATGAAAAACTTGTACCTATTCATTTGCTATAAAATCAGCTTGTCTAATGGTCTCCTCGTAAGTAGATAAGCAAATGCTTGGTCAGGCACATTGTATTCCATCACTGGATATTGGTGTGTACATGCACGCATGCTGTTATTGTTATAATTGATATTGTTAACATGTGCGTAGATGTGTTTTAAGAAAAAGACAAGCGAGTGCGTAAGCTTGTTAATTGTTATAATAGCTCTTGTCTTTTCGTATTATGATTTTATGAATCGATAAATTGATTCATGACATAGTATTTCGCTAAAGTTATAACGGTCTCACTGGTTCATTATACTTTAAAGCCGATAAAGGCTTTAATAGCCATCGTAACTAAACCAATAGCTATATGAATCTAGGATGTATGAAAATCAATAACGCGTCCAAGTTTTAAAGGTAATAACTGAGCTCTAAAATGCAAACTATAATTTGCAAACATCAATAAAATCGCAAAGCTACAATTTCCGTTTTAACTTCTAATAAAAAAATTATTTTATTTACAAGTCGCGAGAATAAACCATCTGAAACTAAATATTATTGTTTTTGTTTTCTTAAAACATCTATAAGCTCACAAATGTTTATACAAATAAATTAAAAATATTGAAATGCAAACTCTAATAATCTCCTCTAAAAGCTACGTAAAAGAAAAAAAAACGAAAGATAATGAAACCGAAAACAATATATCGGATATCTCCGGCCAACTTATTTCTCAGGCCTGTAGCATCAGGAGCGAATGATCAAAACATAGGAAGACAGTTAGACACAGACATTAAAGTAAAACGACTGATTGTGCTACTTGGCAACGCCGTACACGCTTCGTACCGCGGATTTTGCCCAACTGTATACGCTGTTAGCCAGCAGCTGTGAAATAAAACACGCCAGGCTGTTTTCACAATGAGGCCGACCTTCACCTTCGTTAGCTACGTTGCGCCGCTACTACTGCGTGATTCCTTATCTCGTTCAGCTGTGATGATTGGATTGGAAACGCTCGCGCATTATATATCAAAGCTTCTCTCTCTTTCTCTCTTTCTCTCTATGTCGCGCGCGCGCGTGCTCGAAAATTGGCTAGCGATGGATTTATATGATGGGATATAGGATTTCTGAGTTTTGATTGTTTGTACGGATAGTCTTGATTAAGTCAGGACGAATATCTGTTGTAAGGTAATGCTTTCCGTTAATGCTTTTGTACAAAATTAGATTAGCTAGGGAATAGTACTAGCTATGATTTTGTCAAAGTCGCAATATCTTGATCGACTAAAAACACAAATGCTAACAAACTGCTTGGGAAAAAAATTCAGAAATTATAGATTTTCGAAAGAAAAGTAGAAAAGCTCGTGCATAGTCAGGCATAACAAGTGCTATGTATATATCTTCTCTTTTTAAGGCAAAATATACAAATTAGAGAATAATGCTGATAAAAAGTAGCTATGGATGATGTGAAAGTAGCATTCAATTCGAGGTAGACCGAGGTAGCTACTGATACAGTCATACATATATAGATATAGGTGCAGCAGTCACAGCAGCCGAAAATCCACGCGCGCGCGCGTGTGACGCGGACGCCTATCTGGAAATGATCAATACACCTTGGCCCCCAGTAGCAGCGGCGTGCTGCTGCTTTCGCCACCCCTCCCGCTTAGTCGGAGTCATGTCTGATCGATGTTGCCAACACGCGCCCTCTGTCCCCCTTTCTGCCTGTCTGTATCCTTGCTACTTAGTTTCCATTTCTTCTTTTCTCTTTTTCTTACTTTTTTTCTCTGATCAAAGGGGTATCTTTTTATAGGACACTTTACGGAGGTTCTTAAAAAAAATTTTCCTACGTGGCATTTGTAGTGTTTTTTTTTCTTTTCCTCTCTTCTTCTTAAATCGCGAACGCAAACCTCTAAGTTGGAGAAGTTAAAGGCAACGAGGGGAAAGTCACCGGCATTTTACATTATACAAATGGAAAGTATTTCCGCGCGATTCACCATATTGCTAAGTTGAATTAAGCCTTTGAGCTGAGTTCAGGAATCGGGTTAGTTTGACTTTTACTTTGTAACTACTGTGATTTCTTGCAATCGTCTTGAGCTAGGATTTTTCATTTTTTGGAACTAACAACTAAACTTATGCCTTTATAAAAAAAACATCGCAGTACTTTCATTATAATCATTTAGCGAAGAAAATATAGCGTTCAACTATTTTTGGAAATCGTTAAAATATTTCAAATATAAAAGCTGAACTGCATTCACGACTCGATCGAACAATCATAGCTTGAACATTTTAAATAAAATCGTGTTTTCAAAACTATTTTAGTTGAAAACTATTCATCTTGAAATACCCAAAGAAGAATAATCGTTCAATCGAAAAAATAAGTCTTAAGTTGCAAAACAAAAAGAATAGAGTGAAAAATGTGAAAAGTGTCCAAATAAAAGTCCATTTATTACAAGTCTATTATCTCCATCTCTCGCAAGTACTCTCAAACTCTTCAGACGGATCTCAGGAAAAAAAATAAAGAGCTGCATGAAAAGCTTGTCTGCAGTTATACATAGACGATGCGTCATATGCGTCAAGTGAAAAAAAGGAAAAAAAAACAAAAACCGATGTTTATATCTATCGCATAGCAGGAGCACGCATGCATGTACAGAGATAACAAAAGCCGGAAGCTGGAAGATACGTCGTTAGCTGAATGAGGCATAAATCTCTGAAGCGGCGGCAGCCCCCAGGCTGAAAATGCGCGAGCTTGCGCAGTAAAAGAAGGGGAGGTTTTGTACCCCTATGGCCGTGGGTGCAAGTTGAAGGCAAAAGTAACCAAGAGGAGGAGACGGAGAAGGGAGGCCGTAGCGGCGGCAGCAGCGGCAGGAGCAGTAATATCGATCGACCTCCGTGGCGCGCCAGCACCAAGCGAGCTTTCACTCGTTCTCGCAGTCGGCGCTTGGCCGGGCGCACGAGCGCGACTTTTTCCTTCCTTCTTCTCTCCATTTGTACACTCTTCAATTTGCTACAAGTGTGTGTACGTTTTAATATGACAACGTGCATGTGTCGTCATCGAAGTGTGCTAGTGCGAGCGTCAAATAAATAGCTAAGTGGTGTTGATACGAAAAAGAGAAAAAGTGCACTGTTGAGAAAAGAGAGACACAACCGGCCGGCCAGCAGCTGATCGGCGCGCGCAGCGGTTCATTCAAGGTCGCGATGGAAGTGCCTTCTGCAAGGTCAGCTATATACACGTAGCATCACCATCATCCTCGAGGGCTGGCTACATTCCTATCTTTCTTAACGTCGAACGCAAAGGATGTGCGGCGAATACGGCGAAGCTGACGTTACTGTTCTCGTTACTTTTGAGTCGACTTTCTCGCTGGGCGAGAGATGAAAAGGAGAAGACTGCTACACATTGACGATCACCCTTAATTATACACACACACACACACGCACACGCACACTACACAAACAAGCGCGACAAGTTAACATGGAAGATTCATCGCCGAGGATACGCCCTTACCTTGATTGCTGGGACGTAAGTGTAACTATCATCGTCGTCATCCTGAGAGTGTATGTGTAAATAAGTTTCGTGCGCGTGAATGACGTATATGACAGTTGTAACGTGACATGGTTTTTTTTTTGCCCGAGCAAACTCGAATGCTACTACTTGCGCGGAAGAGCTTATAAAACGATCGTATCGATTAACTCACGTGAGAGCTTGCGACGCGGTGAAAGTTTCATTAATGAAAATTTATCGACGTCTGTATTTTAGTAGTCCCGCGAGGGTGGTACTGTATGATACATTTCATTGACGATCTGTAAAACGACGATGATTATGTAATAACCGCGCTCTTGGGGGCACTTAATGTTTTGCTTAATTAATAGTTGCCTATTTATGCTACGCACGAATCAAATTAATGAAAACTATTCGTGATGAGTCGTTCCCTATAAAATATTTTTTAGCAAGCGACAATAATGTATTTGCAATTGGCCGTTTATTATTGCTGTTTGAGTTTTGCCTCACGAATAATTCATTTATTGATTGACTCAACAAAATCTCTCTCTCTCTCTCTCTCTCTCTCACTCCCTCTTTACCTCGAAATTCGATATTGTTGCAAAAAGTTGTAATAATCAGAGTATGTGCACTGAACGAATCAAGCTAAGATAGCACGTATTTATGTTAAAACTAGTTATAGCAAAGTTTTCTAGTTTATCATGTAGCTTGGCTTTACTTGGTGCCCGAATCTATTTCTCAAAGAAAAGCATTTTAAAGTTGTACTACCCAACGCTCTGAGGATATAAACAACAAATTATCGAAAAAACTACTCTCGCCTATTAAAAGACAAGTTGATGCACACGCCACGTGTTGAATTATAAGTCAATTAGATCCACACAAAAGATGCAAAGGGAAACAAGACGTAAAACCTTCTTTTACGTTTTCGCGAAAGGAAGCTTTTAAAATTAGCAGGCTTACGATAAATTGAGTGTGCATTGTACACCGTGAGTAGTTTGCGAAAGGCATTCATAGCCAACGCGAATATATATATAACACACACATATATATATATATATATATATATATAGAGAGAGAGAGAGAGAGAGAGAGAGAGAGAGAGAGAGAGAGAGAGAGAGAGAGAGAGAGAGAGAGAAACGAGGGAGGGAAAAAAACTTGTCATCGCGTTGAAAGGATTTCGTAACAGCCCCTCTAAAAGCTTTCCGAGACGTCGACTAAATGAAGAAGAAAAAAACTGTTCTATTCTTCGTTTTAAAGTTGACGCGTCGTTTTTCCCCTCTTGAAGGAAAAAAGTCTCTGCGTTACCAAAGTAATTATCACCGAGTGATAGTAGTAGATCATAAAAAGAAAGCGGTTTTTGTATACACGCCCTTGCGCGCGAACTCGCGTGATGCAACGAGAGTTGGCATGCGTAATCGTTTTCCCGATGCGCGTGCGTGTGTCTAACTTGAATCTGACATAACATGCTGTCTTATTGCTGGTTGGTGCTATAGAACGAGGACAAGTATTCGGTGGCAAATAGCCAAGCTCCTCTACAGGCTGGTGAGGACGAGCATCCAGAACGTGGCACATGGACCGGCAAATTTGACTTCTTACTGTCATTGCTCGGATACAGTGTCGGCCTTGGTAATGTCTGGAGGTTTCCCTATCTGTGCTACTCCAACGGCGGTGGTGCCTTTCTCATACCCTTTACCGTCATGCTTGTCATTGCCGGGCTGCCTTTAATGTTTATGGAATTGTCGCTTGGTAAGTTTCACTAATCATTACGAGCTGTGAACTTTTTATCATGAAACATTTTTTGTAGAAAGAAAGCGCTACGCGCATGCGTACGCACTGTTTGTAAACAATTAAATAATTTAGAGTATTGCAATGTAACTATTTCATGTAATAGCTATCTATTGAATAGATAAATATTTGTAGAGGTATAAAATTTTTGTTAGATCGATTCATTTTTTATAAAAACGACATTGTATTGCAAATGAACAGCAACTGCTCTCGTAATCCTAGTGAGGTAATAAGATTTGATCACAGATATCCCCGCGCAAGTCGTTGATCCGCGGCATTAATTAGCCATATGTTACATGAAAATTTACAAATCAATCAGGCAGATTCATCAATGTATTTATTTACCTATCATACCAACTGACACGTCTCCCCCCAAAATCGGAAAGCCGAAAATCCCCGCCAATAAATCAAACGAAAGTGTCGACTAACATAATCATCAATCATTTAAAATATTTGAATAATACATGTATCCGCATCGTCATTGTATACTAAATTGGGGTCTTGTCGTCTTCTGCGTGACGCGCGACTGCCGTTGTAAGTCCTTCATCGCTCATGAATCGCGTGCTTAGTTGCAGTTAAAATCGTGCAAGTCTTCTCGTTTTCCTGAAATTCAGCGGAGTCTATGCTTTTGTTAATATAGGTCAGTATGCAAGTTTAGGACCAGTGGCCGCTTACAAAAGATTCTGCCCGCTACTACGTGGACTCGGTTACGGTATGGTACTTGTCAGCTCGGTGGTCATGCTCTACTATAATCTCATCATCGGATGGACTCTATTCTATATGTTCGCCTCGGTTGCTGGTGAGTTTTCGATCTCTTCAATATCATCTACCTTCGAGAGATTCAATGGTAGATCGACTGACGTAACATTCGACTTCCAGTGGATTATCTTGAATCGAGATTTTAAAATAAATATTACCGCTTTGCAGTATTTGCTTATTGCTTATGGAACGGAGACGATCGAGTAATATAAGTGCCAGTATTGTCAGGATTCCGTAGAAATTTTTAATAAACATTACTCGGAAAGCAGATTTTTTGTTTTTATATATATTTTTTGGAAATAGTAATTTATTGCGCGTGTCATTGCTTGTGATAGTAAACAATTGCAGACAGTTTATATGGACATAGAGGAATATGAAAGCTTTACATTTTTACAGTTGGAAAGTTTCATTAAAAATATAATAAGCACGAATAACTTCTCGTTTAATATTCGTTCGAAATAACCAAAAGTGAACGTAATAAATGCTGGTGGTTACAAATCCAACATTCTTGAAAAAGTGTCTAACTTCTTGATCTTCCGTTCCCTCGAATCAAACTTGCCAAATAATATCCCCTCTTATTGTCACCCGGGTGACAACGAAGATAAGAAAAAAGTTGACTTGTCAACAAAGAAATCCTCTTCCACAGAGATGGGCGAGTTGCCGTGGAACAAATGCGAGGAAGAATGGAGTACACTGGAGTGTTTCATGCCCGAAGTCGCATTGCAATGTATGAGTCAGAATATGACTTACTACGAGCGAAAATGCCTCAACTCCAGCCAATTAGCGACTCTTGGGATTACTGAGGTGAATCTTACCCACGCCCACGCAGTCAGGAAGCCACCCGCAGAGGAGTACTTCAAGTAAAGTACCGACTTTTTTCTCCTTCTTTTGCTGGCTTCAGTGGAGTTCTCTTTGAAAATTTTAAGCCCTTTCAAATTCGACGAGCTTGAATGCCAAAAATACTCTGTGCATACTTTGGCTACTGAGGCATTTCATTCATTAAAACTTGAATACAGCCATTGTCTTGATGAGAGATTGAATCATGATGAATGATAATGACGTAAAACTGTAATCCTTTTTTACAGTAATCACGTGCTTCGGCTGAGCCGTGGAATTGAAGAAACCGGCACAATAAGTCCAAAGATGGCTGGTTGTTTGTTTCTTGCTTGGGTTATCGTCTTCCTCTGCTTAAGCAAGGGCGTCCAAAGCTCCGGCAAAGTAGTTTACTTCACAGCTCTCTTTCCATACGTCGTTCTGGTAAGCTTTCCATTTTGAACTTCATTTTTGAGACCCCCACGCACTTCCCTTCATAAATAACTATCTAAGTAAAAAGAAGCAGAGTGATCGCAAAAAATTTGTAACTGATGAGAGTGCCTATATCAGCAATTTTTACCTTTTATCAAAACAAGTCTTTCATTATTTGTTTATAAATACTTTTCCATTATATGCAAATATTGTTTGCACTTTTACATAAAAAATAAGACATCAAGCATGAGCGTTGAAATAAACGTAGGCGAATTTAAATGGTTTACGATTCAACTGCAAATACTCTCTCGGCCGCGGCATCACTTTGAAATATATTTGCACGCTCAAAAAACGCAGTTTTATCGAATGTAACTGCAGCTTGAATGTCCGAGAAATTGCATATAATAAACGCTAAATTCATTCGTAATAAAAAATATTGACTTTTAAGTCGGCAATTCATGCATTTTGCAAGTAAGTATTTTTCAAGCGAAACGCCTTTATTCACTTTGTGTAGATCGCTCTGTTCGTGAGAGGTATACTGCTACCCGGCGCAAATGAGGGTATTTTGTTTTACTTGACACCCGACTGGAAGCGACTTGCCTCGGCAAAAGTATGGGGCGACGCCGCCGTACAGATATTCTTCGCGTTGAGCCCAGCTTGGGGTGGCTTGATCACACTCAGCTCGTACAACAAGTTCACCAATAATTGTTACAAAGACTCACTGATCGTGGCAATCAGTAATATCGCCACCTCATTCTTCGCGGGGCTCGTCATTTTTTCCGTCATTGGTTTCCTCGCACATGAACTGGATGTGCCCGTCGCTCAGGTTGTCGATCAAGGCGCTGGGCTTGCCTTTATTGTTTATCCCGAGGTATAGGTATTAATGTTGATCTCTACTTTTGAATACCAATGCTGACGTTAAATATTGTTAGGTCGTGTCAAGACTGCCAGTAGCACCACTTTGGTCAGTGCTGTTCTTCGTGATGCTGCTAACTCTGGGATTAGACTCGCAGTTTGCCCTAATGGAGACTGTAACCACTGCTATCTTGGACGGAATACCAGCTCTTAGGAATTACAAGTTCTGGGTGGTCCTTGGCTGTGCCATCTTCGGCTATGCTGGTGGACTCATCTTTACTACCAACGTATAATTCATCACTACGTCTATGATCTCTGTTTTTTTTCAATGAACGAAAGTAAGAATGTTTTTTTTTAACAATCCACAGGCTGGCATGTATTGGTTACAATTGATGGACAAGTACGCAGCAAATTGGTCGGTTCTTCTCATTGCCATAAGCGAATGTATTCTGGTTGCGTGGGTGTATGGCGCTGATCGTTTTCTGGACGACGTGCAACAAATGATTGGCGTGCGTGGGCGCTGTTGGCGAATATTTTGGAAGTCCATGTGGAAGATCGTCACACCAGCGACTTTATTCTTTATATTGTTTTTCAACTGGGTGGAATACGAACCACTCACTTATGGAACTTATATCTATCCAAGATGGGCGGATGCCGTCGGATGGGCTGTTGGTCTCGTGCCTGTTCTTGTCATTGTTGGCCTTGCTATTGTAAGTATATTTTATTTATTATGATGGTCATACCTTGTACGTTATATTATATTGATATATATAAAGATATCAATATAATATTAAATCGATCCTAGCCTTCCATTTTTTGGATTACATTTCCATATAATTTTCTTTCGAGTATTATTCTGCGTGGATCAGTAGTTACAAATATAATAAGTCATCGGAGATATACATCATTTGAAATATAAAGAAAATATATTTCTCAAGAGTCATCAGCGATTTTCTCATCAAGTACACATGACAAGTGCAACATATTTGGATATATATGTATACATTTCACGAGACATGAATATCAAATTTCAACCTGGGCCCTCTTTATTTCTTTTCTACTTCCGCAGAGTCAACTATTAGCAAGCAAACGTCAACGACTAGGTTACGAGGACGAAGATGAGAACGATGACCTTCGTGGTGGTAATGCTTCGGAAAGTGTGTGGAAGCGAGCGAGAAAACTCTTACAACCGACTTCGGATTGGGGTCCTGCTTCTCGAAATCCCCTCACGCCGTCGAGGACGCTGCCACACACACCCTCACCCGGTAATTATGAACCGTCCATTTTGACTTTCACTCTCATCCATTGCTTATTCTCAGCTTTTCTCCTTCCGACGTAGATTAATGCGTGTGACCGCTTTTTGTCGTATACAAGGGGGATAGAAAAGTTACGACGACGAGCCTGAAGGGAGAAAAAGTTTTTCTGTTTTTTATGTGCACGCAGATTTATGACTGACAATTCTCATTGCGTGGTCGGTTAAATTCACTTTTATTTGCGTAGCTCAGTATAACAGATGTATGCAGCGACATTGTTGAAGTTGACGTGATAATCAATGCTACATACACTATATTTTTTGTTATGATTATCACGGATTTCTTTTGTGTATGCTTACATCGCCGACAGATAACGTGCAATTTTTTTTGTTCTACTAATTTTTTCGTCCATGACGTTATCATTTTGCTCGTGAGCCTCGCGAAAATATTTTAGATCCAAGTAATGATATGTTAATTACTGCAGTCGTTTGAATGAATGTATATGTGACCTCGGTGCAGTTCTTTTTTTTACTGACTACATTCATTTCATTAAGATTTCCCGCATGCCAATTTCATACTCATATTAGAGAACCTTAGAAAGTGTGATTGCATCGGGCATGACTAGAATCTATCCCTGAACTCTTTCTCTCCATCAGTCTTTTCCATATCGAACTCTCAGTATAACACTTAAATAGAAAGTAATAATAGTTTCTACATATTTTAACTATTGATAGTTATCCTAGATATCTATTCAGAAGTTTAGCATACTATACTGTAAAGTTTAAATTACATTCGTGATATTAGTATTTTACTTACCAAGGCCATGTGGATAGTCATTATTATAAGAATTTTTATTACTTATTGAGATTGAGATATAAACAGATAATTGAAATTAAAAAAAACATAAATTTGAAAATTGCAAGTTATGGAAAAGATTAAAAACAATGACACATGTAAATAACAACACAAACAACAAATCTAATGAAAAACCACAACAACAAATCCTTGAGTGTGCAAGCAAATTAATACGAAACATGCGAAGTGAAAACAATATCCGCAGGAGGTGGTTGCGGTTATGAGTCAGTATGCGACACAATAGTCTTGGTAAATGGTCAGCCTATGACGGTACAGGGTGCAGCCGTCAACAATCCAGCTTCATCGCAAAAATTACCGGGCCCATCGATACTCAAGAATTCGAGCAAGACCGACTTGATAACTTCTCAACAAGTCTGACAAGAGGACGACGATTATCCCTCCAAGGGCCTGACCTTCAGTACTTTTGGCTTCTAGCGCCCGCTGCCTTTCGATAACCAGCCGACGACGACAAGTCTTACAAAAAATACGTCTTTCACTATCGCCAGCATGAGCGAAGAACATTGCTGATTTGATAATCTTGATGGAGAAGCGCGCTTGTCTTTTTACTTTAATTGCTTGATTGATTGATTGATTAAATACGTAGAGATTATAAAATGTTGCTTCCAGCTTCGTTATGCGGTAACAATTATTAAGATTATTTATTATTATGTGCAAAAGTTTAATGGCATTATTGATTAAAGTAACTTTCAATTGTTATAGTAATAATGATTAATGATTATTAATGATTCTTTGGGTAACTTTCGTAGTAATAATATGGGGGACAATTTTTTTCTATAGATTAATGAAACTGACTTTTTTTAGGGAAACTGGCTTAAAGTTGTAAATAAACAAAGAAGCTTTGAAGTAACAAAAAGTAAGATATTATACATTTATAATGAGTCTATTGCTGCTATGTTAAAGAATTATTATAGTCGATGATAATGTTGAGGGATAAAAGTTCATTACCCTGACTTTTGTAGTAGTTTTTTAGGAGGGGATTATATGTTCTTTTGATAAATGTTTACTTTAGAGGTATGGTTTTAATGAGATAGCTAAATGTATGTTTACGTATATAAGGTGAACATTGGAGATTTATATGTTAAACTTGATCGTATTGAAAAAAAACTGTAAATGTTTTATTTTCTCCTGGAATATGCAAAAAATAGAAATAAATTTTTTGCAAAACTCATCGGGCTGTGGTGGTTAAGCTGCAATTACAATTCACAATGACAAACACGCAAGATAAAGAATACTATGCTAATGTTGTATATTTAGAGTTGTAGAGAAAAAATAATAAATAAATCAAAAAATGAGTTGCATTGTTCAATGTCGATAGTCAATACTGAAATGAAACCGTTTTAACAGAACCATGATCTCTCATTCGTTGAAGATGTTATTGGTTTGTCAAAGTGAACCGTTAGCATTTGCTCTGGGTACTTATATACATATAATATATGAAGACATAAAAATGTTTAGGTATGTGTTCGAACAAACAAATAAATAAATAGGATACAATACCGGATTCCAAGGTTGTATTCGCGTCTGTTATTATCTGTAATACTAGCGTACAATGTGCATAGACGTTGCAAAATTATTAGATTCCGTATTAGTTTCGTTCGTTTATATACAAAACAGTTATTACAATGGCTATGACAAATAAAATGAACAATTGTTTGTACTCATGTGAAATATGTAAATCATATTGTCATTTAGAAATAACAATGACTTTTTTCAAATGTTTTTTTTTGTCTCTCTCGTTTTAAAATCATCCACACGCACTCTGAAACAGAACAATTTTCATGTAAAAATGAACGTCCATCGATGTCTGCCTTTTTGTTTTTCATTAGATTAATTTTCTACGAGTAGTATTTTAAATATGTTTTTTATTTTGCTAGAGTGTTATTTCAACTATGAAAATCTGAAAGTCTTTAGCTGATAGATACAAGTTCCTAAACTTATTTGACAACTATTTTTCTCGTACTACAACTTTGTAAATCGTCTATCTTGGAAAGGAATCAAGCTTGACTTTGTATTTTCTCGACACAAAGCTTGATTTTCATATTTGTACACGTTTACATTAGCAAAGTCGTGAATTATATTTCTATTTTAATGAAAAACTTGTAGATCGAACAATAGTATAGAATTATTATGCTAAAAAGAGATTCTATTTTTCGCTCAACAATAGATAAATGAAAGTGCATGATAGATGTATTTTTTTTAGCAAGAGTGTAAATAACTAAGTTTTTAAGGAGTACGATGACTGATATTCTCAAAGCTTAGAATATTCATTTATAAATAATCTATCTAATGACTTTTATTCATTCTTTATTTTTTCATGAAAATTGGTATAAAATAGCAGTTTCAATAGGTACTTAATATTTTATACGTTAAATTGAGTAAAATCGAAAAAAAAACTTTTACTCTTGTAAAAAGAAAGTGATCACAATCCAAATTACAAATATTCAATTGAAATATTTCACGTACCAACAAAACAATCATAGATTTGTATATCTTTCTATATTAGCAGGTAATAGCTATCTTAAATTTTTTTATAATATTTTGTACAAATCTAATTTTCACAAAGCAGCTATTTTTTACCAGTTTTTGCACTCTTGATTGATTTAGCTGCAAAGTGTAACCCTACCTTTTGGTGCCAATATTATAAAATCATTTATTCTTAATATGATTTCATTATTAACAAGCAATACACAAAAGAAATTCCATACATTACAGTATTTTTCAACTTTGCATTTGCTTTCTTAGTATTATGTGTTACGGCGTCGGGAAAAGTTTTTTGATCCATGACTAGAAAAGTGCTTTAGAACTGAACTAAATTGAAGGAACTCTTATATTCTTGATACGCTAATCTATCCAAAATCAATTTTTCGAAACAGCTGTTTCAATTATTACATACTAAAGCGTTATTAATTATATATAGGCACTTTAACTCTTCAATCAAAATATTCATGCACTTAAAAAATACAAAACACTGAAATTTATAGGTCTGAAGGTCGATAAGAAATTTTTGTTCTATGTGAAAATTACATCAATCGGAATTGAAAAAAATTTTGTTTCTGATGTGGTAGACATAGGTATAATGTTATAAAAATATAAAATGAAATTCATGTTTACATCAGAAATTACAATAAGATATTAGGTAAATTTTCTCTTGAATTATTATATAAATATACATAATTCTAGTGAGACACACCGTATCTCTTGTTATTGTTCAATGCGAGAAAGAGAAATAAAAACGAGAGTATGTAAAAGCTAAAATGACCGAGTGAAAGAGTCCGTCAGAAGATTGTAATCGCATTGCGAAAAATAATGCATATATAAGAAAAGAGTTTATTTGTTGCACAGGTAAATGTACGTAGATACAGTGCTGAAGTAATATTTCGGTCTAAAGGAATATATATATATATAATAATATGCGAGAATAGTGATATTTTTTGCTGCGAGAAAAGAAATCTATACGTGTAAGCCGAGTGACTGATCTAGTTAGCGCATTAAAAAATGACTAATTGTCCAGCGCGAATCAAATAATGCAGTATTTCATTACTGTATAGTTAACGTAAGTTTCAAAATCCAATCAAGTAGGACATGTATAAAGTACGATTTATGACACCTATTTGGTGCTTTATGCATAGAAAATTATAAGCTTACGTCATTGAATGCTGATAACCATAGAAACATTTTTTGTAGCATCTCACCATCTACAAAATATACTCGATGATTAAAGTATATATTTATATAGGTCACTCACTGATTTTTATTCAGGTTTCTCAAGTGCAAAATTATGTTCCAAAATGAGCACAATATTAAAAAAAAACTTTTGACTTTCAAAAGTCACAAAAAAATTAAACATAATTTTTTTTTAAGTAAAAAAATAAAAGAAAATCTAATGATAAAAAAAAATTGAAATAAGTAAAATAATAGAGGAACGACCTTGCGGGCGAATGGTTGTTCGGTTAGCGCGGCACAGCGCGTGGCTAAGTGTTCTGAGCTTAAAAATGAGCTATCGAAATATATAGAGCAGACAGTACAAAGTAATGTGTCCTATGTACTATATGTGCAAAGGGTTAATAGAAAGTAATGTTAAGTTTGAAAATATAAATTGGACAAATTGTGTTTTCAGCGTAATTTGTAGAGAAATTAAATATCGAAACATGATGTGGTAAATTTGAAACTTAACTCTGAAAATTTATAGTAATGAGAGTACTTTACACCAGCTAAAATTTTTTCTTGAAAATTCAGAAAAACATTAATCTATGTAACCGATTCTCGTACACGCCGTTAAATATACCGTATGTGAGAGAATGAAAGCACGAGTGATTGTATGCGAAATATAATTCAAAATTTGAAAAAATAAAACCAGATTAATTACTCAATGAATAAAAGTAAATAAAAAAATACGGTGATATATAGTTTATAGAAGAAATTACAGCGTAACGTGGAGAATTATTCAAGTTGCAGCGTCTTCGAAAAATTTATCCTCTGTACTCTCAAAGTATAATGAATCGCTTTACCCACAGCAGTATATTTATTTTTAAATTATACTCACATACTGTATTGGATAAATTTTTACGTAGCAATATTAGCTGTAATACCGAAATGAAATTAGAAATTTATTCAGGCGAGATGTTTACAAAGAAGTATCGAGATTTGAAAATAATATTTGTCGAAGCCTTCAAAATATGCTTTGTATATTAAAGATATTATAAAAGCACATGCTTAACGCTAAGCAAAATAATTTTATCAGAATAATTATTATTGTATAAACACATCGATGCTTTGAAAATAAATTTGAAGATAAATTTTCCAAAGTTAAAATGAAATGCAAAAATTATTCGGTTTTTAAGATATTTTATTGTACACATCGCGTTCAAAAATATAAAAAATAGATGCAGATCTATATATGTATAAAAATAAATATATGTATAGACGTTGTTACATAATGTTAAACATAAAAAAAATGTTTTCGTTTGCGATTATATAAATAGTACATTACGATACAAGTGCGGGAAAGTAGATTCTTGTCTCGTGTGGCGTTTACGCCCGAGCGAAGCGATGGTGGAAAGGTACACGAGACGAGAAACTCTTTCCCGAACATGTCCCGTACCGTATTTTTTGATACGACGTGTGGAAAGTGCGATTTTCAACGCACGTTTTTTGCCGAGCGTGCGGGAAAAACACACTTTCCGCGCGGAGTGTCGAAAAAAGAATTCTTGTAAACGGCTGACTGTATTACACAAAAACCAAAGCAGATGTATTTTATTTCGAAAAACCGTTGACAAAAATTGTAATGTATCATTATGCGAATATATTGTACTATGAAAGAAAATATATACATTATATTTTGTGTATATGTATATGATGCGTGTAAGATTAATAAAGTGTTGATATATGGTTGATGATACACATTGTGATGCTTATCTTGAGATTACCTGAAATAATACGCATTATGCATAAATGATCTCATAAATATATAATAGTCGATAAAAAACGTACAGTACGGGATAAAGGAGAATAATTAAATTTTAAGTAATATATCGAGACATTGGTTTAACTACACTATATATAACTTTGTAATACCTGCCACGGATCAGGTGTAGTATTACAATTTTGTGGACAGATTGAAAAAAGGTGATAAGCGGCGACATAAATGTGTATTGAATACGTTATGGCACCGTTACGTAATGTATATCTAGAGAAACTCGTAACGATACTATTGACTTTTGCCTTACTATTACTGGAAGAAAAATATCGCGTCGAAAAGTCGATACGTAACAATGTGACATACAAAATTACATTTATTATTCTACGCAATAGTTATATAAGAACTGGTAAAAAATGGTAATTTCGTTTATATCAATTTTTTAGTACAATTACAAAAATAGAATAATACAACAACGTTATAACAAATTTTTTTACGCTTAAACAAACATCAATTATATAAAAAATTATTATTCATGCAATACTTTCTCTCGGTAATAGAGCTTCTATAACAACAGCAAGTTGCTTTAGCGCAGAATACGAAGCAGAAATAATAAAATTAAGGAAAAAACGTACGACACATTGTTTAGTATACGATATATCTTTGGAATTGCATCGAAGGATGATGCAGCGCGCATGCGCAATGACGCCTTTTTTAGAATCGTCGTTGGCTGTCTTATAGTTTTTTTTATTCAACAGTAAGATTCTCTCAGTCTACCTACGATCGACTCGGCATTGTTATGAGAATTTCCGTTTCATCAAAGTCAATTTTTTTAAGCCGTTTGCGTAAGCCTTTTGAATAAACTGCGCATATTGAGGTTTTTTTATAGAAAGATGTTTACAAATTTTGCAAAAATATTATAAATAGACTTTTTTCCAATGAATTCATAGAAAATATTGTTTTTCAATTTACATTCCTCAAAAATAACTCTAACAAGCACGAAATAAGTTGATCTTTGCATGATGTGATCAATAAATTTTCTAGATATCGAAGACATGAAAATACTTCATAAAATTAAAAATGAGTCATCATCGTTTACAAAAGCTTGCATCATCGAAGAGTAAAGAAGGAAATAAAAAAAGGTATCAAAATTTGAAAAATAACTAACTCGCGGCAACATTACTACTAGACTGCGCTGACGGTGGAGGTCGCATGAGAACCCTCGTCCTGGCAATAGCTCCAATTATCGGTTTAACAATCACTAAAACACCCGCGATAAATAAGGCCGCGAAGACAAGACCCTTGCTGGTTTCAGTGCCACCACTCTTTCCCCACCACTTGGTATAAGTACCATTGATGACAGTCGCAAGTAGCAGAATCACCATACAAATACCAGCGCACGAGTGCACGACTTTGAGAAGTACAGGTCGAACTGTCGGATAGAACCACTGAGCGTTATTAGCGAGAATCCCAAAAGCGGCAATGACCCAAACGATGACGAAGACTGCCAGTCCCAGTTGAGCGTGAGTCGTGACGAAATGATCCTTGCCAAGCTTGTTCTTATTGACGATGGTTATCACCAAACCAATTGTCATCAGAATCAAACCAACTAGATGGAGAATCCAGTGCAAGGTTATACGATTCTTACGAGTGAGTTTCTTTGAGACAAATGCCTCACCCGAGATTGCGTAGACTCCTTCGATAAGCAGAAAGCCGGCCTGAAAAATTAATGGGTTTCTATGTGAATAGGTTTCATTGTTCTTGCAAAATATTTCAGTAAATTAGAAATTCTTGTACTAAATACTGATACGTATATCTATTATTGAGACGCGCGCGCGCGATGTCGACAAAGAATCATAAAAAGGATTTTCCCGGTACTTTGAAAATTAGAGCAGTACGGAGAAAAGATTTTCTTAAATTTACAAGTTTTTATAAAAAGTCTACCTTGAAAAAATTTTTAGTATTATTTATATATTAATTTTTATGCAACAATAATGTAAAAAATAATTTATTATCAAAAGTCACAACTATAAGACTTACGATAATTTGTAAAAATATATAATTAATACATATTTATCATATAGTGCCCAACGATACAGTTAGATGAAAATCGAAGCTAAAAATGCCAATTTCAAATGGAGATAAGTCGATGCATAATCTGTATCGTAACTTTTCTTGCAAGTACCTTTCTGGAGATTATTACATTCGCCGACATGATCGCGAGTCTCGATAAACAGTTATCTCATCAGCAGCGAATTCTAGTTAGTCGCGTGTCGTTCCACAGATAATTTTTATTTCAATCAATTTGACTTTTTGAATGTTTTGCACACTGATTACTGCATTAATGAGTTGTTGTTAAATTTTCGGTTCAATAATCATTGAAAAAAAATTATTCAGCAAAGCACTTTTCTGCATGCATCATTGACATTTTCCCTGTGAATTCTACAAACTTAACAATCTTGAGAAGTGTGCTGGACATTAAATCATTTATAAGCAGGCAACAGTTAAAGCCGGTGTGAATTTCACTGGATTCGCTAGTGACTTAAAGTAAAGGCATGTATATCAGAAAAAAAGGAGCGAAAGAGTACTGAACGCCGTATTATTTAACGTTTGTACGGCCTCGTTGTCGACCTCTTTAAAAGCAATTTCTAACAATTGTCCTTGATGTCATGTATGCCGGGGGAGTCGTCGCTCCTTCACCAGCACGCATATTTGTTGACGTAATAATTAGTGAATTAGTTACTTTCTTAACCTTCACCTTTACACATTGATTCATATTCGCCTACTGTGAACTTTTATTTTTATCACGTACTGGATTATGGCATTAAACTGATTGTTGGTATGAGTTCCTTTTTCCTTTTCAATAATGTTGAATTGATAAATAATTATTTTATTGTAATCGGACGAATATTAACTGATTAAGATATTTATAAAATTCAACGTTATTAACACGGCTATAAAGTTTTGTTTGGCTTGTAAAAGTCGACAATAAAATTTGCAATCAATACAGTTGCCTCAATTTATGCATCTGAGTAAGTCCGTATCGAAGGCGTTACAGCCTATTGCCAAGACGGTGACAGGTCTGCGCGACTCGCTATCAATTCTTAGAATAAGGAAATCAATAGTGATTAATTTATACCTATCTCCGGTTAATTTAAAACTGAAATTTAGATTGAAGTTCGACATATTTTTACTAACTTTTGCAATGTACATGGGAGTGTTTTTCAAGAATATTTCGTTATCTCTGGTAACGACTGATAATAAGAACAACATTTGCAGTGATATATAGCGCGAAAGGATAGCTTTAATGCAGCACTGACTAAATTTTTAACTTTACGACTTGCAGCCATCAATAACATTTCATTGATAAACGTGCCATTTCAGCGCGTAAGTCTTCATTTAGAAAGAACGTAGGCATGATACAATCGAGGCAGTGAATGCAAAAATTGAAAAGAATGTCGTCAATTAATGTAATCTTCATTGTCTATTCCAAAATTAATAACAAATCAAGGATATTTAAAATAACTGAAAAAGTACTCACGCTAAGAGCCATGCATATTGGATGCCAAGAGAAAAGTTGATAATTTTGAAAGCCAAGTCCAACGATGTAGAGCACCGAAACTAGCAACAAAATGTGGGTAAGCATGCTGAAAACAAACGCAACAGTACTGGACAGTCCCCTGTCACCGTGCTGTTGCTGCTGCTCCTCGCTCTTCATTCTCTTATCCGGTATTATCTGTTCGTTTTGTGTATCTCTTATCAAAGTTATACGTCGCCTCGACAAATCAGTCAGCCGCTAGAGCATGAAGGCGCGAAAGTTTAAAAACCCCTGCCTGCGAACAGAACCCAGAACAAGTGCGTCAAGTAGTCAATTAGACAAGAAGCGTTGTAAGAGAGAATCTCTTTACGTAATAACTACAAGAAATGCTCGGGCAATGATTCATCGAATCATCATTGCTTGTAACGGCCGATGCAGCAGCGTCTCTCTCTCTCTCTCTCTCTCTCTCCCCCTCTCTCTCGTCTTTTTCTTCTCGCTTACACGTGCGCCAGCAAATATTATTCTTCGACGTGTGAGCTTTTTTGGTTCGAGCCTAGTAAGCTCGTACTACTCTCTCTCTCTCTCTCTCTCTCTCTCTCTTTCTCTGTTTGCGCGACTAATTGCTGGGTCTTGTATATTTTATTAGGCTGCTCACGCCTTGTCTCGAGTAATTCAATACTGCTGTTTATTAGGCAGCTTCCTTCGAAAAACCCATTGTTTATTAGAGCTTTCGAGAAATTTTACGCGGTTCAATACTCCAACTTGTTTATAAATCCGTTTTGCGGGCAGAGAAAATGTTGTCGAGAAAATTTATATATGCATTGCGGTTGCTGATATCTCAATTATAGTTTTACCTGTTTTATGTATTTGAGCCAGTGAAAAACATTTGTAAGTTTCTCGCGAAATTCAAAACACTGCGAGCTTTTGAAATTCATTGAGCCGCGTTTGGTGACTACTTTTAAAAGCAGTGTTTGCAGAGCTGCAAGCATAAACTGATAAAAAGATATATAAACAAAAGTTTTTTGATTATCTCGTTTAGTTGAATGACGGCTATTCCCAGAGTCAATTAATACAATTCACAATAAATTATCTAAACGTTTCCTGTATGACGTATACACTAGAGATAATTGCTATTTTTCAGCTGGAATTTTCAATGCAAACCAATCGTTTTTTTTTACAAATAAATCTTGTGCTTTAACAAATGCTGCTATGCTAATTGTACGTGTAATTATGCGAATTTTTACAGTGTCAAAGCAAATGTGCATCGAGTAATGCAGTGGCATAAATGAGCCTACTCAGTTCTGAAACTGTATATTGGAACGATCGTTGATTAATTAAGCGTAAAATATGTCATTTACCATATATTTCAGCCCATAACATACACAACTTTCTAACGAATAAAATGTGTACACCTTTGCTCTTTGTACGTAACGAGATGCAGAAATGCATCCAATCATACAACCAAATTATGCAACTCTATTTTTTTTTCTCATTGAATCTAGAAAGGTATTTTCCTTCCAACTAACACGAGAACGCCGTTACCGCGACACAATAGAGAAAACTAAGCGAGAGTAGTCCAATACCATAAACTCAGACCAAAAATAAAGGGCCTCGCGTTTATGAATACATTCGTACATTCGAGTAACTCGGGAAGTAATCGGCAATATAAAATATAAAAGACAAAAGAAAAGAAGTCGCAGCTTAAGGGAGAAAAAAAACACAACACACAAACCTGAATGAAAACCGTTGGCTTGTAAGCAGGTGTTTCGTTTGGAATCCGCGCGGCGACTGTCGGCCTTGATGCCTCAACTCGCTCGGCCGCTCGTTTTCTTCTCCCACCAACTCGTGTGAGCCTCAACACAAGAGATCCCCCATACACATCGCACGCTGCTTCTTCTAATTCGTCTTCTTCTTCTTCTTCTTCTTCTTCTTCTTCTTCTTCTTCTTCTTCTTCTTCTTCTTCTTCTTCTTCTTCTTCTTCTTCTTCTTCTTCTTCTTCTTCTTCTTCTTCTTAGGCGTCTGCGGTTTGTTAACCGACGGAAAGAGGAGAAAAAATAGCTATGTTTAATTGTTCGGAATGATTTGGATCAAGGCGAGTTCGCGCGTAGAAAAAAAGGCGTAGTTTTGATAGATTTAGTTTAACGACTTCCTTTTTTCGTTACATATGCTTTAGAGTTGTGGCACATCGTAAAATCCATGAATGGAAGGTGTCGTGTGTCGTGCCGTCGAAGCATTACACGATTACACGCGAGAGAAGATTCCTTTTAACTACTTACGTATATCGTTGGCAAACTGTGTGCTGTGTCGTGAGAGCGTTATGAATGCGCGCGCGAGTACGCCTTTCAACAGGTTTTCCATCTTAATCTTATTAATTTCTTATTCAACGCCACGTTGAATTGCGAAGCGCTCGAGCAGTGGCATCATGCCATTGTTATGTTCTATCGAAAATATTTAACTGCAACGCGAGCGTTTTTTTAATGACTATTTTATTCTCATTGCTTTCTTAACAGATTCTTTTGTAATATAGTCTTTTTAATATCGTGATCCATCCGTTCTTTGACAGCGAGAAAAGTACATTTATTCAATGGGCATTTGCACTCTTGATTTAAAGAACAATGTTAATGAACTTTATTATATGACTCCGAAATAATTTTGTAGAAAGATGTAGCATCGATTATTCCAAAACAACGAGGCACCGCGCGAACAATTTATGCATTCGGCCAACAATCGCTCAAGCAAGTGTGTTAAGCATTTACCTCGAGTCAACTGTGACGCACGTTTTACAAGCCGAGAGGCAGATCGAGTCCACAGTTGAGCAGAAATATTGAAGCCCATCGATTTTACCTGCGTGGAATCTCGGTCGCGTGAAGGCCAAAATCCGCGGTGATACATAAAACTAGACGCTTGTAGGCTGTTCACTATGCATGTGTCACGCGTACATCGCGCACTCTGATGCTTTTTGTTGTGAGCTTCGAGTAGGTAAGCGTAACCATGGATACGACGCTACTCCAATGCACATTGTTACGATCTACTCGGCCGAACGACACCTTGCATACGTATTTTTCCAAAGATTTAATATAAAAAATGGTCGCGATCGATAAGAGACAAACGTTTGTCGTAGCGACGGCTCATAATTTTTTTGGTGTTCCTGTAAACGACCAGTTCGGTAAGGATGAATTAGATGCGATTGACAAGTTTTTAGATGAGAAAAAATGCCGGACGTTGTGTGCTATCGCTTTAGCTTCGCCTACTCACTCTGGGCGACATGTGAAGTTGACCAATAATCTATCATTTGGCGAAAATACACTTGTGTTTTTCAAGGTAATTATGTACCCATGACCAATGTCAAGTTCAAGGTGATAGATAGATAACAAGGTGTACGTATGTGTCTATCCAGCAAACGCGTACTTTTTGTCGAGAGAATGTTACTTTTTTTGAATTGGTTTCGATGCATAGTTCAGCTCATTTGTAATTATGTGAAAATATTCCATTTCCTGACTAGCTATACGATTTTATACGACGAAATATAAAATGTATAGATTTTTCCTCAATCTATAGCCAGCTTGTATCCTCACATAACACAATGGCAATCATGATAATCGATTCCGAGTTGTTATCTTTCAAACATGAATATTCGTACGCGACTGAGAAAAGTATGTGTGCACGTTGATACAAGAAATTTGCAAAGAGTTACAAGGCCGTCAATTGTAAAATATCACTTTTCAGTCTTATATTGTTATGACACATGCTTACGTCAGTATTGAAATTGTTTGTTAAAAAGTAGCAGAATACTAAGAGAAAAAATCTACGTTAATTTAGATATCGGACTCGACGGTAACCGAGGAAAACTTTCACGAAATCGTGCAAGTAACATCAATAAGTAAGAATAGCGTAGCATCGTTGGCCGAAGCACTCCGACAAGTTTGGTCGCCGGCATTGCAAAGCTCTGGCTTCGATTCGTTGCTATTGAAAAGATTGGAGAACCAATTGCTTGGGCCGAGGACGGCTTCGTCTCTTCTCGAGGAGGAAACTCACATGAGAGAAAAATCCGAACTTGCCAAGACATCCGCCGAGAAAAAACTTTACGAGCAAGCCGTACTCTATTTAAAGAATTTGAGACGTGAACTCGAGAGTGCTGCCATTGCGAGGTTTGTCAATCAAAATTGGACGATTTGCCTTTTCGACTGTTTTCTCCTGTTTATCGGCTTAACGCGGATTAGTCGGACTTTGCGTTAAGCGTACTGATCTGCTGTACGTAACAATTTGAACAGGGAAGGTTTGGTAATGTTAGAAGAGATACTTGACACGCTGTCCGGCCACTTGGACGACTTGTGGAAGCTCAAAGGCCCAGTTTATAACGAGGAACGCATGCAGTCGCTGCTGGAAGTCGTGGGCACTGAGATAGCACAGTTAGTCCAAACTCTGATCAGCAAAGTAACTCGCCTTGTTATTACTCCGTAAAATAGAACAGAATCCATTCAGCTACACGCGCGACTAATTTTCTCCTATCGGCCGCAGGTTCAGTCCAACAGTCGTGCGAAAGACGAAGCGATATCGTACGGAGCAATGATCTGCAAGAAATGGATGGAAATGACACATCAATTGACCAGTCTTTTCTGGCCGAATTTACCACACGCGTGGAAAGCCAAATCTTACAAACCGGAAAAATGTCACAATTACGAGACACGGCTCAAGTACGTAGTGCGTCATGTTTTCCGTGGAAACATACTATTGTTTGGAAAATTAACTAGCGTACACGATTATAATTAAAGGGAAATAGCGGAAATACGCGCGCAGAACCGCCAGCTAACGAGACTCTTGACCCCAACGGAGCGCGCCAATCTCGGCACCGACGTAATATTCAAGTGTTTCGACAATATTGAAGGTGCATTAAAAAAAGAACAAACATAAACGAATTTACAACTACTATTAATCTTCGTTCGGCAGAATTATTAGGGGAAGAGAACGACGTGGAATGGGATCGGCTGCGAGACAAACTTCGCACAGGCCTAGGTCTAACAGAGGAGAGAGTAGCGGCCAAGTTGCGAGCATTGTTTACAGCAGCGAAAACGCCGTTGGCACTGGAAACAGAATTTCGTCGTTATAGCGAGCTGATGCGTCGAGAAGCAATCAGAAGCCAACTAAAACCCGAGCGGCAGGCTCTTCTCTCGGCTTATGCGGATCTTATCGGTTAGAGTACTTGATACGAGTCCATTCATTCGGTCTATCGTGCCCCTATCTATTTCCCTTCTCTCGATACTGGATTAAGCCTTGTTGCTGTTGGGATTTTAGATGCATGTTGCTTGTCTATAAGTGCTTAACGGGGAGCCCATCACTACTGCTTGTTATATCATCATTAATGCTTAATAAAAATTTATACTTATCCTCACATTAATTAGATGCGTGCATGCACGGACCGGATACACGTGAACTGCTCGACACGCCGGAAATCCTACAGAAAGTGCAGACGGCAAGAGTGGCGGAATTGCGCCTCGAGAGTTTGCAGAAACTAGGGAAACAATTGCTTAGCGATCTTCCAGGCTACGATGACATTTCGGGAAAGCTCACGACAGCTCTCAACGATGCCGAGAGGCAAAGACAAGAACTCACCGAGACATGGGTAAGTATGTCGTTTTGTCTCGAACTGTTACTGCAGCTGCTGCCGCTGCTTGAAAAATAGAAAATGTGGCGTAAAGAGGTGGTGAAAATATCAAAACATCTTTTGATTTTGTGCTATACAAATAGTACAAATATAAAATTAAAGCACAAAACAATACTATAAGCAGTTTAACGTTATATGACCGATGTCTAGGTCGAAGATACCAAACTATCCGTCCAGCGAGATGAGCTTTCTCTCGGAAAAGAATCAGCAGTGGTGGAGTTGTGCGGTGCAAAACTGATGCGCGTAAATTTCGATCCACGTCTCACGGCATTGATCCGTGAATCTCGTGGTCTAGCAGCACAAGGGGTTGAATTGCCACGTGAAATCAAGGAGTTGGTCGAACGTGCATCATCGTTAACTGGTCGAGCAAGGGCTCTTCAACAGATTGCTAACTTTCATAACACAATAGGTGATCGAATGATACCTTCGCAAAGGCCATTAATGCTCGCTTCATCGCTCGAACTTGCCGGTGCTGTGAGAGAACAATCGGGAGTTATTTGGACGGATGCGAGAGCCATTGACGTGTATACAAATCGACTTAGGGAATTGGTAAGTTCTTTATTTTTTTGAAAATGTATAAATGTAACGATTAATATGCAAAACTGTGTGCTAGGTGAAAAAATTCGCTCGTCAAAATGCAGAACTCGCGTCGAAGCATGCAGTTCTGAGAGATTTGGTATGTAATCTGCTAAAAGGTGACTCGATTAATTTGGTGACAAATCAAAACGTTTGGAAAGACACGTTAAGGAATATGAGAGATGTCGTTGACTCGGTTGAGGCGCATTACGGCAATACCAAAGCTTGGAAGCTGCACTGGGACCGACAGCTGCTCAAAGCTCTAGGGATTGCATATAGGTAACGCCAGCTACGATTTGTTTTTCAAAATTTTTTTTAAATCGTCACAATGTCGTGCTAAACTATTATTCAAATATTCAAGTTCAGTCAATTAGCCAAAATTACGCTCTGTATACAATGAGTTTGAACTAGTGCGAGCTAATTACACTTCTTTCTATTTACAGAGCTGCACTGCCAACGTTACTGAAAAAGCTGCCGGAAATCCGAGTGGAGTTAACATTCCGCGATGAAAATTTACATTGGCGGCCGACGCTCGAGGATACCCGCATGAAGCTTTACTCGGGTATCCGACGCTTCCTGGCTATACCAACAAACTTTCGCGGTGTTGGTAACCCGGAGGACGGCCACTTCCATACTCTTGTACCGAGAAGTGCTTATCTATTTGGCGCCGTGTACAGGGAGGCGGAAAATTTGCTGAACGCCTTCGAGTGTTTGCGCGTCAAGTGGCTACCTCTAGTTTCACCGGCCAAGATCGATATTGGACAAACGTACGTATATATGCAAATTTGCGATGATTTGAAATATTAACGATTTTCATTTTTCTGTGAATTTAGATTAAAGGGAAAACAGTCACATGATTGGGAAAAAGCTTTCAAAGATGCTAAACAATGGGCACAAGAAGTAAGAGAAGCAAATATAAAATAATGTATCGATGTTTTAAATAATATGTTTTTCTTGTAGGTAAATAAATTAAGAGCAACAGAAATAAAAATATCATGCATAGTCATCGATATCAGCACAATAAGAAACGACTTAGAATTGCTCTCGAGAAGGTAATAATTAATTAATTAAATCGAATCATGTATGTACTCCCAACACTTGATCGACAATTATAGGTACTGGGAGCGCTTAGCACTTGACTTGCGAGCAGAAGCATCGTCACGTTTAGTGTTTATTATCGACTTTCTGTCATCGGCGTCGAAAAAATTGTCTCATCGCGCACGTACAATTGAGGAAATCGGTGAAGCGTACGAGGCATACTCGAGCATCAAAAAGCAATCGGATGACATTGCACGAGAATTAGAAGATGTATCCGGATTAGGTCGAGTATTGGCAGCTTGGACCAGAGACAAATTAGACGGCAAGGAAAATTCCATATTAATTACTAATAATTTAAAGTTGATCATTAATTTATTATTTTACAGGACTGAGCAATGCATCTACGGCGTGGGACAGTTTGAAAGAGCGTCTAGACAATTATCACGATGTAATGTTACATCAATTGGAAGAAGCCAAATTGAACTTGCGACATCAAGTTTTAGCAATGCACGATGATCAGGAGCGTTGGAAAGACGTGTGGGCATCAAGACCGGCAGTCGTCACTAAAGATTGGTTGGAAATCATGCGCGAAAGATGGATAAATTTAATCGAGCAAAGAGATGTACTTGTCAACGATTGCAAAAGATTGAATCTACCCGTCGATGAAATTTTCGAATCAAATGAAAAGCTCATAGCCCAACTTGAAGCCGAACTGGAAACTGAAGAACTAAATAATCGCTTTCAGAGTGAATTCATCGAAGAACTTCAAAAACACGAAGAAGAAGAATGGTCAGTGGCTAGACGACGATTACCTAAATTACATGAATGGCTGGATTCTTGGGAGAGTCGATTACATTTACAAATGAAAAATCAACCTGAATCATTAAAGGAAGAATCAGCGAAGCAAGAAGCTAACTCATTTATCGAGAGAAAGATTGTTGAGCTAAGAGATGCGGTGGAATGCGTACAATTACTCAGAGCTGAAGATTTGGCTGAAGAACACTGGAATGAATTAAATGAAATATTGGAGCTTGGAGTATTGAAACGAATGAGTGATATCACGCTAGGACATTTATTAAAGAGTGCCCCGCTTATTAAAAGTAATTTGGATCGCGTTAAGGTTTGTTTAATCTTTTAGAAAATTTATTGTTATAGATAAGTGATTAAGTTTTTTCGTAATCTTTTGTCTGAATGAAGGATATTACAAAACGAGCTGCAGCCGAAAGTGGCATTCGACAAGCTCTTATAGAATTGGAAGCTTGGGAAAGTTACACGTCGCTTCCATTATTAGAATCAAAAGATAGTAGAAATATAAAAATTCACATCGTCGGTGATTATAGCGCTTTGCTCGTTAGAGCTGGTCAGTTAAATATTAAAAAAAAAGAATTTATAAATCGATCGATTGAAAGTCGTATAGTAAATTGTAAATTACAGGTGAGCTGAGGCTAATTTTAGAAGGTGCGAGGGGTGCAGCAGGTTACGAAAGATTTGCTTCAAGAGCTGCAAGATGCGAAGCAGCTTTAAGTGAATTGGAGGAGCGTATAAAAATATTGAGCGTTGTTCAAAGAAAATGGATCTACCTTGACCCAGTGTATAGCAGTGGTGCTGCGCCTAACGATTCTGGTAGATGGACACGAGCTGATAAAGAATTTAGGTATAAATCGTGCAAAAAATACGTAACTTGTAATATTTTTAGTGACATCGATGGCACTTTCAGGTACTTTATGGGAGAAATAGCAAAAGATCCAAAGATACCGTCTTTAAGAAAATTACCATTTCATGCTCTGACGAATCTAAAAGATCTGCTGGATAGATGTCAAAGAAGCTTAGATGATTTCTTAGAGGTAAACATTTATATTTTGGTTAACAAAGTAACTTTCGACTCCACACAAAAATTATTTATTTACAGGAAAAAAGATCAGCTTATCCGCGATTGTATTTCTTGAGTGATGAAGATCTTCTTGAATTAGTATCTGGAAAAGGAAAAGGGATTGATGTCCATTTATCAAAATTATATCAAGGAATTAGCTCAAGTGAAAAAGAATTAAACTACATTACAAGTGTGATATCTCCAGAAGGAGAAAAATTAAAACTTTTAGAGAAAATAAATTTAACGGCAACGTTCCCTCAGTGGCTAATCAATTTAGAAAATGGTATACGAAATGCATTGCAGCAGTGTTTAAACACCTGTTTACTTGAACAGACGCCAGACATTTCTGCGTATCCAACACAGATACTTTTACTTTGTGAAAGAATACGTTTTACGGAAAAATGCGAGATGGCAATGGACGACGACGCTATCGGTTTGAAAAATTTACTAAAATATCTAGAAAATCAAAGAACGCGTTACAGGAGTTTAGAAGATCCAGATAACCTGTCAAAATCATTAAAAGCTAAGAATTTATTGCTTGAGACAGTTCATCATCTGCATGTTGTTAGAAATTTGTTAGAAGCCGTAACAGACAAAGAAACGCTTAAGTGGAACTGGAGTCGTCAAGTTAGAACTTACAAGAGTGTAAGTAATTTTTTTAAATATTAAATTTACGCTAAATTGTTTACGACAATTACGATAATTTCAGGGTGGAGGAGCATTAATACGTTGCGCTAAGGCGGAATTTCCATATCGATTCGAATACCAAGGAGCAGCAGTAGGACTCGTTAGAACACCATTGACTGAAAAATGTTATCTCGCGCTAACACAAGCCATGAAATTAGGATTAGGCGGTAGTCCAACCGGACCGGCTGGAACTGGAAAAACTGAGAGCGTTAAAGCTCTTGGTAGCATCTTAGGTCGCCGAGTACTTGTATTCAATTGTGACGAAGGTAGGTTTATAATCAATCGATAGTATTTAAAGAAAAGAAACAACTGGATTCATACAATCGTTTTATTTTTCGTTACAAAAGGGATGGATTCCGGGAGTATGCGTCGTATTTTGAGTGGCTTAGCACAAGCGGGTACCTGGGGCTGTTTCGACGAATTCAATCGTCTCGAAGAGAGTACAATGAGTGCTGTAGCGATGCTGATAAGACCATTACAGGAAGCGGTGCGAGACGGTGCTACTCGAGCGAATCTTGGTGGTCTTGAGATACCAGTTAACCCGCATTGTTGTCTGTTTATCACGATGAATCCAGCGGCTGACGATTACGGTGGTAGACACAAACTACCCGACTCGCTTGCCCGCCTATTTCGACCTATTGGTATGGCTCATCCTAACAAAACCAATATTGTTAGATCTCTTCTCGAGTGTGCTGGCTTTGTCAATGCTTCGAGATTGGCCAATCAATTGGTCGAGACCTTCGACACGGCGGAAAAACTTTTGTCCAAACAGCCGCATTATGACTGGGGATTGAGAGCACTTCGATCGGTTTTGAATGCTATTCCGTTGTCGAGTGGCTCCGATAACGAATCTATTGAAGTAGCTAGGTGGCATAATCTTTTATTTCTTATTATTTGCAAGTAAAACGGTGTTTTAATTATTTTCTTTTGTTTTTTTATTTTTTAGAATGTTGTCAGGAATTTACGTGTCTACGATGCCGAAATTGGTTGAAGAGGACGCTGCTAAATTTTTAACGCTATTGAATGACATTTTCCCCAATACTGATGTTTCAGTTTTAGCTAAAAGAAAAGACAAACTGCAATCTGTTCTCGCAAATATATGTGAAGTTCAAGAGCTACACGATAGCTTGATTAGGAATTGTACTCAATTAAATGATCAATTGCATGGTAGAAGTGGTGTTGCTATAGTTGGTCCACCGGGTTGTGGCAAAACTTTGATTATTAAGATATTGGCTGAAGCGTTATTGAAAATAGGAGAGGCAGTGAAGTTGTATCAAGTATATCCGGGAGCTATTTCAAAATCGAAATTACTTGGTAGTGTGGATTCTCAAACAAGGTCCAATATCTATTCAAAATATTATTTAATTTTTTTGAAAATAAAATTTGAAAAGATATTTTCCATGGTTTTAGAGAATTAAAGGAAGGTTTGATGTCAAACATTATTTCGAACTCGGAGGATAAACCTTTATGGATTGTTCTCAATGGTGATGTGGAACCAGAATGGGCGGAGGCTCTTAACTCTGCTTTGGATGACAATCGTATTCTTACACTACCTAATGGTGTGGGTATAAAACTTCGTAATGATACAAGGTAGTTACTATTTATTTCTTAATATATTTCTTATAATCATTGAGATAACGTGAGTTTTGAAATCTTTGAATCTCAAATTTTAGACTCATATTCGAGTCGCATAAACTATCAGGAGCAAGTCCAGCAACTGTATCTCGATTAGGGATCGTATTCCTTCGAGAATTTGACTCGTCCGTTTTATTGAATCCTTCATTTCTGAAGGATTTTACATCTATAGCAATAGATACTATAATGACTCATCTGAGTGACATAATAGAACAAGTGTTAAAAGCAAAGAAAGATCAAAAATCTGCATCGGGATTGTTAAAAGCAGCACTAGTACATTTTCAAATTGCTAGTACCCAGGCCAGTTGTACTCAAGCCTTATTAGCTTCAGTTTGTAGTCAAATTAAAGATCACACTTCACGTGACGATTTAGCACGAAAAATTTATCATCTTACTGGCGTTTGGTAACCACTCTATTTAATGGTGTGAATGTAAATTTATTCTTTTAAAAATAATTTTTATTTGATAACATAGGTGTCCGGATTCAAATAATCCTTGCGATGTTGTCTATAATAAGCAAAAAGATATTCTAGATTCTTTCACTAACGAAGTAACAATTATAAAAACAGAAGAAGGATCTGTTTATCTATCAGGTAAATTTATAATATAATTTATTTTGCACTCATATAATCATTATCACAAACAAATGACAATTTTAGGATCAATGCAAAGGGGAATGAATGCAATATTACCATGGATTAAATTCAGATTACCAGTGATACTTCGAGGACCAACAGGTTGCGGAAAAAATGCATTATTAAACGTGGTAATCACCTCGTTGAAAAACGAAACAGACGAAGCTATTTTAATCATAAAGAGTTCATCATTATATGGATCTAAAGATCTTATAACTAGATTGAAAAGATCTTGCATTAAATTAGATTCATCAGCTGGTAGTAGGCAATACCGATCAAAAAATGGATCTCGTATAATTTTAGTTGTCGAAGATTTACACTTAGCTTCGCAGAATTTGCAAGAATTAATAAGGCAGTTAATTCAAGAAGGTGGTTTTTACGAAGATGATTTAGAATTCGCGAAAATACCTTTAACTATACTGACAACGGGAGATTTATCAACAAAGTTACATCCAAGATTAGATTCTTTATTGGCCACGCTTTACTTGCCGTAAAGAAAAATTATGCTATAAATATCATATTAATTTCTTTTAATCAATGAATCTATGTAATACTTTCAGGTCTATCAAACTTAAGGACCTAGACGTAATTGTTGACTTACATTTAAGAGAATCTCTAAAGAGTGACCAAATGGTAGTCAGAGCATGGATATCAAAAATGTCTCCAGCTATAGTTGAAGCTTTCAACGAAATTACAAATGACATGTCAAAAGTAAAGTGGACGCCGAGAGATTTGATGACCTGGATTGATTTGTTGAAATATTATCCTGAAACAGACACCGAGGGTAATATCACAGGCTATTTGATTGATGCTTCACGTCGACTTTTTAGACCAAAGTAAGCTTTGCGCGTTAACTTAATTTCATGACAAGTTTAATAAAAATTATGATTTTTTTAGATTACAACTAAAACAACAAAAACGTTTGGAAACAATAGTGAATTCTCGTACAACATCTCGCACTAATTTAGGAGACAACGTTTACGTGTGGAAAGGTGCTAACAATGGCTTAACAATATTATCTAACGCTCATTGGAAAGCAGATCTTGAAAATGCGATAACAAGGTGCATTCGTGAAGGAGATACAATGTCAACAAATATTTTCTCTTACTTAATGGAAATAACAGCAGGTATAAGTTGGGGATTCGGTTGTGAGCAAAGGGGCATACTTTTAACTGGTCGCCCGGGAGCGGCTAGAAAGTCGGCAACAAAGATTGTTTCCATTATTTCATGTTTGAAACTCATTGATTCGGCACCTGGTAAGGGTAAATCAGCTGTAAAATCAGCAGTTCAAGCAGCTGGTATTGAGGGTGAATGGACGATTCTATTGCTTGAAGAACACCATCTTCGTGAAGATGATTTTGCTATTTTAATCAGTGGGATTATTGCTAATGGTGAAGTACCAGGTCTGTACACGACGGAAGAACTTGATGGTCTTATTGCACCACTTTCCGATTTGGCTGCTAGAGAAGAATTTCCTGGGAGCTTAGAACAGTTCTTGTATTATCGTGAGTTTTCAAATTAATATGTAATCTCTTTTATACTAAAAAATATTAGTAACATTATTCTTCTTAGGTTTAAGAAAATACTTAAAGGTGGTCCTTATCGTCGATTTGAACGACCTAAAAGAAGCTTGGTTCTGCCAATCAAATCTTCTTCTTTACTGCATTCAAACCACTGGCCAAAACTTAGGAAACGAATGGTGGCTATCGGAAAGTTCATTGATTGAGTTAGCAAGCCTGTACAAAGATCCAGCGAAAGTCACGACAGACGTCGCGAGCGGCGTGGTTGAAGTTGTACAGGCGCACATTAATGCTCCAATTCAACAGCAAGCACCGGCAAGATTCCTTGCATTGCTGAATAAGTGGAAGGAGTTGAGAGAAAGTTGGATTAATGATATAACAGCAAAATTGAAGCATTTAGAGGCGGGTATCGAGAGACTAAAAGAAGCAGGCGATCGAGTTGCTAAACTTGAAGAAGATGCTTCGAAGCAGAGGCGAGAGCTCGAGGTACCTCAAAAAAATATTAATAGAGGCTCTTGTAAAACTAAATGTATTTACGTTGTAGATCGAAAAAGGTAAAGCAAACGCAGCACTCGAACAAATAACAGCGACAATGCGTGGAGCAACCGGTCAAAGAACTGAAATGGCATCGTTGAAAAGTGAAACGGAGCGTGAAAGTATCGAACTTGCTCGTCGTAAAGCTGACATCGAGAGCGAACTTGGCAGCGTTGAACCACTAGTTGAGCAAGCATCGCAGGCAGTTGCGAATATTAGTTCGGATGCTTTATCAGAAGTTCGCTCTCTACGAGCACCACCTGCTGCGGTACGTGATGTTCTCGAGGGAGTACTAAGGTTAATGGGTATTCGCGATACCTCGTGGAATAGTATGAAGACTTTCCTAGCAAAGCGCGGGGTTAAAGAGGAGATACGTAATTGGGATGCACGACGTAGCTCGCCGACGAGTCTTGACGCCGTTGCTAAGTTAATTAAAGAAAGGCCAGAAAGTTTCGATGAGAAAACTGCCAAGAGAGCATCTGTTGCTGCTGCACCTTTGGCTGCTTGGGTATTGGCGAATTTGCAATATGGACAAATATTACAACAGGTCGCGCCATTGGAGAGAGAACAGCGAGTACTCACTGAGTAAGTTTTTAGTATATTATTGGTAACAATAATTGGTCAAGCTGTTGTAGTTTATCATAAGCGTTTTCTCACAGTCGACTTGCTGCTGCTGAAGCACAAATCGGCAAATTAGAGTCTGGCCTAAACACTGTTGAAAGTAAAGTAGCTCACCTGCAAGAAGAGCTTGCAGCTCACACTCGAGGTGCAGCTGAGCTTCAGTTACGTATGGAGGCAACTGAAGCAAGTCTCAATTCAGCTCGTTCATTACTTAGTAAACTTGATGCTGAGCATAGCGATTGGCGAGGACAATTCCAGACATTGACCGAAAGAAATAGTAAAATTGACGTCGAAGCGGCAACCTTAGCTACATTACTTATTTACCAGGTATGATCAACGTAAATATCAAATTTATCCAAATAATTGAGCAACATTATAACTTTAGAATCCAGCAACAAAGAACGATGAAAAACGAAAACACACGATCGATCTATTAATAACTGAACGCGACAAATTACAATGGCGAACACAAGGCTTACCTGTCGATACAGAAAGTTTCATCGGTGCAGCACGAGCAATAAGAGGCAATTTAGTACCTCTCTTCTTAGATCCTTTGGGTGTAGCGGTGAATTGGTTAAGATTTAACATTGGTGAAACGCGAATAGAAATTACTAGACCTGAAGACTCTCGTTTCCTTACTAGTGTCGAGTTAGCAGTGAGATTTGGCAAACCACTTCTTGTAGAAGAAATTATCGAACTACCAACTATACTCTTGCCATTGCTCAGAAAAAGACCATTAAGAATTGGAGATAAAAGCCTACCAGCTCAGCAAGGATTTCAATTATTTTTGGCAACGAGGCAAGACAGTTTAACAAACAAGTTACCAAGTGAAGCTGATGCGACGTTAGTGAAAATCAGTCTAGGCATTGGAAGTAGAAGCTTAACAGAACGACTAGTCATAAAAGCTATCTTACAAGAGACCCCGGAGATCGAGATGAGACGCAAAGAAGCCCTTGAACGCGAAGAACAATTGTCCGGTGAAATTGAAGCTGCTCGCTTAGAGCTTCTTGTTCAGCTGGGTGAAGCCCGTGGCCAAGATATCCTTCAGGAATCGCGAAGCGATGGTGCTGGATTACTCGCTACTCTTGAATTAACTCAGTCGAAAGCCAAAGAAATTGCTAAAGCTCTTGAAGAGAGTCGGCGTGATCTTGAAAATATCAATAAACGAAGCAAAGAGCACGAAAGGCTCGCTATATTCACGGCAATTATGTATAAGTTCGTTAGGTCGTTTTCTGCTTTGAGTTCGCTTTATGTTTTTACCACAGAGACAATTACGGAAATATTTTTGGAAGCAGAAAGATCTAGATTTAGGCTTGGAAAAGACGAGCGTGAGAAGACACTAGAGAAAACGTAAGTGGATTCTTTCATTAAATGAAACATTGTACATTATTACTTTATTTAAAAATATTTCAGTGTCACGTCACTGACATTGCACCATTGCATAAGAGCAGCGTACAGAAAACATCGTTTACCCATGGCCCTTCATCTAGCGATATCGCTGAACTCGATACCAGATGAGCAGCGTAGTCTACTAATGAGCGGGGAAGGCATGCACGTTGGTTTGGAATTTGATTTACCTGATTTTATTTCGTCTGAGCAGAAATCCGCTGTTAGGAGTCTCATTACGACGATACCTACGGTAATTAAGAAGCCTAATCCATTTTTCAAATAAAAAATATTCAGGTTATTTATTACAAATTTAACATTTAGATAGCGCAAAAATTGAAATCCAGCTGGGTTAATAACATTGTTAGTGTTTATGCGGAGAACAATTTAAATAATTTCGAAAAGATTCTAGTCATTCAAGCTCTCCATCCTGAACACTTGCATACAACTCTATCAAAATGGGCCTCTCAGCAACTCGGTAAGTATAATTTCTTTCTTAATATTTTTATGATTTTGAAAAACATTCATTGAAATACTATTTAGGAGTTCGGAATCTAACGCCACCTTCATGGACTTTGAAGCAGATAGCCGAAGAAAATGCAGAGAAACCAATATTACTATTATTATCGCCTGGAGCAGATCCAGAACTAGAATTAAGTAGTTTGATTGCTAATCAGATAGTCTTAGCCCACGGATTCGTCGAAGTATCTCTAGGTCAAGACCATGTCGGACAAGCTGAATCTGCTTTAGAATTAGCTTGCAAGTAAGAATAATATTATCTTTATTTGCTTACTAATATACCGCACTTTAATATATCATATAATACAGGCAAGGAAGTTGGATTCTTTTGAGCAATCTACAACTCGCTTTAAACTGGTTACCGCGTCTTGAAGCTTTATTACGTTCACCAAGCTGCACAACTCACAAAAATCCAAATACCAGAATTTGGTTAAGCACAGAAGAATGTTCGGGATTCTATCCAGGACTTTCAGGATTGTGTCTTAAACTAGCATACGAACCACCAGAAGGCGTGAAACGCAATATCAAACGCTCCTTACAGCAGTTACAACAGCGGGAACCTCCTATTCAGAATGCTGGCAAGTCATTGATGATTTCATGGCTCCATGCTACACTTCAAGAGAGAAGAAAGTAAGTTTCATTCGATGCATATGATTTTTAATTTTAACTCAAAAATTTTTTTTTCGTCATAAAGGTTTGTACCTCAAAGCTGGATCAAAGCTTACGCATGGAGTGAGGCAGATCTTGAAGCAGCCTGTGAATTGGTAATTCAGAAATACATAGCAATGAATCAATTAGACGATGATTGGGAAGCCGATCGAGGTATTCTTGATGTAGCGGTTTATGGAGGATTATTGCAAGATGAATATGACATGAGAATTCTACGAGCTATACTCAAGCATACTTGGTCTAAAGATGTATATCTCGGTCGACGCAAACTTGGAGGAATCCTTAGCGTACCAAAAGCTGCATCTGAAAACCCTTTGACTTTGACCGATAGATTGGATGATACTGATCCAATTCAAATGTACTTTGGTTTACCAGCTAATGCCCATAGGGCTTGGGAAAAGTCGGCAGCTGAATTGAGTTTGCGATATCTCAGAGGTGAGATAACCATACTTACAAAGAATAAGTTTGAAGTTTTATTTTATAGTTTTTTTTTAATTTACTGATAGTTATGGAGAGTGAATACAATTAACATATTATGATTTGTTAATTTTTTTTAGAAATATCCAGGAGAACGATAAAAATTAGTAAAGAAAACTCCGATGGAAGAGTTTCCCCATCGATGTCGAAAACTATTAGAGAGTTGAAACTCATGATAGATCAACAAAGAATCGACGACCCGAAAAGTACGTCGAAAGATAAAGAACAAGACCCTCTAAGGCGATTCTTCAGCGACGAGATTAATACTACAAGACAGTTACTACAAATGGTTAGATCAGATCTTGATAGTCTGCGATCATCCGATGACCTAAAGGTACGTAATTTATCTTCCTCTTTGAATTAAATTTTTTTGAATTTTTACTTTTTGAAAGACGAAAAGCTTTTATCTATATTCCACATGCAGACTCCTAAAACATGGATTGTACAATGGAATTCAGGACCTCAGGAAACCATTCCATTTGTGAATAAATTAGTATCGAGGTATCAATCACTTATGACGTTAAGTGGTTTGCCAAGTAAAGTGGAGTTATCGTGGTTCGCTCGGCCTGATGCTTTTTTCTCAGCTCTCAAACAGCACACCGCGCGACAAACAGGCAAAGCTTTCGAAAACTTACGATTGAAAATTAAATGGACGAGTGAAACTGATAAAGAGGGTAGTTGGAGGATATCTGTACTTGTTCAAGGACTTCTTTTGACCGGTAAGGATGATGACATTATCTAAAAATGTTGGAATATAAGTGAAAAATGTAATATTCATTTTAGGTGCACGAATAGACAATGGTATTCTAGACGAAGTGACTGCAAATGCAAGTTCGGCGATAACAGCACCTCCGTGTCTCATTGCCTTTGTTGATGATATTCCCGATGAAAATGACGATGAAAGTGAAAACGATGTGGAGTTAACGAGTGATCTATGTGCCTTAAGCGTACCTGTCTATACAGACTCGTTTAAGAATCATCTAATATGCGCACTCCCTGTACCCTATACCCGCGAGCAGCAAGATATCTGGCATCAGCGGGGTATCAGTTTTCATTTACGATTTTAATCAAAAGGATTACATTTTTAGCGAAAAGTTGTATTTTTATGTGAAGGCGTTTATTAAATTTATTAAATATTGAACAAACTATTATAAATTATTTGTAATTGTGCTAGAATCATACCATTTATTTATTCACTAGAAAGTTACGTCAATGTATGTATACATATAATTATTTTTCTAAACTTCTTGAAAATAATTTATAATTTAATAGAATTTAAATTGATTAATTTTATTGATAAATATTTTTAATTATTTTCTTAAAAAAATACTTGGAATACAGAATATTGCTATTCATCAGCTTCAGGGTTATTGTGTTGATAACTAATATCTAGCTTTTTAAATGTAAAATATGATAGTAAAAAATGCGAAATCAAAGATATGAAATTCGATTTTGCAAATATTTTGAAAATCACAATAGTTTCAAGTGTTATTATAAGATCAATAAAATAATTTATTAGCTATTAATTTTAATAAATTTCAAATGAAGATCGTCAACTTTTAATGTTATACTCATTAAAAACTTGAAGTCTTTGCTAGCATCAATAGGTTCCAAGTAAAAGTCGCGCAGGATTTGAGCGGTCACAGTTTTCACTTCCAACAAAGCAAATTTTTGTCCTGTATATAAAAATAGGAAACGTTATAATATTAAGTCAACTTCGACTATATATTCATTCTAAATTAAACAAACTTATTCAGTTTCACGAAGTATTGAATAAATTAAAAATGAGATATTGATGCGAATGCCTTAATCATATCGCGAACGTATCAAAAAGGTATATGCAAAATCTAGTTTAATACCATGTATATGATCATACTTCACAGTTTAATAGAAAAAATAAACATTTTAACCTATATTTTCATTAACTGATTTAATCGCGTTATGTCATCGTAACTGCCTCGTTTAACATACTGGTAGAGCAACTACATTTTTATATTCTTACCGATACATGAGCGCATTCCGCCGCTGAAAGGTATATATGCAAAAGGATGTTGATTTTTTAAATTGTCCGATAAAAATCTGTCTGGGTCAAACTTTTCTGGCTCTGGCCAAAATTGAGGATCCCTATGAACATCGAAGACACTGACCACTACTTCTGATCCCGGTGGAATTCGGTAATTACCTATAAAAAAGTGCTAGTAATCATTTCTTTCACTTAACTGTAATATTGATCGAGCTTAATAAGAAAAGATAGTAGTATAATTATATTTTTTGTTTATTTTACTTAGTTCTACTTCGTCGCTTATCAAACGAGCAAAAAGTGGCACGGTGGGAAGTATTCGCAATGATTCTTTTACACAACGTCCAAGGTAGTCCATCTTTTTCAGGTGTTCCATTGTCAAAGGACCAGTATAATCACCCAAGACTTCGCGTACTTCAGTTCTAGCCAAATTCTGATAACAAATGTACTTTATTAGAAAATATTTACTCGGCTAAGATATAACTAACGCAACGATGATTTACCTGTGCTTCTTTATTTTCTGCTAGTAAAGTTAACAAATAGCAGATCGTCATACCTGTTGTTTCGAAACCCTATACAAAATTTTATTCACTCGTTTACAGAAAACTAATTTAAAAAACTTTCATATTATGTAAAAAAATAGTGTTCACCGCTGTGATCATAGTCAAAAATTCCTCACACACGCCTATTTCATCAATTTGGCCTTCTTTTTCAGCTAGCAACAATAAGTCTAGTACACCTAAAGCTTTCTTCACTTCTAAAATACAAAAACATTTAAATAGTAAAAAATAATTATGTTTTACGTGATAATTGCAATACCCTTACTTTTCGTATCACCCTCGTTCATCTTATTATCTGAATTATTTTGGAGATAAGTGTAGTCAGTTTGCTCATGGAATAGTCGACGCTCTCTACTCACCTATGATATAATAGAAGAATCATCGAATACTTCATTGTTAGTGCATTTTAATAATTATTATTCAGTCATAAAAAATGAACTAATTTACCTTCCATTTAAAGTCATCGAATACTTTATTTATTCGGTCTATAAGTCGCCCAAGCGGTACATATTTCAACATCCAATTCAATACGTAAGGTCTCCCAATACTTTATAGATAAAATTAAAAGCATAGGTTTTGTTGATGAGATCATGTAAATGTGCTATTAATTTAATAGATTATCTCAATTCGACATAGTGAGTAAAATATGTATTATATGTATGTCTTCTGTTAATAAACGTTATTTATTTTGTTAAGTTAATATATTTACTACCTCTGTTTTGAAATATAGAAAAAGTAGAAGATTGAAAAAGGTAAAGGGTAGAAGGTGGAATCACGATAAACAAAATATTTCAAGCCACAAGAGTTTATATAAATGTTTCGCTTACATTACATTACATTAATAACACTGTAATACTTTACCTATAAACAAATATTTTATGAAAGCCTGCTATAGCTTTTTGAAAGTTTTCTTTATTAACTGGCATAGTATCAATATCGAAATCCATTGTATCTACAACATGTAAACTTAAATTTGTTACTAATTTATTTGGAAATGTGAAATTTATCAACCTACCACAAACAGCTTCAAAGGCACAATCTAAAAACATAGGTGTAATATTCTTCACAACGCTTTCTCCCTGAGAACGAAGTTTGTCAGATAAATTCTTTGCGCGTTTACCAAATTTCGCAGCGTATTTTTCTAAGCAAGTCGTGGTGAAAGCTTGTACTAACATTTTGTGACGTCGTTGCCAAAGTTCATCTAGAAAATACGTATTGTTATACAGTCACTTAGCTTTAAAATTATTAAACATAAATATACATTTTTATTACCAATCGATACAAATATACCGTTATTTCCAGTATTTCTTAATATATCGTATCCTATGGTGCTTTTATATGTATTTTTCCTGCTCGTTACAATAACCTATATGAAAATATAGTAGCTTTATGCTTTATAATTGAACCTATAAAGTTAAGAGTTGAGTTATCATTTCGCAAGATAATTAGTACCTTGATATCATTTGGATGTCGAATTATAATTGTCGCTTTTGAAAGACCCCATATTTTAAATATTGGGTAATATTTATTCGAAAAATTCCGTACCTCGTTCCAAAGTTTTTCTAGAAACAATTATTTAAAGAGAAAAAGTTAATTGACATCTGAGCAAAAAGCCTGTTATCCGGGAATCTCTTCATAGAGAAAACCGGGTTGTTAGTATCGGAACGTAGTTTTTCATTAGTTACGAATTACGTAACAAGTGGTTTTGATTAAATCGGGCGATTCCAGAAAAATCAGTAATTCTTTGAAATTTCTTATGAAAAATCGGAATTCCAGAATATCGCTGCTTGCGTTATGTTTTAGTTTATTGCACGGTACTTTTTTTCTCTATTACACACAAATTAATCATACGCTGCCAATGATAACCGATATTTGAGTTATTTGTAAAATGAACTTTTATAGTACTTATGCTATTTGGTATTTATAAGCTGATTAACGTGAGAATCTATATTTTTTTAAAAGTTATAAATAATTTAACTCAGTATTCAAGTGTTTTATTATAAACTTTTAAAGTTCTGTAAATATATTAAGGGTACTTGTGGGAAAACAATATTGTGCCATTTATATCAAACTTTTATGCCGCAAGTTAGAATAAATGTTAAAAAATAGAATTAGTTTTTTTAAATCAAGTATTATCTTAATTCGAAAACTATTTTTATTCATTCGTAAAATTATATTTATAATAAAGATCTTTCTTTTCCCACATGAATTGAAACGTTGTAATGTTTTAAAACGATATTAAATTATATTATAACTGTCATAATAAATTTACAAAAATGATAAGTATAGTAAATAAATTTTTTAAACAATTATATCGGTGAACGAAAAATATTAAACATTCTACTTACCAGAAGGAAAATTAAATGAGAACAAATTTCCAAAAATTGGATATGATGGTGGTCCAGGAATTTGACTTATTAATTTTCCATTTTTACTGAATGTTCTCCATGCCCAATCATACAATATAAATAATAATAAAAATGACAAAATAAGAGTCATCAACATTGTGTATTCAAAGCACTAAATTAATACTATGAGAGCACAAATTTCGTACTATTAGACTTCAGTGCCGAATGAAAAGTGAGCTGCTCCGTCAAGTAGACGCATTACATAAAGCTTAAAAGTAAATGTTCGACATTTGTGTAAAAATGTACTGGCAACAAACTTCACTGAAACAAGTAATAGCAACTACTATTACTATTTTCATACTTATTTATATTAAAAATCAGAAATGAGATATCCATATTTTTATAGGTCATAGAAAATCTTATTCCATGTAACGATAATGTTATCGATACGTATAGGTAGTCATATTTTGATCGAGTTTTCATACGGTCTATTAATGTAATCTGAGTTATACTTACATAAGACAATTTTTAAATGAAAGCTGTACAAATTTCATAATAATTGTACACATTTGGCTAGTGATATTGAATTATAGATATTTTTACATTTATTATTTGATTCGTAACTACAATTTAGAATAGAAATATTGTAAATCTAATGTTTGATACATCTTTCATGAGTATTTAAATAAATAAGGAAACCATTACAGCATAATTTATAGACGGGACTATGACTATCGTTTTATCTATACATTGACAAAACAATGCAAGTTTCTGTTTGCGTTCTTTCTCGTGAATTATCACCGTATATTTAAACTTATCTCTCATCTGAACAGATAGTACTCTTCTTATCTCTTATTTGCTAAAGGAGGGTCGAAATAAAGGGAATATGTTTGAATATTTAAAATTCCAATTTTCATCTCTATTTCCTCTGGCTTTAACATCTTTGTTATTATTCGATAATCATTTATTTCACTGTATTTGTATATAGACAGTGTTACGTAATATTTTTGAAATATAGTAAATACTATATAAACGTAATGTTTCTACTTTTAGATATATATTATAAAGAAACGGATTATGGAATATTTAAATTAATTATTAAATAATTTTTTCTAGGATATTGGAGGAGAAAACAAGAAAGAAACTGCTGTAGTAAAGTGCTTTATTTGTCATAAAATTAAATCTAGAAAGTAAAATCATTTTACCTTTGCCTTTATCGAGGAAATGATATAATGATTGAATTACTGTTATGAATTACAATAAAGTTTAGATTGTGTGTGACATCTCCTTTAAACATAATGCTATATTCTTGCACAACTCGGTAAGAATTGTCTGAACGACGTCAAAATTTTCAGGATATTATATTAAAATATAAGTACTATTATCATAGATGATTGTTTGGTAGCGAAACTTACCGAGAGGTGCTTAAAAAGTATGTTATTTAATTAATAAATAGATTGGCTCTCTAAACTTTTTTTTTTATGAAATTCAACACCGTTTTGTTTTTAACAATTTTATTGGTCCTGTGCCGCTGTCGTATATTACTGCAGCTTTCAAATAAGATATGATAATTAATTATTACCAAATCACATATTTTTCTTCGTTATATTTTGTATTTTCATCATAATTATTTGTAATTTTTAAATGAGGAGAGTTAAGTGGTTTTTTTTCTTGATTACTTTATCTTTCTACTCAATCAATATCTCGCTCGAACATTTTTTCTCAGCTACTGTACAAATTCCTTTGTAGTGAGAATGATTTATATTAAAATAGTCAGTTCTTACACTACAATAATATAACGACGATGCTTGCAGCAATATTAAGCTTAAACTTACTCCTTTTTTCATGATATTTTCAAAGTGTTAAGGGGCTACAAACACAATACGCCCAAGCGATTCGACCAATAAGAACGAAAAATTCGCACTTCTATCTCTATAAAAGAATTTTGAAAAATATATATAATATACCATACATCATAAGTCGAAAGAATAGTAAAATTTAGAATAATTAGCAGTCTCAGATACTATACATTAAGGATTTCGTTGTATTTCATCTAAAGAATAACATATAAAATAAGTAGTATGTACGATATTCAATAATTTATAGCCATTCTCTTTGAGTGCCTTATATTATTTAGATACAATGGAAACTGTTGGAATCAGAGAACAAAGGGCTTCGTTGAAATTTATTGAAAGAAATTTTTGTTTTCATACATTTATTTTATGCATTAGCAGCCCCTTAAATCAACAACATTTGATATTCTTTACACTTGATTTTTTGACTAGTAATTGTAACTCTTAGTAAATAAACAAATATATAAAGAGAAGTTTTTACGTATCATACACATAAACACGCTGAATTTCATAATGTGTAGGAGGAGAATCGAAAACATTAATATGAGAAAAAACTTATACAGCATTAATAACTCAAGTAGATATCAGGAGTGATCTTAAATAACAGAGGTAACAACAATATAACAATGATAATTTTGATACTTACAGTCTTACTAAGAAGAAAATTATATAATGACAGATAAACCTATATCAACAATATTCGAACTGGATAAAAAAAATGATTCGTTGCGAAGGGATAGATCGCATAGCTCATTACATTACATGTCAGAAGTAATCATATCACACGGGAAGAAAGCACATGTCTCTGCGTCAGAACGCAATTTTTTCATTATAAAAGAATACCGAACGTGGAAGAACAAAGATTTCACGAGGAAAGTAATTTTCCTGAAAGGTTCATATTTATTTTCTTTTATATCTTCTCCAGTAATATAGTTTGATAACTCTAATTGTTTTCGACTCATGTTTATATACAATAGGGAACTGTTACAAAAATGTATTCATTTAGTTATAATGATGGCAAGATATATTGTGAATAAATTCTTTTTTTTTCGTCCGTTTGTCAAAAAAATTAAGATTCGCGCTTTCTAAAAAGATTATAGTACATACAAACAGCAATGGTAAATTAATTTCTTAAGGAAGATACGTACGCATGTACCGAATAAGCTTGTGTTACTGTTACTTTTTTTTAGCTCTTTGCACAGAAGATTTGCGTCAGTACCGTAGTACGAATAAACATGGTTCTTTCGACGCTTTCTTTTTTTTTTTTTTTTCTTTAATATACTTTGCTACTTGTTTTCGTCTTTTAATACTTTGGTGTTTATCTGTTGAAGTTTTACGTAAAAATTGCTGTCTTTCTCACGTTTTAACATTAGGAACTCGCTCCACCTATTTACTCATGGCTGTCTATAATTGTTTACTTTAAAATTTTTCACAACCACTCGTATTATGTTTTCCTTTTTCACTTTTCTATATTTCGCAAAATAACCGAAGTCTGTTTTGATTCTGAGCGAGCTCCAACGAAATTCGAAAAGCAATAAAGTAAAGGTAAATATCACAGTGGATGTTAAGTTAGTTAAGATGATAAATATAAGAAATTAAGAATATTTAAAAAGATCTAACACTTTACATTGTTACATTAGGAAGTTTTTTTGCATGTAACATTTACTAACGACTTCGTGTTGTATCATTTACAAACTCCCTATACATAACATAAGATTGTTTTTCCTCGTCCCTTGTATTACTATTATTATTATACACACTCTAATAGCTAACAGTCGCTATAATGATATTAACAAAATGTATAGATCAACTTTATTGGAAACTCTCATTACGTTATTATGACGCAAAGTCAGATGTACACATCGCGGTGTAAGTATTAAAATATCATCAGCATAAATATACAAAATAAAAAAAAATGCTCAGCAGAGGAATGAGTGTCTATCAGCGACATTTATAAACTAACATTAAGTGGAAGAAAGAACAATGTTTGAAAAAAAACTTTTTAAAGCGGTTTGACGACTACTTTCTTTACGAGGAGCAGGTCAAAGGTACCTAAAATATAAATTTATAGTTCGAAGTTAATCCACGTGTACGGAGGCCATCTAAATTCATTAAGAGTTTAATAATCGAAATGAGCATAAGGATATATGATCACTCAAGGTACATTAATCCTAAGACTTGATTTGCCTAAAGACTTGTTTAAATTTCGACCGTGCGCGATCTATATTTAAATCACTCGATTAGTACGGCTGCGTATATACCTAATTAGCCAACGACAATAATTCAATCGTAGAGAGCCAAAGAATAAAGAGAAATAAGTGTTCATTGTACATACGTTAGTACTTTGCCCTATATGCCTTTATCGATTTATGGAATTCTTGTTGTCGCGAACGGGTATCGTATGAGTAGGTGAAGTGTTCGCGAGCAGCGTGAATTTTTCATTCTTTACCCTTCATTTGTTTTATTTACAATAGACTTTTTTCTCGAAAAAGCGAGGGGCTTACGCCAACAATCATCGTTGTGTACTTTAAGATACTGGCCCAAATTAGAGATAAAGCTTCTTTATATTTAGAATTCGTTTTGTCCTAAAAACACGCGCGAATACATCAAGAGTTCGTCAAATCAAAGACACAAAAACTTTTCGTTGCAACGCCTGTGTGATGCGTCGTATCATTCATCTTCCGTATAATCTACCATTAGACAACGTACATACAAGTGTATTTATTATATGTAATATTTATCTTATATAATCAATGAAAATCTCAACGACAGACGCCATATTACAGCGTGAAAGAGATACTTACGAGAGAGAACGACGCCGACCTGCTCGCGTATGGTGGCCTTCCCTCATTTCAAATTGATTGTCCTCCGAATTATTATTGCTCCAAAAACGTTAAATCATAAAGAGATATATACTTATATACGTTGTATATTTATGCGCCGATGGCGCGCAGCAGGCCAACGTCTCGCTCTCTAAAATCTGAGAGGAAGGCAATGTTGTGTTCCGACAATGCACACACGTAGATTTATATTTATAGCGCGCATTTCTATACTAGAACTTCTTGCTCCCGCTACTATCCCACGCAATATACTCGCATCCCTAAATATCCTCTATTATAACGTGCTTTCGACTTGTACGCACGATAGCCGATATGCTTTCGTTCGCGTAGTTTGCTGTTGAACCTTACAAGGCATTATTTTATTCTTTTATTTATATTTATTTACTTATACTTTTTCTGTAGTTTTGTATATATTAGCGTACTTAGGAATATTATTTTTCTATTCGTCAATTTTTTTTAATGACGACGAATCGAATACGAGTATTCGATTCGTCGTCGATAATCCTTTTTAGTGCCTTGGCTCTTGCTAATTCATTTAAACGATTGACGTAATTGTAATTTAACTAGAGTTGTGTGTGTCGTATGTATATAGGCATGCATGCAATATACATATGTAATCGGCTAAGATACTTAATCTTATTAAATATATATATATATACCGTACGGCCATTGTAAAAAGAAGCGCGACGATTGTTACTTTTTTGTCTTTTTTTCTTTATTTTTCATTTTAGAAAGAAGAACTTATTCGTGGAGATTGTCAGATTCGATATATAATTGTGGTTTGTAAAAAAAGCCATTTAAATGTTTCGTTATAAGTAATAACATTTTTTTAAATACTTTTTGTCGTAAAATTTTTTATTTTTAAACTTTTATTTTTAAACTTTTATTCTTAAACTTTTCAAGTCAGATTTGTTCTTCTAGATTGTAGTGATAGTATAAAATGTATCAAGGTAACAACGATTATTTTTTTTGTTGGTGTATTTTGTACGACTTTAAATCTTTGATAATTATAAATCTTTAAAATATTAACCCCCGATAAATTTCAAATTTGATCGGTCTCATATCTTACGTTAATAATGATATGGAATTAAAGTAGCGTAAAGTGATTAATACTGTACTTAGTAAAATCTGATAAAATTTGATTAGTTTTCGCTTGAAAAATACTTTTTTATTTTGTTCGTTATTCATGAAAATTCGAATTTAATTTAAGAAAGAACCGGTAAAAATACAGGTTTAAAGAATGTAGGAAATATTTTTTGTGTCTCTCCGGAAAAAATGTACATTAATGCTCCTTGCTCAACATTATACGATACCTAACAATCTGCAGTAAGTTACTTTGTCTTACATGACGATGTATAGCTACACAGTTGTACGAACAAAAGAACGTACTTACAACAATTGCTCCCTTCTATATCTGTACATTAACGACACACGGAAAAAAGGAAGAAAACCAAGAAATTTTATAGGTGGAAGAATGTGTCGTGTAGCTATTACGCAATAATAATAATAATAATATCACGCGGACCATTCTCATCTTACAGCATCGCGCGCGTTTGCCAAAAAACAGACTCTTCGAGTAGGCTTAAACACGACCTAATCATAGAGTCGATATTACGATAGATTAGATTATACTTATATGTGTATATATAACAATAGCAGTATAATAGTATAGTTTCAGCGATAGACCGCTTCTAATAGCTAATTGGTGTTCGTACGTTGATCCCTCTTTTTCATATTGGTACTGAAATAAACACCTATGTCCGTTTATCTCATTTTTAGGTTGCCACTCCAATTTGTGTTTTTTTTTTCTTTTACTTTTTTTAAGAAAATAACCGTCTCGTTTGTAGGGCTAGTATCCAATTTCAAATCGAATTTTCGTTTTTTTTTACAACAAATACAAATTGACATTTGAATTTCGTCCCTCCTTTACTTTATTCTTTTTTTTTGATTCAATAAGATATCCCAATTAGTTTAAAAAACTACTCATGCCCATTTGTTGCTTTTTTAAAGGTAGCGATGTGTCATTATATTTGGATTGGTACGGAACATCCATAAAACGATGGCGTCACCGACGCACAATTACAAAGGAATTTGTTCGATTATTACTATTATAATTATCATAATAAATGTAATAAATTTAATTGTTTATGTTCCTCATCATTTAGTCGAGTGTTTTCCTATTCTTATTTTTCATATACTTTTTGTTTGCTAATCTCTTTATCCAGACTTTCATTTCATGATTTTTTTACTACTCGACACTTTTACTTACACACTCGTACGTTAGTTAATAATATACATATACATATGTGTATGTGTGTGTAACCTTACTTTTTGAAATAGTAATAATATTATAAACACGTCGAAATGTCATTCTATGCCGTTCTTCTTTCTTTCTTAGCTCGAGAATTACAAGATATATTGAAATCCGTTGTAGGATTGTTGATTAAATTGATTCTATACACTCCTTTAAGATATCTCTTCCCTGCTCACTAATGTATATAACCTTATTTTTTATTTTAGTAAGTTGAATCGTTCAAACTCGAAATTACTTTGTATTATAACGACGGTACAATCAAGAAATATATGTGATTCGAATGTGTGAGTTATACCGGTGAATATTCTTGAACAAGAGGTGGAAAAAATAAAGAAGATATATATTCTCGTTGATGTTTCCTCGCTTGCAACAGCTTTGCTCTGGGAAGAACGCGCGCGCGCGCGCGTGTATGTATGTGAGAGAGAGGGAGAGAGAGAGAGAGAGAATGTGTGTATGTATTATTATAAGTTGGATCAAGGCTTGCGACGTGTTCTTCAGCTTTAAAAAGGTGGGAGTACGTTCATCGAATTGCGCCCACTACCACCATCAACGTCACCACCACCACCACCACTCCTACCATGATCGTCGTAGTCTCGTTACGCGTACTCATCGCGGCGTCATGCCACGTTGTCCATGTCCTCCGTCACCAGTTGGAATTGCTCTTGGCCTAAGTCAAATTATTTATCAAAAACTCTTCTCGGAATTCATCACTGTATTTTTTCTTTTCCTTTTCATTAACTTTTTTGAATGATCTCTAGTACCGTGAATTATGATTATATCCACGAGGAAAGAAATGCTTGTAGCCAAGTGTGCAAAGAGCGCATATCAATGAACAAATGTGTTTTAATAAAACACAATAATGTCGATTTTGTAATCCAGAATTTTTAATATCGTAATATTGCATTACTGAGCGTGCATCCAATACACAAAACGGTCGCGTAATAATCGGTCGAATGATTTCAATGCATTTTAATTAATGATTGTCGTCGTCGCAACCAATAATTTTCAACCGAATTAGAAAGCCAAGTTTTAATGAATAGCGATAATTGCAGGTCAACAACCATCTCTGTTGATTATGATAATGAATTGCAATGATGATAAAATTTCAGCAAGCTATTGCTAATTGAAAACGAAATATTTGATTTCACGTTGATTAATACATATTAGGCCTCATCGTGTTTCCCGCGAAAAGTATACGTATATACCAAGAGATTAGATTAGATTTTACAACGTTTAAAGTTCACTGAGTTAATGAATTAATTAATTATAAGCGCTGCTATAGAGTCTACAAATTATCCAAATAAGCTCGGAGTCAAATATAAATAAAAACAAAATAAAGACAAACAAACGTTAATTCAGAGAAAAAAGGAACACAGAAAGCTTTAGAAATAAGAACGGAGGAGGAGATACACACCGGTGGGAAATCAATAGGTGAATCGATTAGCTTTGGTATATGGCGCAAAAAGCTCAAGGCAAATAAAAACTAAGTAGAATGGCTAATGAGCGGTGCAGGTCCGCTGCGCCTTAAAGGACAATTAACGTGCAAGTGGACGTAAGCCAAATGAGAAACCCAACCCAAGGATAAACGAGATTGCAAAAAAAGCCGGAAGCAGGTAGCTTACTGTGAAGATAGGCGGCAAGGTCGCGATCCTCGGCTTGCAGCGCCAACTCCCGGGGTGTGTTGCCGTTGCGGTCCCGCACGGTGAGCTTGGCCCCACCGGCCACCAGCATGCAGCAGATCGATCGGCGTTTTTGTTGCGCTGCTTTGTGCAGCGCTGTCTGACCCCTGGGCACACACATCAATGCGTACGTTGGATTAGTTTTAATTCCGAAATCCGCGCTGCTGCTGCTCGACTCGCGTGATTGATAAATTGAGCAATTGCATTGTGTCTCGACAATAGCACTGCAAAAGACGCAGTGAATTATAAAACCGCGCCAAGAGCATCGACAAGCAAGAACCGAATTGAACGAGGGCACTGTATCGACGCGCCTTCTTTTCCAGGATTAATACACTTTCTGAATTGGCTACCGAAAAAATAGGCCCCCACAGCAACGCGCGGCACTTTCATTAATCCAAGCGCACCGTCATTAGCTTTGTCTTTCGCTGCGGACTAATGAAACGAACGTTTCATATCTTATTTCACTCGACGGACGTCATTACGCGAAGTCGGCACTGAAAATAGTTCGAAAACAAAGAGAACAAAGACATTGATCTGATTTTGATTTGGCTATCCGTCTCCCCGA